>NC_034592.1:154981452-155013075 GCF_900095145.1 Mus pahari
GCGCACGCCTTTAATCCCAGCACTCGGGAGGCAGAGGCAGGCAGATTTCTGAGTTTGAGGCCAGCCTGGTCTACAAAGTGAGTTCCAGGACAGCCAGGAACAGACAGAAAAACCCTGTCTCAAAAAAACAAAAAAAGACACAACGACTCTGTCCATGTCAGAGGAGGAACCTGAAGTATACTTGCAATGACATGACTGTCCCTAGTTGGGGGTCTGAAGGAGAGCTGAGGCATGAGGGACCATGTGAGTGTGTGTGTGTGTGTGTCCTTGTATGTTTGTAGGGGATTTGGGCAGAGTTGAAATTCTATGCTCATAAATGAGCAGTGCCTGCTCAGCCCTCCCCCGATGCAAATGAATCCTCACCTCCCAGTTCTTTAAAGAAGCTGGGGGAAGCTTCGAGTTTCCAGAAAATCTGCAAGCTGCAAGAGAGACACTGCCTGCTCCATGGGTTTTGTAACCTAACAATCATCTTAGCTCTGGATCCAGGCTCCTCAGCTCCAGCTCACTGCGTACAGAGTGGCTGAGTTTGCTCTTTTCGTGGGTAGAGGAGCCGTCCTGGGTGCAGACGGTGTTTGCTGTGCCCACTGCATAGAGCGTCTCCCTGTCCCAGATGCTATGCCCTCACCCAGGACAACAAAAACGATTTCCAGATAAATAAAAATCCTCTGGTAGACAAAATTTATTATCGCCAAAGAAAATGGTATTCTAGAAGGTTCTGAAAAAAAATCACACTTACAGCCCCAACATGGGCAGAGGCCAAGTGGTGTGTGTGTGTGT
Organism: Mus pahari; assembly: GCF_900095145.1. Taxonomy (NCBI): domain Eukaryota; kingdom Metazoa; phylum Chordata; class Mammalia; order Rodentia; family Muridae; genus Mus; species Mus pahari. The sequence continues at coordinate 154,982,230 of NC_034592.1, forward strand.
GTGTGTGTGTCTGTGTGTGTGTGTGTCCCATTAAACAAGGAAACAGGCAATAACAATGTAGCTCATGTTATAAGATTCTGTTCTATGTGGTTGGTGTCTGTCTGGATTCTTCATGTTTGTATCCATTACATTTAATTACATTTAGCATTGTGTTACATTTAATATTAGGTTACTAATTTTATTTAACTGAAAAAAGGCTTTGGGGGATTCAAGCTTTTTAGTTTTTTTTTTTTTTTTTTTTCTCTTCTTTTTTTCACAGAATGATCAGCTATGATCAGCTTCCTGCCCCAGGGGTGGTATCACATGTCAGTCCTAAGAGCCTGGAAGGGAAAATAAAAGGAACTGCCTCAGAACCACAAGGTTGAGGAGCAAGGGGAGAAATAAAGGCAGCCACGCATGGTGTTCAACAGGATGTTTGATTTGTTCTGTGCCTGCCCACTGTGGAAAGGGAGAGAGTCCAGCTTACATATGAGGAGGCGACCTGGACAAAGCCAGCCTGTCTGCCTACCTCTCCTTCTTTATTGAGACAGACTCTTATGTAGCCCAGGCTAGCCCTGAACTTAGAATTCTCAGGCCTCCGACTCCCAAGTGACATATTGACATTACAGCACGCCCAGCTCTTGTAGGAAGCTGCTGGCGAGTTTTCTGTCAACTTGACACGAGCTAGAGTCAACAGGGAAGATGTAACCTCACTTGAGAGAATGACTCCATCAAATTGGCTCATGGGCAAGTCTGTGCCCTGTTTTCTTGATTAATGATTGATGTGGGCGGGCCCAGAACCCTGGGGGTGGTGCCATCCCTAGGCTGGTGGTCCTGAATACTGTAAGAAAGCAGGCCGTGCAAGCCATGAGGGGCAACCCAGTAATTCCTCCACGGCCTCTGCATCAGAGGCTTCTCCCTCCAGGTTCCTGCCTTGCTTGAGTTCCTGCTTTGGTTTCTCTCCAAGATGGACTGTGATCAGCACACGTAAGCCAAGCAAATCCTTCCCTCTCTAAGATGCTTTTAGTCATGGTATTTATCGCAGCAACAGAAAGCCAAGTGGGACCGCAGCATTTTATGAAGATTCCTAAAATTTCAATATATTATTATTGCATGTGTGATGACAGAATAGCCACAACACGGACACAGATCAGGGACAGCCCCGAGCTGTAGCTCCCCATCTTCTTCTTCCTTTAAATGGATGCTGGGACATGGAACTCAGGTTGCAGGGCAAGCATGCAACCCAATGGTCTGTCTCACTAGCCCCAGGGAATGTTTTCTCTGGAGATCTTTCTGGAAGAATTCAGAAATGAAGGCCATCTAAATGCAACTGGACCAATGAGATTTGTGTTCCAGAATCTCACTGGGCCGAGGTCCGAAACACATCCTACTGACATGTCCTGCCTAGTGCTCCGCCGTGTGAACAGGCGTGCTTGCCCATGTGTGTCTGTGAGCACGTGCACATGAAAAGCAGGCAGGATTCTCTTATTATTTCCCAGTTTCTTCCAGAGCCTCGTCCACTGGGATCCTACCTCATTTTCAAGAGAGCTCAGCCAGTTAAGGGGGCTTGCCTCCAAGCTTGATGACCTAAGTTCGATCCCCAGGACCCACACAGTGGAGAGAGAGAACAGATTCCTGCACGTTGTCCTCTGACCTCCATGTGTCTGCTGTGGCACACGCGCCTCTATCATACAGACTCACAATTGTCCTAACAGGCTCCAAGCTGTGAGGTGCTGGCAGCCCCAGCGTTGGGGTCTCCATGGCCAGCCAGCCTGCCAGGATACCTTCCCTGTCCTGTGTCTCCAGATCTGTTGTTTGACAATCAGGTCATCCATGCCCAGCTTCCCAGCTTGGGTGGCAAACATTTGAGAGGAAAAAAAAAAAAAAATGGATTTAGCGGCAGAAAAGCAGGAGCCTGGCCCCCGCCCAAGCTGCCCTTGATCTGAGACTTGGCGACAGATCTGTGTGCAGAGAGCACTGTCTTCTTTAGCTCCCGATTATTGTCCCCAGGGCGTGCAGTGGACAAGTTTGATTTACTGGCATGTTTGAAAGGATCTTCAGACAACACAGGGCTTCTGGTGACTTGTCTGAAGACACCCACAAGCCACAACCCGGGCTCTGAGTCACCCTCCCGAGTGACAGGGATCTTCAAAGTACTGGACTCGGCAGACAGGACCGTGGGCTGGGGAGCAGCGTGGAAAAGCTGACGGGGTGTTACAGCCCAGTGTGGCAATGGTTTGGGGACAGTTTCTTCCAGAGAGCCTCTTTGTGTTTTATGTCTCTCTGTATTGTTGTTCCCTGCGACTCAGAGGAGGCCAGGCAGTGGGAACTGGGAGTCTGGTGCCATGGCCTGGGTTGGTGGCCGGCCAATGGTTGGTTTTAGAAGACAGAGGAGTGTACAGAAGGGAGGCTGGTGGCTTGGAGGACCAGCACAAAGCACCGAAGGTGGCCTTCTGATTTGTCTGCCTCCTTTTCGGGGCCCAATCAAGATGAGAGGCTGTAGAGATGGCTCAGTGACTGCTTCAGAGCACTTGCTTTAAAAAGAACCGGGGGTTCTGTTCCCAGCATCCACATGGAGGCTCATAACTGGCTGTGACGCCTTTCCAGGGATCCAGCGCCCTCTTCAGGTCTCTGAGAGCACCACATGCACACAGTGCACAGACACATATGCAGGCAAACATCCATACTCATAAAATAAAAATAAGTAAATCTGCTGGTTGCTGGTGACTCACACCTTTAATCCCAACATTCGAGAGGCAGAGGCTGGTGTATCTCTGAGTTTGAGGCCAACCTGGTCTATGGAGAGAGTTCTAGGGCAGCCAGGGCTACACAGAAAAGCCCTATTCCTCAAAACAAAAACCAACCAACCAACCAAAACTAGATTTTTTTCTAATTAATTAATTTATTTTATGTATATGAGTACACTGTAGCTGTACCCATCATGGAGTTGCTGGGATTTGAACTCAGGACCTTCGGAAGAGCAGTCAGTGCTCTTAACTGCTGAGCCATCTCTCCAGCCCATAAATCTTTTTTTTTTTAAAAAAGAAGAATGGACATGCAGAGTGGGGTGTTTTATGTCCCCAAACCTAACACTCAGGGAAGATGGTCACAGGTTCTCAGCTAGTCTAGCAGCATAGCAAGACCCTGTCTCAAAATATGGGAGAGGTCAGAGGAAAGCAAAGTGGTCAGCTGGGATTTCTACCGCAGTGCATGCTCTTCGCACCTGCACACTCACACCTGCACACACGCACTTGCACAGTTACACACGCACACTCGCACACTCACACACTTGCACACTTACACACACACTCAAAAACACGCATGCACACACGTACAACTTTTCTTTTCATGTCATAGACCACCCAGGCCTGGATAAAATAGAGATTAGAGCCCTGTTCTTTCTGCCCATTTTTCTCTGGAAACTTAACACTTCTAGAAAAATTAAATCCATTAATGAAAAAAGTCTTGTCCATTCTTAGCTCAAAGCTCTGACCCGGAACAAACCCCAGACTTTGCCTCATCCTTGAGAAAGCTGCTGTGACCCCTGACACTTTGTGTCACCTTGTTCTGTTGGCTCTTCTATAGGCATCTTCTATTCGTCCAGCTCCTCTAACAAGCCTGACTCTTTGCCACCACAGGGCCTTTGCACACACTCTACCAGGTGTCTCTTCCCATGGCTTGCACTATTATACCAAAACAACTCCCCTATAACTGCTTCCCCCAAAAGGAGAATTCTCTTGGAGACTTCTCTGAAATGGAAATTTTTGGTTTCTTTGTAGACTCAGTTGTGCCATGTGATGCTTTCCTGGAAACTGTCTCATGAGAGGATGTCTTGCTGAAACGGACACTTGAGAGGGCGTGTGATGTTTAGAAGGAATATAAATATAACCCCACAGACAACAAGACCCTCTTGCCTTGGTTCGCTTTGCAATGCTTTGCTGGTCTGACTTCCTTATGAGAAACGCGCCACGAAGCACCAGTGGGGTTCTGGCTGCTTCCGTGGACTTGTGCTGATTCAGCAGAGCCTCTGAGTACCCTCTGGGTCTAGCCACTGCTACTGATTTGTGGTTTGTGTTTGCTGATTGGACTGGACTGCCGCTACTACTTCCTGCTTGATGTCTTGGACTGGTCAGCTGATACCCTGGCACTGAAGACTGGCATTAACCCACATACGCCTTGTCCTGTTAAAGCAGGTTTTGAAAAATCTAAGCCAATTCCTCTCTCTCTGCATGTGTGTGTGTGTGCGCGCGTGTGTGCACACACACACACACGCACACACACACACACACACACACGTGTGCATGCACACCTTCCCAGGCAGAGGCCAGAGGCTGGGGAGGGCATCATATGTCTTCTACCTTATTCCCTTGAGACAGGCTCTCTCACTGTTCCTGGAGCTTGTAGTGTTTTGGGGTCAGTGAGCATCCAGGACCCAGCTGTCTCCACCTCCCCAGTACTGTAGATATGGGCACACTTGGCCACTCCCAGCTTTTTCCACTCGGGCTGGGGACGTGAACCATCTCCCTAGGCCTCTCCTAGAAGGTTTGGGTTTTTGTTTGTTGTTCGTTTTTAAACCAAGGATCCTTTATCGACCTGTTTACTTATTTTGTGTATGAGCACTTGTAGAGGTTTTCACACAACTCCCAGGAGTCAGTTCTTCCCTGCCAGCTTGTAGGATCTCAGGATCAGTCTGTCAGCTCTGCACACAAGCACCTCTAGCCACTGAACCACCTCGTTGGCCCCACAGAGCCTCTTCTACTTCCTGCACACTAGCTCTGGAAAGTGTCCGGGCAAGTATATGGCCAAGAGCGGTGCCAAGCTCACATACAGCGAATGCCTGTCAGGCCCCTGAGGGCCACTGGCAACATTCATAAACAGACCTGAGAGAGGAGAACCTACCCTCTGGGGGCTCCACTCCTGCCCTGTCAGGTCCATTAACCTGGTAAATATAGCCATGGGAGCAGAGGGCAGCCAGTTGAGAATCCTCAGAGCAAGAAGCCAGGGGCCACTTTGAAGGCCAGTCTATGGATATCTGCCTATCAGGGGGATTGAGCAGCCTTCTCCCTGCTTGGACCAGATCTATCAAGCTGCCTGGTGACAGCACACTGGGCCATGTTCCCAGCCGGGCTCCTTCCCGGGTTGTTGGTCTTGTTTATCTCTCAAGCATTCATCCCGCTGGCAGGGCCTTTTCATTTGCTTTTTGAGACAGGATCTCATGTAGCCCAGGCTAGCCTCAGATTCACTGTGTAGCTAAGGCTGACCCAGAATTCTCCTGCCTCAGTGCTTACCTGTATCTGAGTCACACCAAGAAAACAGTCGTGGTGGCAGCAGCGTGTGGGACAGTACCATCAAAATTTAATTATCGATTCAAGTGGGGAGCAGGAGATTGATCGGTCTGACAAAAGGCTGGCTAGTGGCTTCGTTGCCAGAGAGTCTGTCCTGAGAAAACAGATGGAAGCAATAGGCGAGTCTAATGAGGGCCGAGGGGAATGGGGAGCTGACTTGTTGCTATTTAAATGATGTTTTCAAAGAATTATTAGGTTTTTTTTATTGTGGCTTCTCAGAATGCAAAACACAGGGTGGAGCGTGAGCCTCCTGCCAGCTGTGTGTGTGTGTGTGTGTGTGTGTGTGTGTGTGTGTGTGTGTGTTGGGAGCGGGGGGGGTGCATAGTTGGAACCAAGGTGTGCCTCTAGAAGACATTTGGGAGTGTCTCAGTGTTTTCTCACTATATGGTCCCAATTCACATCAGCCCCCAGAGTCCCCTGGACTAGAGGTGTCTGTTGATGTGGCTCTCTGGTGAGATTGCTTGGGACTCCCTCTGTGCTATTTCAGTATTGTGCTGGAACACATCAGAGTAGGTGTAGGTGTAGGTGTAGGTGTGTGTGTGTGTGTGTGTGTGTGTGTGTGCGCATCTATGTGATATATGCCAGTTTATGTATGGGTCTGTCTGTGTATGTAGTATGTGATGTGTGTGTGTGTGTGTGTGTGTGCTTGCCTGTGCACACACTCGTGCATGTGTATCTGAGTGTGTGTATGTGTCTGTTTGTCTATGGGTGTGTCTGTGTCTTTGTGTGTGTGTGTGTGTGTGTGTGTGTGTGTGTGTACACAGGGGCCATAGGTCAACCCGAGGTTTCATTCTTCAGTATTCTCTACTTTGCTTTACAAGACAGAGTCTTTCCCTGGGGCCTGGAATTCACTGGTTATGTCAGCTGCCTGGCCAGTGAGCCCCGAGACTCATCTGTCTCCCCCCTCCACAGCACTGGGATTGTAAGTTTGCACCACCGTGCCTTGCTTTTCGTTGTTGTTGCTTTTGTTTTGTTTTGTTGTTCGGAGAACTCACGTGTGGGTTTGGATGGCCTGGCACTGGCTGTGAAGATGGAAGGTTGAGGTTGCCCTCCCTGGCTCTACTGCGCTGGCAGTAAAGGCCTGTGCCACCCCAACCCATGCCCTGCTTTTTAGTGGGTCCTGGAGAGGGAGCTCAGGCTCCCTCATGCTAACCACATGCTAACCACATGCTAACCAGGTAAGCCACTTTACCTACTGAGCCACCCCCCAGCCTCAGGCTTTCTATCCCTGACCAAAGATGAATTCCCTTTAAACAGTGCCAGCACCCAGGCTCTGGAGGAGGAGTCTCTAAGGACGAGTCTGAGGGCTGGGTCAGTTCTCACCAATCAAACATCTATAAACATATCACATGTACCACATGCAAGGAAGAAGAGTCAAGGCAGCGAGACAACCTGGCTCTCAAGGGCCATGGTGAACCAGTAGGAATTGAAAATGCCCGTGCTCGTGTTGAAAGACAGTAGAAGCGGCCTTAAGTGCGTGAAGCCGTAGCATCTCTGCGGCCAGATCTGAAAGAGGGGGCTTGGGTTGTCACACGGGAGTCCTGAGCAGGACCATCTCCAGAAGGATGAGTGTAGAAGAGCCTGAAGCAGAGCTTGGTTTGCGGGGTAAGCCCTTCATCACAGACATGAGGAATCTGAGGTGGGACCTGACTCTGGATCTGTCCTCTCCTGTGTGAGCTCCATTTGCCAGGAGAGCAGTTGCCCAGGTTCGTGGTCTTCCATGTGCCAACCAGACCTGTCTAGTTGTTAACTAGTCTCACGTCAGAATGCGATGTTAGAGTTTGTTTTTGTTTTATTTTATTTTGTTTTTTTTCCGAGACAGGGTTTCTCTGTGTAGTCCTGGCTGTCCTGGAACTCACTCTGTAGACCAGGTTGGCCTCAAACTCAGAAATCCGCCTGCCTCTGCCTCCTGAGTGCTGGGATTAAAGGCGTGTGCCACCATGCCCGGCTTATTTTATTTTATTTTTTAAGATTTACTTACTTATGTGAGTACACTGCCACTCTCTTCAGACACGCCAGAAGATGGCATCGGATCCCATTACAGGTGGTCGTGAGCCATTCCATGTGGTTGCTGGGAATTGAACTCAGGACCCCTGGAAGAGCAGCCAGTGCTCTTAACCTCTGAGCCATCTCTCCAACCTGTGACTTTAGATGTTAGAAGATGGCCCGGGGAGCTGGGGCTATAGCTCAGTCAGCACGCACTTGCTGTGCAAACGTGACAACTTGGTTTTGATACCCAGAACCCACATTAATAAAATAATCGTAGCTAGATGTGGTGACATTTTACATTTTTACTCCCAGCATTCAGAAGGCATAGACAGGTATAGCTCTGCGAGTTTAAGACCAATCTTATCTACAAGGAGAGTTCCAGGATGGCCACAATACATAGAGCATCTCAAAAAAAAAAAAAAAATCACATAAATAATAGAATACAATGGTTTATCAGACTTGGCATAGTGGTGTGTGCTTGAAATCCCAGAGCCGGGGGAAAGGGGCAAGCAGACTCCCGGGGTTCACTGCCCGCCAACCTAGCCTACTCAATGAGCTCAATGCCAGTGAGAGCATCTCTCAGAAACAGAGCGGATAGTGCCTGAAGCACACAACCGCGGCTGACCTCTGGCCTCCACATACACGCGCACACACGTGTGTACCCGCGTACACGGGGAAACACACAGCAGAGGACACTTTCTCTGCACCCAGATCCAAGCTGACCCCTGCTACCCCATCACAGGGATCATGGGATAGATCCAGCAACCATGCCCAGACCCTGTCAGGCACTGCGTTGTAACTGTTGGGGTCTGGGAATCGCCACGCAAACCATACATACACCAATCTCAGTTAAGCAAGAGTAGTTATTGAATACACACAATACTAGACGTCCAGGACCGCAAAAGGGACTCGGGGGCCTGGTTGCAGCACTAGTCTGCTCTCAGGGTAGGCTTTTATAGGAAAACTCAGGTCCAGAGGTTTAAAGGGCAAGGAGGGGAGGTTAAATATTATCAGCTAATCTTTAAGCTGATTGGTCCTGATTGGGGCGGAGTGGATGGGTGGTGAATATGAGAATTTCAGAACGTTGAGATAACGAAGCATGAATGTTATTATTATAACTTTTGGGCTTATTTGTAACATTCTTCAGTGTCAGCCATAAAGACCACAGTGAGCTCACACTGTGAGGGCTGCCTAGTGGTTAGCTCTGGCTCAAGATATTTTAGACATAACAGTTAATATTGACCTTTGATTTGATGGGTCCTACATATAGCTTTGTGGATTTCTTAAGTTTAGCAAACCTTGTACAGAACATTCATGTAAAACAGGGTAGGTGGTCAGGATGTTCTTGCTCTGAGCTGAATCACTCCTCTGTGTCAATGACTGGCAGGCATGTGACAACAACAATATGAAATAGCTGGCAGACGTGGAACGAAATGGCAACAGCTACTCTGAGGGTTGGGGTAGGGCGGGGAGGGGAGGGGCAGGGCTGTCAGACCACAACAGTAACTGAACTGATTGACCCTTGCCACCTTCCCACGCAGCAGACACTGTCACTTTCCCAGCTCACAGACAAGAACACTGAGGTCCAGAATGTGGACATCATCATCAGTGAGCCAGGGGAATCCATTATAAGGCAGGTCTGCTGGGGATAGGAGGCCTGTCCTGTGGGCTCCAGTGGTGCAGCTACTGTGGCCTCTCTCTTAGCTGTTTTTCTCTGCTGTGATAAAACAGCCTAACAAGAGCAATGTAAGAGAGTGGGCTCTCCCCAGCTTAGAGTTCCAGAGGGACGCAGTACCTCAGGACAGGAAATGCACAGCAGCAGCTGGGCAGGCAGGAGCAGGAGGCTTCACTGCTCACATCAGATCCACGAAGTAGAGCTGTAAATCCCACTGCCCAGATCTCTCTCTGTGTTACAGCCTAGGGAATGGAGCCACCCACAGTGGGTGGGTCTTTCCCCTTCATCACCACAGACATCTTAGAGGCCCAGCTCCCAGAGGATTCTAGATTCTGTTAAGTGGGTAATCAACATTGTCACAGCATCTAAATTGAACTCCAGAAGTAAGGCTGGAGAGATAGTCCAGTGGCTAAGAGCATTTGCTGCTCTTGCAGAGGACCTGAGTTCAAATCCCAGCAACCACATTGGGTGGCTCTCAACTGCCTGTAACTCCAGCTCCAGGGGAACCAGCTCCCTCTTCTAGACTCTGTGAATATAATCATCACACACACACACACACACACACACACACACACACACACACGTTGGGTTTTTTGTTTGTTTGTTTGTTTGTTTTATTTTGAGACAGGATTTCTTTGTATAACAGAACCTTGGATGTCCCGAACTCACTTTGTAGATCAGGCTGGCCTTGACCTCACAGAGATATACCCACCTCTGTCTCCAGAGTGCTGCGATTAAAGGTGAGCACTGCCACACCCAGGCCTCACACATTTTTTTAAAAAAAAACTTTTTAAAAAAGGGTCAGTGTTCAGGAGGTAGAGGAGGATGAACCTCTGTGAGTTCAAGGCCAACTTGGTCCACATAGAGAGTTCTAGACTATCTAGGGCTACACATTGAGACATCTCAGTGAAGAGGTAGGGTGTAGTGAGGTTAGCATCTTTGCCAGAGCTTGGCAATGTCTTCTGTCCCCATAGGTCTCCATGAGTGACTCACGAGGACTTCCTACCCACCCAACCCAGACACTTTCCAGAAAATGCCCTTTAGACATCCTCGGACACATCTGCTCACTGCAGCATGCCTTAGCAGCACGCCATGTGTGGAAACAGACCAAACACACATGGATGGACTTGGGGTGATTATTTTTGAAGTTGTGTTGCCAGCATAGGCATTGGGTTCCCCCCCCCCCCCCGTGCCCCATTTCCCCGGGGAGACTAACTCCATCCTGTCACTCAAGAGTGTGATTTCCTGAAGTCCCCTCTACAGTCAGCCTTCGGCCTATGTCTCCAGGACTCACATGCCTAAAGGCAGACTGCTGGCCAAGCTCCGCCCCCAGGGTCTCCTGTGGTTCTGAAGACTGGAGAAGGGTCAGCTGTCACTGCAGTTATCATCCCATCTGAGTGAGGCCCTAGGGCAGCAGCTGCTGCTGCCCTCACAGCTGATCACCGTCCGCCCAGAGGTGTCATCTTAGTTGCAACAGGCCCATGGCCTGCCCAGCCTGGCTGGAGCTGTCCTTCACCGCCCATCTTCCCTCCCTTCTGCACACTGCCCTCCAAGGAGGCACAGGCTCAGCTAAATATGACCGCTCAAGTCCAGGGCCTCGCTGTGGTCCTTGACAGAACCAAGACCCCACATCATTACACCAAGTGGATCTGCCTGCCATCGTGAGCACTCAGCCCTGTGTGGTACACGGATGAAGAGTAAAGACTTCTGTGTCTGAGCTGTCATCCAATTGCCAGGCTCTGCCTGTCACAGCAGGTGCCTGCCCTGACTGACTGGGCAATGCAGAAGAGGAAGCCTTCTGAGCTGGACACGTCAGAGGGACGCAGGCTTCTCTACAGGCTGGTCGTCCTGGCTAGTTTGATGTCAACTTGACTCAAGCTAGAGTCATTTCGGAAGAGGGACTCTCAGTGGAGAAAATGCCTCCAGAAGATCGGCCTGAGACATTTTCTTGCTTAATAATTAATGTGGCTGGGCCCGGCCCACCGCTGGCGGGACCATGCCCACTCAGATGGTCCTGGGTACTCTAAGAGAGCACCCTGTGCAATCCCGGGGATCAAGCCAGTAGGCAGTGTCCTCCATGGCCTCTGCATCAGCTCCTGCCTCCTCCAGGTTCCTACCTTGATTTCCTGCTCTGACTTCTTTTGACGAACTGTGATGTGGAAGCATAAGCAAAGCACCCCCCCCAAATACACGCACACGCATGCATGCGCACACACACATGCACAATACATACACATGCACACACATGCATGCATACACACACATACATGCACACACACACTCACACATACACACACATGCACACACAGACACATACACACACACACACACACACACACATACAAGTTGCTTTCCCCCTTGGTGTTTTATTGCAGCAATAACCTAAGACACTGATGAATGCAGGAACTGCTTTGAGGAAGGTTGCTGGGCCAAGTGAGTGTTCCCTGCAGGCTGCTATGAAGAGAAACCCCTCAAGCAGAAGCAGGGTACAATTAGAGGGAAGGGCCCAAGCAGAGTCGACTGGCTGGTTATATCCACCCTCAGCCTGAACCAGGGAGGCTCAGGGACTGTGATTCCACAATGCTCCCCGCTTGAGACCAGAGGCCAGGTTCTCATAAATAGATCAATTCAGCCAGAAGTAAGAGGGGGCCCGAGCCACTCCTGAGAGCTGCTCCCGAGAGCGTGGCCTGTGCTGAGGAATCACCTTAGCCTCTCAGCAAAGGGACTGCAAGAGAGACCAGAAGGGCCAGCTGCAGAGCACTGATCTCATGGTGTGGCGAGGAGAGGAGAAGGATGTGCCAGGGCCAACCTCTGGTTGACTCTACAGCACTGTTGACATCTACGTGCCCAGCAGCCTACAGGGGTTCTGCTTCAGTGAGCCATGTCCTTTCCAGAGGTCAGAGCGGCCTGGTAGGAACTTGAACCAGGCAGTAGGGATGGCTCTGGAGTTCTGTGGAAAAGGAGAAAAAGGGCATGGGGTATTACGACATCAAGAAGGGGAACGTTTTCAGTCCATCCCAGAGAACACTGGGGGACCTTAGGGAGGGTGAAAGGGACAGATACATAAGGCCTTCCACACTTGAGACTTTGTGCAGATTTCTGGCCTTGGTCTCCTGAGAGCTGCAGACAGGGTGAGGCCAGCAGGCCAGCAGGCCAGCAACCTGCTGCTCCCCTGCCTCCCATCTGAGCTGCCACACCCCTGCAGGCTGTGAAGTCACCGCTCTTACTCAAGGCTGCCCTGCCTACTCCTATGCTGACTGAGCACCCACAGACAATCCTGGGCCATTGCATTGCTCACGGGGTGCCTGGCTCTCATGGGAGTGGCAGAGACAGACAGGATGTTGCGTCCAGGTGAGAGAATTTCGTGAGAATCTGCCTCCACCTCCCACCCACCCCAGACAGCTGAACGCTGAGATAGCTTCTGGAGACATAGGTCACAGGTTCCCAAACTGGAGTCCAGTGCCTGGGCTCCAGGCTCAGACTCAGCCCTCTCCAGGTGTGTGGCCCGGAGCAAGCTGATGGTCTGTCTGAGCCTGTGAACAATCTTAGGCCTTTTCTCATGGGGCTCTCAAAAGGGTTCTCTGAGACAATGCCTCGAATGTCCTAAGAGATTTATAATCAAGGTTTTCAAAGTTATTGTTGACCTTGTATTTAACACTGTTTACAGGAGGCATTGCCCTGAGGGGTCCCCAGTCTGTTAAGGATGTGGGTCTCTGGGGAAGCCCTCCTCCACCCAGCATCCTCAAGCTGGACTCCATTGCTGCCTGGGTCCCACAGAGACACAGCAGCGCCCCCCCCCCCCAGCATGGGGCAGGTACCCAGAATGTAAGAGATGGGTTTTTTCCCCCTTTGTCTTAAGGTCTTTATTTTAAATGGAAACAGTTATTTTATGTGTATGAGTGTTTTGCCAACATGTAGGTCTGGGTACGATGTATGTGCCTGGTGCCTGGGAAGGCCAGGAGAGGGTGTCAGGTCCCTAGAACTGAGTTACAGATGGTTGTGAGCCACCATGCAGAGTCTGGGAATCCAACCCTGGCCCTGTAGAAGAGCAGTCAGTGCCCTTAACTACTGAGCCCTCTCTCCAGGCCCCTTATTTTTGGTAACGGTGTATGCCCAGGTGTTATTTATTTTTTTCCAGCCCAAGTTGGCCTAGAACTCACGTCAATCATCCGGCTTCAGCCTGCAGAGCACCGCCTATACAGGCATAAGCCAGTCTTTTTTTTTTTTTTTTTTTTTTTTTTTTTTTTTTTTTTTTTTTTTTTTAATCTTTCTTGGGATGCACTAATCTTCAGCCATTTTTTTAAAAACTGGATTTACTCTCTTTGTGTATCATTTATTAAATAGCCCCTCTCCCTTTATTCTCTTTTCTCTCCTGTTGGCACTAGGATTGCATGGGTGTTACGCACTTCGCGGTTGTCCTCTGCATTCCTGGGGCCGTATCTCGGTTTTAGAAACTTTTCCTTTCTGTTCGGGTATTGGGGTGAGGATGGTTTCTGAAGCATCAATGACCCTTCCTGCCATTTCAAGTCTTGCTAAACTCTGGATCCTTAACGTTTCAAGCATTGTTCGGCTTCTGGGTTCCCCACTTGCTTCTCTTCTATGAAGTTTCTGTTCTTGCTCATGCATTACAACCATGTTTTCGTTGACGACCTTAAAGCCCATGGTGGCCTTGTCTTCCTGGTGCTGGGATGGCGGGCACCACACTGGGTTCATGGCGTTCTGGTTCTCGCACTTTTGAGGCAAACATTCTACCCATCAACCATCTTGGGAGTTTAATCAGTTGCTTTTTAAGCACAGGTCTTTTTTTTTTTTTTTTTTTTTTTTTTTTTTTTTGGAGGGGGGGGCGATTTTGAGACAGGGTTTCCTAGAACAGCCCTGGCTGTCCTAGAACTCACTCTGTAGGCCAGGCTAACCTCGAACTCAGAAATCCGCCTGCCTCTGCCTCCCAAATGCCGGGATTAAAGGCGTGCGCCACCACCGCCTGGCCATATTGTCTTCTTTCTTTGAAGACTGGAGTCACAGTTTGCTCTACTCAGTGGGTGGTCTAAGTAGAGTTCTAGGTTCTGTGTTTTTATTTCATGAATCTGTTACATTCTTTAGTTTATATTATTATTATTATTATTATTATTATTATTATTCAGAGACTATTTTATTAGTTTCTGCAATCAACCCCACATAGATAAGACCTTAGATATTTTACACACTATGTTACCCTTAAACAAGTGGGGGGATTAGGTTAACATCTGTAGTCCAAGGTGGATTTAAATTCTGTGCTAAACCAACACAACCCCAGGCACTGAGATACTCTCCACCCCCAAATTTGACATAGACTAATGTTTTAAGTTTTTTAACATATAGTTAAACATGATGGCGCACTCTCTTAATCCCAGCACTCGGGAGGCAGAAGCAAAGGGATCGCTGTAAGTTCAAGGCCAGCCTGGTTTACATAGAGAGTTTCAGGACAGACAGAATTACAAAAATCTCAAAGGTCTAAAACTCCCCCCACACACATACAGAGATTCATATTAAAAGCCTTGTCCTGTCACTGTCTGCTGTGAGGTGGTGTGGGTGCAGGGGCGATAACACCCCCCCCCCCCGCACACACACACACACATCGCCTGTGGTAGATGGCAGAGCTGACCCGAGGCCATGAGAGCATTGATTGGGTGGCCTAGCCAGAGCAGCGCTGCAGAGCTGCCCCTGGTGGGGCAGATAAGGAAGAACCAACTACCACCCAGGCCCAGATCTAGGGCTCTGAGTTGGCCCACCCCAAAATCTACATCATCTGCAAATGACTGGGACACGTGAAAGCGCCGAACTGGCAGATCCAAAGCTGCAGGATCTCCATGACGCAGGACGCAGATCCAAAGCTGCAGGATCTCCATGACGCAGGACGCAGATCCAAAGCTGCAGGATCTCCATGACGCAGGACAGCAGCAGGATAGCTGGGAGGAGTCCCTGTGAGGGTTTAATATTGGTAGTGTCGCAGAAGCCAGAGATCTTGAAAAAAAAAAAGAAAGAAAGAAAGAAAGAAAGAAAAGGAAAGGAAAGGAGAGAAAAAGAAAGAATATGCCTTCTGAAATCTTAGGGGAAAATTTTAGAAGTCATGTCATGGCACCCTGCCTGTCTGTTGCTTCTCTAGGCTTCTTGGGATCTGTGCTGGGCCTGGTTTCAGGGGTCAGCTAGAGACAGGACAAAACGTATTAATATAAGCCAGAGTTCGCCCTCTCGGCTCCTCTCCTTTGGAACTCAGGACACTATAACTGTCCCAAACTTTAACCCCTGGCCCTTGGACCCAGTGGAACTCAGTGTTCCTTCCTAGCCTCAGAGACAGAACAAAAGACCCCTCTGTGATGTTCTGAGCGCGGCGGTCCTGGTTTCTGTCTCCATCCTGCCCTCTCCCCTTGCCTCTGGTCACTGTCCAACGCTCTCAGACAATGTCACGTAGGATTCCTCCAGCACCTGCAGCTGTCACCAGAAGCCAGACGCCCACATGGCGTCATCTCCTTTCCCCACCCTCCAATGCTCAGAGCAGGAAGCCAAGCTCCCAGAACTTCCTGCAAAATGTTTCTTTGTATGTCACCGTGTCCCTCATGACATCGAGTCTCCTATGCTGGAGAGTTCTTCCTGCCAGGCTCTGAGCTGGGTCTGGTACCAGAGCAGTGAGCCCAGTGGATGCTGCCTCTGCCCTCGGGGTACTGACAGAGCAAGATCCAGCAGGGTGACTGTTACACCCTAGAGCCCTGTTGGGTCACTACAGGTGGTATTCGCAGCAGATCTTGCTCCCCTGAGTTTTCTAAGCCTCATGGCTCCTCCTCCCTCCCTCCTGAATTACCACCCCAAACCTGCCATACTGCTTACTCAGTCTTTTTTTTTTTTTTTTTTTTTTTGGTTTTTTGAGATAGGGTTTCTCTGTGTAGCCTTGGCTGTCCTGGAACTCACTCTGTAGACCAGGCTGGCCTCAAACTCAGAAATCCGCCTGCCTCTGCCTCCCAAGTGCTAGGATTAAAGGTGTGCACCACCACTTCCGGCTTGCTTACTAGGTCTTATCACCTATCAAAGGGTATTTTATCTTCCAACTGGGCTAGGAATGAACATCAAAGAGAGAGGCAGTGAGAGCCAGAGAAGATGACCTGTCACAGTCACTCAGGAGGCTGAGGACGATCTCAAGATCAGAGAGTATCTGGGATTCTGAGACATTTCAAGGCTAGCCAGAGGAGCTTTGAAAAATAAAGAGAGGACATGTGGCCCAGTGGTTAGCGTGTTCCAACCCTCGCTCCATCTCCAGAAAGCCCAACTTGCCTGCATTTCTAGCTCTGCGACCCTGGATAAGCCACCCAGCTTCTCTGTGACCCTGGGTAAGTCAGCCAGCTTCTCTGAGGTTGCAGATGCAGAGGGCCCTGAGGGGCATAAGCATCCACACTCCTGTGGTGACAAGTCCTAACTGAGTTCTTTGCACTCGCTGTAGGACAAAGGAGGGAAGGCTGACGGACTCTGGGCATCAGACTCTGCAGGCTCCGAAATGTTCGCTGCTTGCTACCGTTTGAATCTGAACCCCACCCCCGCCCGACACAGGTCATGTTTTAAATGCTTGTTCCCCAGCTATGGTGGTATTTTGAAGGCTGTGGTGCCCTGGCCAACAGAGGTAGGTATAAGGATGGGTCTTTGAACATTATTACACCAATTTCTAGGGTCTGGCTTCCCCACTGCTTCCTGCCCCGTCATGAAGTGATCAATCAGGCTCTTCCCGCTGTGCACTGAGCTACCCAGCCATACCTTCCCCACCATGGTGGATTGAGACGCTCTGGAACCGAGAGCCAAAATAAATCTTCCCTTGACTTATTCCTGTCAGGAGCTCTGGTCCCTAGATGAATGCATAACTATTCTAGCCGTTAAAGGATGCTAACTAATATCATGGTCTTTCATGGCTGCCTCCTGCCAGCCTTCCCTGTGGCCATCATGAGGATTGGTTTCATCTTCACCAAAGCAGCTTCTCTGCCTTCCAGTCTGGCTGCTCTGCCTCACTCTCCTGCTGCCATAGTCCCTTTAGAAACTCCCCCCACCCCCACCCCCAAACTGTCTAGTTTGTTCAGTAGCACAGCAATTTTTCCTCCCAGTACCATCTACTTCTTGTTGAAGTTCAAATCTCTCTCCCCTCATTTATAATCATTTAGCAAATTTCATTTAAAAAGAAAATCCATTTGCTGAAATATTTCTGTTTAAATACTAGCACATTAGATCTGTGAAAACGTACCCATCTTGAATATATTTAAGCAAAAATCAATAAAGGTTAATAGCATATTGCAAGAATATCACAACGACAGAAAGCCAAATAATTCCTTTTGTAATTGAATAGTGTCTTCGGAGCGTGGGGGGACGTCAACGGTGACATCTCCACATCTTCTCTAATGGTGTGTGAAATTCAACCAGTGGACTGTGATGGCCACATATGATTCAAATGTAACTAATTAGGTGAATTGTATGTGCTCCATTTTTTTTTTAATAGGAAGGGGGATGGCGAGACAATTTGGAGAGGACTGGGCTGAGAGCTGTGGGGGGAGACACACAAGGACGGCAAAGTCCTTAACAACGATGTAATTTATAAAAAGACATTTAATTGGAAGCTATTAGGAGACAAGCCAGCTGCTTTGAAGGACAAGATTAAAAATATTTCATTAACACCCACAGGACGATGGGAATTTGTCATTGTCCTGAATCATGTATGACCCAGTACTTTCTTCAAAGAGGGGATATCAGGGAGGTACAGTTGGCGCTTGGTTCTGGTCACTGCATGAATTCTCTTTGGGGACAGTGGGTGGACACTCATGTGTCATCCAGTGACTTGGGCCTCCTTGAGGAGACCACACTTCTGCTCTCCTTATTGTGGGTCTCAACGCTTGTCCCACCCAGCTGGGCCCCGACTGCTTGTCACCTGTCAGCACATTCAGCCTTGAACGTGTAGTGCTGCACCTCCACCCCCACACCAGAGAAGGTTGAAGACTTTCCGTTGGCTCCTTGCTTACCCAGAGGAGAAGCCTCGAGGCAAGAGAGATACCTGGAGTCAGAGCTTGCAGTGAGAAGTGCCAGAGACCAGGGCAAATGGCGGACTCCAGGCCACACCAGGCAAGTTCGAGTCAGGAGCATCTTGTGAGGCGATGGAGCAAGGGACTGTGTGGTGATTGGATGCTTGGCCCAGGGAGTGGCACTGTTAAGAGCTGTGGCCCTGTTGGAGTAGGTGTGACCTTGTTGGAGGAAGTGTGTCACTGTGGGGGTGGACCTAGAGACCCTCCTCTAGCTTCTTGGAGGATAGTCTTCTCCTAGCGGCCTTCAGATCTAGATGCACAACTCTCAGCTCCTTCTCCAACACATACCACATCTTGCCTGCACGCTGCTATGCATCCTGCCATAAGAATACTGGACAGAACCTCTGAACCTGTGAGTCAGCCCCAATTAAATGTGTCTCTTATAAGAGTTGCCTTGGCCATGGTGTCTCTTCACAGCAATGGAAACCTCAACTAAGACAGAGTCCTAGGTATGTAGCCAACTCCTACAGTGGGGGCCACAGAATCAAAGGGGCTCCAGGTGGTCGCAGCTAGGGTGATTTGAGAAGGAAAGTAAAGAGGTATCAGATTACAACGGAAACTTTGAAAGAAATACTACTGTCTTTCCTGAAATAAGTAAGCAACTGAACAAGCCGGAGGGACAGGATGGGTTATCTTCAGTCAAGTAGATCTAAACTGAAGCATGTTCTCTAAGCATGCCGGGGAGGACATCTGCAGAGAACTTTGACTAGAGAAGGAAGGCACACCCTGAATATGGGGGTACTGCCCAACACGGGAAGGGACAGACAGAAACAGATCCGTCTTCCAGAGCTAGCATATCCATCCGTCTCTGTCACCATCCTTAACTGACATCAGATTCCATCTTCTTCAGTCTCACAGGTGAACTGAAGACAAGATGCTCTCCAAGAACCTTCTAGGCCTTCGGTGTGTCTAAACTGGTACCTCCAAAGCATGCGGCCTCATGCGCCCTCAGCTATTGTGTTTACAGCCTCTCTAGAGTGCACAAGCTCATTGTTGGACTATTCAGACTGTTGTGTGAGCCAACCTAATAACCCCCTTTTAATACACACACACACACACACACACACACACACACACACATGCACACACACACAGGTTCCATTATTTCTGCTCCTCCAGAGAGTTTTGATGCATACTTGCAGCCTATGGGAGCATAGATCTTCCACTCAGAGAAACGCTGCACAATTGGTGTTGAGCGTCATCGTACAGAGAGAGGCTGCACTCACTCCACTCTCCCAGCATGGGCTGAGCCCAGTGATGAAAATGGGCAAAGCGGGATTTGCCATACAGAGGCTGGGAAGTACATCTCTGCAGCTGAGTAAGGTCAAAATCAGTAGTAAGAGGCCCAACCAGGTTTCCTGCAAACTGTGCAGGCCACGAGAGACAACGTGGGTCTCGTAAATTGTTGCCATTGAAGCCTATTAGGTGTCATAGAATGAGTACCCTGGGTAGCATCCAAGCCAGGAAAAGATCACTGAGTAAAAGCTAAATAAACCAACAGTCAGTCACATGTGGACTTTGATCATTGGGATAGTTCCCTTTCATTGCCAACATCACCCAGCCTAGAATCACCCGGGAAGAGATTAGCTAATGACAGGTTGTCTACATTGGGTTGTTCTGTGCATACATCTGTAAGGCACTGTCTTAATTAAATTCATGAATGTGGGAAGACCTAGCCCACTGTGGGCAGCCGCATTCCCTAGGCAGGAGGTCCTGGCCTGCATAAGAAGATAAATCAAGTTAAGCACTAGCAATCAAGCATCTCTCTCTGCTTTTGACTGTGGCTGTGACGTGACTGACGTTCCTGCCTTGACCTCCCCACAGAGATGGAGCATAACCCTGAATTGTAAGGAGGAATGAATTCCTTTTTCCACAAGTTGCTTTTTGTCAAAATGTTTTACCACAGCAACAGAAATAAAAGCAGAATATTATTATTACTAATATTCATAATGAATCATTTTCATCAGTTCTGACAAGTGTCTTATATCCACCTAAGACATCCGTGACAGAGCAACTGGTGTGGGTATGTGGACGCTCCCAGTATTGTCTTCATTATGGTCTCAACTCTAAAACAAAATAATATTTTAAAGTCAGGAACAGGGGTCCAAGTCTAAGTCCCCAGCGCTTGGGCAGGTGGCAGAGGCAGGAGGATCAGGAGTTCGAGGCTGCGCTTGGCTGTACATCAAGCCAGCCTAGGCTCAACTAAGTCTTGTCTCAAGAACCAAACAAACAACACGAAGCAGAAACAACTCTAGCTGGACATGTAGCTCAGTTGGCAGAGTGTTTGCCTGGTGTGCATGAAGGCCTGGATGGGCCCCATCCTCCGTACCACACCAGCCATGCCTGATGGCACACAGGCCTGTAGTTCTCTGGAGGCACGAGAGGAGATGAGAGGCCAAAGTCGTCCTAGGCTCTATCAACAAATTCAAGACCAGCATGGGCCACACAAGACCCCATTGCAAGCAAGGAAGCCATCCCCAAAACTCTTACATGACGAGAATTTTCTGGGGTCTCTGGAACCTCCTGCTGTATCACTCCTGAGGAATAAGGACCTGATGTCGTTTTCTACCTGTCATCTGGTTACCTGGAAGTGAAGCTCACTTCAGAATGAAGAGAGGAGACACGGAAAAGTAGAACGCATGGTGTCCTGGTGGTGTAGCTGTGAGCTGCTGGCTCTAGCCTTGCCTTTCTCCGTTCTGTTGCTTGAGTGACTCTTCCGCGAGTCGTAGGCTCATGGTTTTCAGTGCATCAGTGAGAATCACCGCTCGCCTCTGATCTACTCAGTAGCCCCTAGATCCTGAACTCTCTCATTCTCTCGGGTACTTGGGGGTAAGTGATACAGAGGCAATGCTTAAGTAGTCTGCGCCTTGGACAAGTGTCCTGCTGTTTCCATGGGTCAGGGTTGCAGGAACCTCTGAGCGCAAGGGTTTTTTAGTTCCCTTCCTATGAGGCAAGATGCCCCAGGAGAATAGTGGTTAGGCCAGCCTTGCCGAGCGGAGCTTGAATTCTTGGCTCCTCTGTTCTCCTCGGTTTATGGGTATTGTTTTATTTGGGGATGGCAGGGTGGGGCACAGTTGTGGCTTGGAGTTTCCTGTCTGCCTCAGACTTCACTGGAGCAACATGAGCTTCATGTCCCGCTCACTGTCATTTTGGGGCTGCCACCCACACCTTGAATCCTTTGACCTGGCAAAATTTTGTACATAAAATGCCATCTGTATAGATCAACATTTGTGTTTGTTTGTTTGTTTGTTTGTTTGTTTGTTTGTTTGTTTGAGACAGGGTTTCTCTGTGTAGCCCTGGCTGTCCTGGAACTCACTTTGTAGACCAGGCTGGCCTCAAATTCACAGAGATTCACCTGCCTCTGCCTCCCCAGTGCTGGGATTAAAGGTGTACACTACCATACCCAGCTAATTATTTTAGGTGGCCTAGCTTCCATAGGGAAGACACTGTCCCATATTGTCCTTATTCCCCTGGTCCCCTAGTCCTGGGCTCAACATGTGAGACTGGAAATGGAGCTTTCTGAATGCGGATTGGAGTCAGGCAAGCCCAGGACGCTCCCCACTCTGCTCAGCTCTAGAGCCTGTACCAAACCCTAGAGGAGCGGCTCTCAACCTGTGGGGCGCGACCCTTCCACAGGGCTTACCTAAGGCTCTTGGAAAACAGACATTTACATTACGATCCTTCGCAGTAACAAATTTCACATTTGCGAAGTAACAACAGTAATAATAATTTTATGGTTGGGGGTTACTACAACACGAGGAAATGTAATAAAGGGTTGCAGCACCAGGAAGGTTGAGAGCCGCGGCTTCCTCCTAGAGGAAGGTAGCAAACTCTTGCTTTCCTGTTCAAGATGAGCTCCCAACCCTTGCCAGATAAGAAACAGCAGAGGCTGAAACAGATGCTGTGGTTCTCAATCTCCCGTGTACCCAGACACCACAGGGCACCACAAGGAGTTGAAAATGGTGGTCGGTGAGTCTGCCCTTCCACTCTGTACCAGGCAGGAAGGGAATGGCTGAGCCCAGGCGGGATCTGGTTTGGATCCGAGTGAGGGCTGAAAGTACAGGGGCACCGGAAGTCAGGCCTTCTCCAGGAGGCTTAGGTGCCACTCTTCATGACTAAGGCCTCCTCCTGAAGGGATTGTTGATAAAGGAGACAGGACTTGCTTGTCCAAACCATTTTATTCATGGCAGGTGAGGTTCCAAACATCTTACTCAGGGTGAACCAGAGATTAAATACCTTTGACAGGCAGGGATGCCGAGGAAGGGAAGCCAATGGGCTATACCCTTGGGGTCTATTTAGCTACTTTATTAGCTGGGCAAACTCTAGGTTTATATGCTCCATGATTGGTTGTCATGATCCTCTCGATGGAGTGTCATGGTTACATGTTTCCAGAGAAGTAGACCCTGGCCAGGAGCTGATTCCAATACCTGCCATTCTCAATTATGAGAATTTCTGGGATTTTTGAACGTGCTTCACCCTACCAGGTCTTCTGTTTGGTGGCACAGTCCACTTGCTCCACAGTCATATCTGACCTTGCTTTGAAGAAATGCATCCATTCAGCCATCCACCCACCATTCACTGCATCCATTCATCATCTATCCATTCATCCATCCACACTGTTCATGCCTGCAGCCATTTATCATTTATCCATTCAGTCACCCACCCATCCATCTTTTCATTTATGCATCATATATTTACGGCATGCCCGGTAGGCACAGGGTACACTGTGCTATTCCCTAAGGACCTGACTGTGCCAGGTGGGGTCTGCCAGAAGTCAGGTGCCTCCTCTTAACAGTCCACTCTACCAAAATGCATCCCCCAAAGGCAAGTAGGAGTCCCGCTCATCTCCCCATCCCCTCAAATCTGCCCTTCGCCCTTCCAACCTCCTCCCCCCAAAATAAAAAACACACAAACACAAAAAAAAAAGAGAAAGAAAAAAAGGCATAGAGCTTTCCACCTCGTCATGGAAGCTGTAGTGTGTCGATGTGTCCCACAGTGTACCCACCCCTCTGTCCACACATCTTCATGCAAATGGTCATCACAAGGAGCCACCGCTCTGGTTAGAGATCTCTGGCTTCTGTTCCTCACCGGGACTCTTCCCAGTTCTCCTGTTGTTGCCCTGTGTCATGGAGATCTGGCAACTTTGGATCAGCAGGACTGGCTTTTCATGAGCCCAAATTATTTTCAAATGATATAGAATTTTGGGGTGGGACAATTCCAAGTCCTGGACTGGATCTGAGGTGGTCAGCTGATTCTCCCTTATCCACACCACCAGGGCTGGCTCTCTGGCACTGCTCTGGTTAGACCAATGCTGCCATGGGCAGGAGGCGGGGGCAGCTCTCCTGCCCTCCTGCCCTCAGGGCCAGCTCTCCTGACTTCGGGGAGGTAGGGAGAGAAGGAAGGAGAGAGAGGGAAATATCCAGCACCCAAGTCACCTTACAGCAGAGAAGTGGTGAGGCCAGCTCCCCCCACTCCTTCACCTGCACCCCCTCCTCCATGAAGGAGGGCCTTTTTCAATTCAAATATTTGCCAAAGTTCCCAAAGTCCAGAGCAGAGTCCTTGTGTCCAGGACAAGAGCATGTGAACTTAGCAGGTGGTCGCACACAGTGGGTCGGCAGGTGGTCGCACACAGTGGGCACCACATACTAGGATAAAGTCCAGCTGTAGCAGAGGGAGCCACGGCTTCCTCAGAAGGCAGCCTTGGGAATCCCTTAAGTCCACTGCTGCCCGGGGTTGCCCATCCAGCCCCAGCCCACAACACACGTATATAAAGACATAACTTTTTTTTTTCTTTTTGCCTTTGTGACCCATGGCTGGATAATCTATGGAAAACAGAAATATCTCTTGTCATTCTGGAGGGGGGGTGGTGACGTCTGGTGAGAGGGTTCCTGCTGTGTCACCCTAGTCTGTATGAGACAGTAGAAGGGCAAGCTGGGGAGAAGAGGAGGAAATGTGGTCTAAACCACTTTACCAATGTAATGGCTTTTGTCTGCACCTAAGGCAGAGCCCTTGTGACTGACCTGTGAGCTGCATCCAAAGTTTGGGAAGAAGCTAGAGCTCACCTTCTGCAGATACATCCACACAGCATGTGCACATACACCCATGCCGTAGGAACAGCAGGTTAGAGTGGCTTCTTCTGATGGAGATGGTGCTGAGCGTGTGACAGCTCCAAGATGCCCTCCCCAAGGTGGCGATCAGTGCAGCAGCAGCGGCAGCAACAGCGGCGGGACACATAGATGCTACGCCTCTGCTTCAGTGTGGCTAGGACCTGTAATTCCAGCATTCAGGGGGATGAGGCAGGAACAGGAGTTCAAGGTCAGTGTAGGTTACAAAGTGAGCCCCTGTCTTACACACACACACTCACATACACACATGCTTGCACACAGATGCACACACTCACATACATGTACACACATACACACTCACAGACACACATGCTTGCATACAGATGCACACAGTCACATACACACATGCTTGTACACAGATGCACATACTCACATACATGTACACACACATGCACACATACTCACATACATGTGTGTGTGTGCACACACAAATAAACAAATAATAACTTCCATTCTGACATTTGCTATCAATGACATACTGTGCATAATCATAAGATAGGATTTTTCATGAATATGGGAGGCATGTCCCCAAATTGAGGAAACTATAGAGGGAGTAGACCATCTCCTTCTTCCCGGCCTGCTCCCCAACCCAGACTTGTGATATTGAAGGCACCTCTCCTGCTTGAGAAGCGTCTCTTCCAGCAGTAGGTGGACCTGGCCACTCACTACGTAATTGAGGATGGCCTTGACCTTCTGGTCACCCTTTCTGCTCCTCTGGGTGCTAGGACTTAGGGTACGCTGGCCATAGCCAGTTTGTGCAGTGCTGGAGAATGGACCCAGGGCTTCATGCATGCCAGACAAGTGCCCTACCCACCGGAGCACATCCCCAGCCCCTCTGCTGTGCGTCCGGGTGGCTGACTGTGGCAGGCTTTGGCTTACAGGCTTCTCTCCGCTTCTGATCTAACCCACTCAGCTGGAATCTGTAATAATGGTGTCTTCAGAATATCATTTTGTAAGCATCCCGAGAAACGATACACAAAAAAGGTTTTCGACAGGGTCTGAGAATCGGCTGGCACCCAAGCAAATGGCCATGATTGTTATTTGTGATCAATACCATCACCGGGGCAACAGGAAAAAAACAGACTAGGTTTTTCAGCACTCTGCCCATTGGAACGCTGTGGGGATGGGCAGGAAAGAATACATCTGTCTGGGGTTTCTGATTAGCCGTCTTGTAGTCGCCACATAATGGGGACAAACATCTCGGGGAGGAAGACTAAAGAAGAGTCTAGTTCCTGAAAATGACAAGCCGCAGAACACATATGATGAGACACAAACATCCTGGAGTGGCAGGATCTCTCTGGCTTTGAGTGGCACAGAGCTGTCCCGCTCTTGTCTCCGAGCCCGGCATTGACATATTTCATCACTAATTGCTTCTTCAAACCTCATCAATGATCTTTTGCACTTTCCGCAAAGAAATGTTGAAAGCTTTTAACGAAGAAATTAATTATGTATAGTCTTGGATGCAAATTAGACTAATTAATTGTAGCATTGATACCCTCTCCTAGCACAAAATACGAGAAGTGGCATTATCCATATTTATAAGGCGCAGTGAATTTTGACAGATGACTGCAGACCGTGATGAAAAGGTGGTCAAGGTGTCTGTGAGGATGCCTTTCCCGTGACAGATGCAAGTGGCTGCATCTCATGAGAAGTTTACTGGAGTTGACAGCGATACCGACTTTTGGAATGTTCAGATAGGAAAACTTTCAGTAAAAAATGGATTTTTTCCATTTATTTATTTATTTATTTATTTATTTATTTATTTATTTACCAAGATGGAAACTTGCATAGCATTGCAATGACTTGGCACTGGACATGTCCTGGGAAGATGCACCTGGGTCTCACTGTGCTTCAAGTAGGAAGTTTCCCCCCCCCCCTGCCAAATTCGAGAATTGGTATTGAAGCCTTGAGCCCTAGTGTGAGCAGTGTTTGGAGGTGGGGCTTTTGATAGTTTGTCCTCATCGATGGGTTCATTTGATGATGGAGCCATGATCTGAAGGCATCCTGGGATGTGGTGAGCTTTGGAGGGTGGAGGCACTGAGGCCTAGTGGGGAGGACTCCAAGAATCTGCCCATGGATCCGGGCAAGCACCTTCTCCACAGGTTGTGGCCTTGTGCGCCAGGCAGGATTCCAAAAGGTCCCTCCGAAGCTTCCTGTCTCGATCCTTAGCCCTGAGAGGCCGCGGCTCAATGGCCCCAGTTACCTACACTCCAACTCCATAGCTGAGCTGCTTCCAGAAACTGCTGCCCTCCTGGCTGTGTCTTTCCAAGAAGCTGGGACCAGAACCTGCTACTGTCCTGCTCTAAAGAGACCCAAGTGCCACTCTCTCAGACCGCCAGAGTTGGGAATTCCAAGCTGGAAGGGAATGGCTGAAACCTGGTGCCACTAAAGAGGGAACTTGTGTGCCAGGAAGAGAGCCCGTACAGTCTGGCAGCTGACCAGACCACCTTGCAGGAGAGACTGGAGCCCAGACTATGTCTGGTCGGCGATGGGCGGGACCTGAAACAGTGATGGGTCAGCGAGGGGCGGGACCTGAGACAGTGATGGGTCAGCGAGGGGCGGGACCTGAGACAGTGATGGGTCAGCGATGGGCGGGACCTGAGACAGTGATGGGTCAGTAATGGGCGGGGCCTGAGACAGTGACAGGCGAGTAGTGGGCGGGACCTGAGACAGTGACTGATCAGCGATGGGTGCAACACACCTTAACCAGGGCGGCTGGGCTGTGCAGACCTCTTGTCCTATATTAAAATCTAAACTTCATGTCAGAAGCTTAAAGATCAACTTTGGGGTGCGTCTTAGGGTTTCCATTGCTGTGAACAGACACCATGACCAAGGCAACTCTTATAAAGGACAATATTTAATTGGGGCTGGCTTCCAGGTTCAGAGGTTCCGTCCGTTATCATCGTGGTGGGGGGCATGGCGGTGTCCATGTCATTGGAGACAGAGATTTGCTCTACATCTTGATCAGAAGGCAGCAGAAGGAGATTGTGTCTCACTGAGCTATGCTTGAGCCTAGACCAGCAAGTCCCGCCCCCACAGTAACACACTTCCTCCAACAAGGCCACGCCCACTCCGACAAGGCCACACCCACTCCGACAAGGCCACACCTCCTAACAATGCAACTTCCTAAGTGCCAAGCATTCACACTCTTGAGTCTATGGGGGGCCAAACCTGTTCACACCACCACAGGGTGTCACTGGGCCTCTGTTCCTCTTCCTAATTGGGGCCATGTTGAATGCATTTCTTCTTTACACTTTTTATTATGGTTTGTCTCCCTAAATAGCTTATGGAGGATGGATTGGTCAAGTCCAGCTTGTTAGGATCTGACCTTAACAACTCCGGAAAAAAAATCAGGCCATTCGAAGCTGCAGGTGGTGAACCTGGGAAAGAGGTCACCAGAAGGCATGGTACCAGCCGCGTCACTTACCCCATGGAAGAGAAGGGACACATCCATCTTTTGGCAAATCAGGTCTTCTTGGAACTTCCTGCCATCACTTGGCTCCCAGATCCACTCTCCCCGAGCTCCCAAGAAGCCCACCTGACTCCCCTCAGTATCTCTATCACTAAGTCAGGTCAGCTCCTCACTTCTCCCTCCTCTGGAACTACTAGCTGGGTCTGGAGACCCCCAAAAGACAGACATCCTAGCAGAGGCCCCCAGCCAGCCAGGCAGACAGACCTACAACCTAAGCGGCTTCATACCGTGCTGGCACAGCCCACAAAACCACGGGCAGCCTTTATCAGCGAGCATTCTCCTCCAGAAAGAACTCTAAATGCTTGACCCCTTCTAAAGCATCACTGGACACCCCCCCCCCCCCCCCACCCCGAGGATTCTGGTCTACGCTTCTCATTTGAGATATGTTAAGCGTGTTTTAGGCTATCGGTATGGTGGGAGGAGGGGAAGAGAGGCACTATGGGTAACCTATGTAAGAAGCCAGTGGGTGGGAGGACAGTAACCCCTCTACAACCCAGGCACAGGGTGCAGAGCCTTCGGGCCTGTGGAGAAAGCACTTCCTATGCAAATTTCCTGCTGCTCAGCCTTCGGGTAGAGGGGGACACTGAGTGTCAACCTTTATTACTTTCTCACCGACTTCCATACTTTGATATTTTCCTCCTGTTTTTTTTTTTTTTTTTTTTTTTTTTTTTTTTTTTCTTTCCAGTTTTTCTCTGTGGAACAGTCCTAGCTATCCTAAAATTCCCTTTGTAGACCAGACTGGTCTCAAACTCGCAGAGATCTGCCCGCCTCTGCCTCCCTAGTGCCAGGATTAAAGCCACGCACCACTACCACCATTGGTTGGTATTTTCCTCTTTTAATGAGTCCTCTCTGTTTTACCAGTCTCCACAGGTCTCTTCTTTCGGGGGACATGAGAACCTGGGAATCCTGGGGGCTAGTGCTCTCTGACCCCAGTGCCTGCCTTGGATGGGCACCTCCCTCTAAAATGTGCTCTAGGAAGGGTGACACACGGGCAGGTGTGGCCACTGCTACTGCGTTCCCACAGCTAGAAGGGGAGTGGTTATTTTTAATGGAAAGCGGCATGCTGGAAGCTGGCTCTCGGTTTTGATTTTTGAGACAAGGTTTTATGTAGCTCAGGCTGAACCTCAACTCAACTAAGTTGAGGATGACCTTGAACTCCTATGCTGAACATTACCGGTTGGCCCCACTCCGTCTTACGCATTGCTGGAAATGGAGCCCAGAGCATCCTGTACGCTAGGCAAGTGTTCTGTCTTTTTCTCCCACTTCTTTCTAGACCCTTTCAAACCACCTCTCCCCTTCTTCTCTTCTGGGACGTAAGAGTTCAAACTCTCCAGGCTTAGTGACAGAGTCCTGTCATCCTTGGTAGGCTCAGGCAGGAGGACCAAAACTTCAAGACCTATCTGGGCTACAGAGTGAATGGAAGTCCAGTCCGGGCAACTTAAGACCCTGTCTCAAAATCAAATGTAGAGCCGAGAAGGCTGGGTATGGAGAGCTCAGCTGACGGAGTTCCTCCTCATCTGCTTGGTGATGTCCTGACTTCCAACTTTAGCACACACACAAGTTTGAAAATTGGCCCCACACAGCTGCCAGCTCTGCCCTGGCCCTTGGCTGAAGCTGATCTTTCCAGAAATTCCCCCAGGGAGCTGGGCACACTCACCCCCTCCCTCCATCTTCAGAGCAAAGAGTAAGGCCCTGTGTGGGAAAATGTCAGTCTCTTTGTGGTGGTTGGGCGATGGGTTTATGTTAGAACTACTCTGCCCCAGATAAAAGTAAATAAAACAAACCTTTTCCCTTAGAATTAACTGCAGGATTTATTTTTTGCACCACTGGTGCTGCAGGCAGCTCCACCCTTGTCCCGTGCCATGCAGGCCAGGTCCCTGGCAATGGCCACGTCCGTCCAACTCTCCTCACCCCCACACTTGCTGGACGTCCCCAGCTCTCCCTATGGGATGCTTTTGACAAGGTACACCTTCTGTTTAGAAGTTTCATGAAATTTTACAGATTTGGGCATTCCAGTTCCCAAAGTCAGTCCCTGATGAATGCCCCCGTGGCAGCAGCTCAGATGGTGTCAGCAGCTTGAGCAGGGGGTGGCCGCAGAGGATGCAAAGCCCAGGCGCAGCAGAGGCAACCGCTCTGTAGGAGCTCCTGGTCTAACCTGTACTGGTGGATGAGAGGACCTCAGGTCGCTGTTGAGTCCCAGTGACACTGGAAAGAGCCAGGGTTCCCCCATCCCCACTGACACACTGTGCCTTTGTCTTGGTCACTCACCTCTTCCCTCCCTGCCCACTTTTGGTGGCTTCAAAGCAGGGTCCCCACTTTTTCTGCAAAGGACCAGATAAAATTTTAGGTGTTCTGGTACACTGGGACCTTCCTCATCAGAACATGAAAGTCCCATGTCCCAGAAACCTCTGTATTGTAGGTAAACTGGGTGTCCTCCTCCTTCATCTGTCTCCACGGCAAGCAGAGCCTGTGTAATGGAGTGGGTGTGGCCGAGACAGGGTTTCACACTGTAGCCCTGGCCTTCCTAGAACCTGCTCTGTAGACCAGGCTGGCCTCAAACTCAGAGATCCACCTGCCTCTGTCTCCTGAATGCTGGGATTAAAGGCATGCGCCACCACCGCCTGGATGAAGCTTTATTTATAAAGCAAATGTCCAGCCAGTTCTGGCTCCCAGCCCTCATCTCCATCACCTCTGTAAAGGCCATTGCTGAGGACCCAGCTTCTGGAGTAGAGTTTTGTCTATGAAGACTCTGGCACCTTCTCCAGGGAACTGTGTTTACTGAAGAGTGACATCACCTCAGTAAGGTTAGGGTATGTATATACACAGAGATACACACTCACACAGACACTCACACACACAGAGAGACACTCACACACACATACACACAGAAAAACATATGCACACCGACACACTGACACAAAGACACAGATACAGACATACACAGACACACAGAGACACACACAGACCCACGCGGAGATACATATACATCACACTGAGACATTCTCACATACAAAGAGACACTTATATATGCACACAGACATAGAGACACATAAACAGACACACACAGACAGACCCATACAGAGTCACACAGACACACATATATACACAAACACACAGATAGAGATCTAGACACACTGAGGCTGTATCACTGCTTCAGACACACACACACATACACACA
>NC_034592.1:155013080-155072058 GCF_900095145.1 Mus pahari
CACACACACACACACACACACACACACACACACATACACACGGGCACGCACACGCGCCCCCCTCCCACGATTGCCCAGCTCTGGGGTGACTTTTCCCTGAGAACCCGTGAGGAGTGAGGTGGACTAATATCCTGGCCTGTGACCTACCGTCCTTTCATTCTCTTCTCCACCTGTCAATCTCCAGGCCCCCTCCTCAGGCTCGGCTTGCCTAGGATCCCAGTCTTGCCTCTCTCTCCACGCACCTACCTGCTGTCCAGAGTGCACTTGGCTACCAAGCACTGAGCAGTTGTCTGTTCGTTCTAGTGCATGAATCTCTAGTTAGACACTCTGTCTGTCTGCCTGTCTGCTGAACTGGATCTAAGCACGGGCGACTGCTGAGTGTGTGTTGCAGGATCGCCCCACTTTACAAAGGCATGAGGTTCAGGGGGCTCCGTTTGTGGCTTCAAATGTGGAGGAAGAGGCCACAAGCCAAGGACTGAGCACAGCACCCAAAAGTCAGGAGAGGGCGGGAACTGGTCTACTCCTAGTACTATGTATGCCTTGAAGCTGGTGATCTATTTCTGATATCTACAAGTGGGAGACAATAAATTCTGATTCTTCAAAAATTGCTGTACTTGGAAGCCCTGACCCATCTCACCTGTTCTAGCAACAACAGGAATTTCATGCCACGGAACAGAATCAGACTTATCGGAGACCAACTCTAAAGAAACTTCATTGTAAGTAGCCATCGGGTTAAAGGAAACCCTTGTGCTGAAATCCCCAAATATGTTCCCATGAAACCATAAAGGACATCAGTCCAAGTCCCAAAGATGTGCTTGAGTCTGGGCATCCATACCTTTCTCTATGGCTCATGGAGTTGGGAGAGGAGCAGTTCAGAAGTCACAGGAAGAGCCCAGGTGAAGATGGGCGTGGAGAAGCTGCCTGGGCTCTTCCTGTGCCTTCTTCTGAATTGCTCAGGCCTCCTACCTCCCACGGAGAGGCAGGTAGCATGTGTGCTGGTTACTGTTGAAGAGTGCAGTCATAGGGAGACAGGCCTCCCTTTGGGCATGCCTGGGGCACGGGTTGTGGAGGGAGGACTGCCTAGGTTGTATTAGATGAACTGGGAAGACAGCTCTCTGTGGGTAAACCATTTCTGACCTATGATCCTGGATTGTATAAATGGGGAAAGGGGACTGATGGGGGCAAGGGAGCGGGTACGCAGGGCTCTCCAACCGCAGTGACCAGCTGCTTCAAGCTCCTCTTTTGACTTACCACAGCCTTGCACTGTGAGCCAGAGCAGCCCTTCCCCCACTTCCCAACCTGCTTTTGCCACAGAATTTTACTATAAGAACAGGAGAAAGAAACAACTGAGATAATATGTTAACAAATTATGGGAACAATGAAAAGCTTTGCTGAGCTCTGCTCCAGACAAAATGTCTCATTGTATCACATTTAGCAGGCGCACAGTGGGGACCCTTATCTACCTGATAATCACTTTTATGGGACAAAACTGTACTTTTCTTCCTTCCTCTGCATCAGCTGAGATGACTCCTGGATTATTCCAGAAGGTTCCAAGCATAAAGAAGCCTCAGCAGCCCTCTCCCATCTCCTTCCGAGGTAACACAGACATGGTAACACATCATATGGGACTGACAGCTCTGTGATCTTGTCCTGCTGACGCAAGCCTCCGGTGTCTTAGTTACTGTTCTCATCCTGTGACCAAATAAATACCTGGCGAGGACAACTGAAGGCTCGTTCTGGCTAGCAGTTTGAAGGTGACAGAAGCCTGAGGCAGCTGGTTACATTTTATCTGCAGTGGAAGCAAAGAGTGATAGTGTTTGGTTTGCACTGCTTTTGACTCGGCCTGGGACAGGAGCTTCTAGGGTGATGCTACAAATAGACTAGGCAGAGCTTCCCACGTCAGCTAAACTTCTCTGGAAACATCCTCAAAGACACCCCCTTCCCCCCAGCTAGGAAAGATTGCCAAGGGGTCAACACATGCCCTCTACCATCTTGTCCCTGCTCTGAGGGACAGAGAGGTAGAGCAGAAAGAATCCAGGGATCCAGTGTTCTATCAACACTTTGAGAGAGCCACCCCAGTGCTCCTGGGCCCCAGGCCTGGCCTCTCCTCTCACTAGTTATGAAATCCGCACCAAGTTGATCAAACTCTTTATTTTAGTTTTGTATATGTGACTCAGGGGAATGGCCCCCAGAATTGGCTTGTAAGGGAGAAGAAGGTATGTGGCCAGGGTAGCTAGGTAGTGTGGTGGGTTGGAAATCCACTGCTGTGTTCTGAACCTGCTGTGGGTTCAAGAAAGATCAGGGCTGAGATAGAACTTAGAGGAAGTGCGCTTGCCCAGCGTGGAAAGAACTGGGTTCTGCCCTTCCTGGTGAAGGGGTCAGGACTAGACCAGAGGCCCAGCCTGGCTGCTTGCTGTGTGGTCTTTTTTTTTTTTTTTTAAGATTTGTTTATTTATTATATGTAAGTACACTGTAGCTGTCTTCAGACACTCCAGAAGAGGGTGTCAGATCTTGTTACGGATGGTTGTGAGCCACCATGTNCTGTAGCTGTCTTCAGACACTCCAGAAGAGGGTGTCAGATCTTGTTACGGATGGTTGTGAGCCACCATGTGGTTGCTGGGATTTGAACTCTGGACCTTCAGAAGAACAGTCGGGTGCTCTTACCCACTGAGCCATCTCACCAGCCCCTTGCTGTGTGGTCTTAGGTGAATGACTTAATGTCTCTGAAGCTCAGGGTTTTCATCTAGAAGGGGTGATAATTTCAGCTATTAGGGTGTCGTGATGACTCTATGAAGTTGCCAAATAAAACGCAGGACACCAATTAATTTTGAATTTCAGAAAAACAATGAACACCTTTTTTTTGGGGGGGGGTATTCATAAGTCTCAAACACGAAATGTTTACTCCCCAAGCTCTCCAGGACCCTTTCAATAGATAACAGGGGAGGAGACCGGCCAGTGCCAGTCTGATGGTGTCTGGTCAGTGCTGGGTCTGATGGCGTCTCACTGGAGGTAAATGGTGGTAGTGTGTGTTGATGATCCACCTGCCCTGTGGTTAGACGGGACAAGGTGGGGATCTGTCAACACTGAAGCCACATAGACCAGTTATCCACCTTTCCCCATTCTTATTCTGAGTAACTTCTGCTTTGCCCACCCAGCCTCTCACAGAGTCCCATTGTCCCAAAATTGAGTCAGCTTCTCCTTTCTATGGAAAGCTGTCCCCTGCTCCTGGGTGGGGCTATGGCTCCAGAATGACTTCAGAGTGGGCAGGAGGCCCTGCTTCCTAACTCTTACTGGAAGGGGGCTGGCTTCCAAGGCCTGAAAATCCTGATGCCTTGAAAATAGTTCTAGAAGTTCTCCTCCCACAGACTAAATTCTCCCTCTGATTTCCTCTTCCTATGAGTCTCCTTTTCTTGAGACATTTTTTCCCAGAATCCCCTCTTCTTAGTACCTCTTTTTTCCTAAGATCT
Source organism: Mus pahari (assembly GCF_900095145.1). Classification (NCBI taxonomy): domain Eukaryota; kingdom Metazoa; phylum Chordata; class Mammalia; order Rodentia; family Muridae; genus Mus; species Mus pahari. Next base: position 155,016,548 of record NC_034592.1, read on the forward strand.
TCCTCTTCCCTTCTTAAACCCAGCAAGCTCGTTGTGGTGGCCCACACCTCTAGGATATGTTGAAGAAAGAAAAACAGAGTGGTCGCCAGTTTGAGGCCAGCCTGCGCTACACATTAAGGCCAGTCATGGTGACCAGTACCTTTAGCTCCAGCACTTGGAAGGCAGAGACAGGCAGATCTTTGTGAGCCTGAGGTCAGCCTGGTCTACATAGTTCCAGGAAAGCCACGGCTCCGTAGTGAGACCTTCATTTCAACTCAGACAAACAAACCCAGCAAAACTGGATTCACATAGATTTTTTTACATGTTCTTCCACATTGCCCCATTTTACTTTGCTTCTAATTTTCTCCCTGGATGTCAGTACATATATCTTTTAAATGGAGGATGCAGGCACACAGTCTGAAACTTGCGGTGTCTGACAGTGCCGGCAGGATTGGATCCTCATTCTCAGACTGTAGGACACAGCAATCTTCTAGCATCAATCTCTTTGGGTCAAGGGGCTGTCCAAGGTGTCTGTGCTGTTCTCCAAAGACTGGCTGCTTCTGAAGTCACCCAGTAGTGCATAATCCTTGCAAGATGTGGTGGACTGGATAAGTATGGCCCCCTTTCTATTCGAATGCTTGCCCCATAGGGAGGGGCACTATTGGTAGGTGTGGCCTTATTGGAGTATGTATGATCTCGGAAGAAGTGTGTCACTGTCGGGGGTGGGCTTTAAGGTCTATGTCAAGTGACACAGCCTCCTTCTGCTGCCTGTGGGTCAAGTGTAGAGCTCTCAGCTCCTCTAGCACCATGTCTGTCTGCACACATGCCATGCTTCCCACCACAACTAAACCTCTGAAACTGTAAGCCAGCCCCAATTAAATGTTTTCCTTTATAAGAGTTGCTGTGGAGCCGGGCAGTGGTGGCGCATGCCTTTAATTCCAGCACTTGGGAGGCAGAGGCAGGCAGATTTCTGAGTTTGAGGCCAACCTGGTCTACAGAATGAGTTCTAGAACAGCCAGGACTATACAGAGAAACCCTGTCTTGAAAAACCAGAGAGAGAGAGAGAGAGAGAGAGAGAGAGAGAGAGAGAGAGAGAGATGCTGTGGTCATAGTGTCTCTTCACAGAAATGGAAACTCTAAGACACTAGAGCTTTGGACCCAAGGATGTCATGGTTCTGTGTGGCAGCAGAGGATGATCCAGTGGGAACCAGCAACACAGACCTATTCTCTCTTAGACGGCACTGGGCATCAATAGTGGACATTGCTTCCAGTGTGCACGCTCACACACAGCCTGAGAATTCTGACCAGACTGGCAAGAGCAGAAACCTTTAACCCATTGTGTCTCTGTGGTATCCCAAGATCATTCTCCACCCTTCCCACGGGCACCATAGAGCAGACACCACTGTGGTTTTTATAAATCCCACAATAAATTTAGAAATAGCATAATTATGTAGCCTCATGACGGAGTGCTGGGATTGCTTTGCTCTCTGCGGGAGGGGAAAGGCTGTCTTCCTGTCTCTGTTTGTGGACAGGCCTAGAAGTTACCTGGCAAAGAGAGAGTAACAAGGAAAGAGCATGTGACTCTTATGCCATGGCTGGTGTCAACGTGTCACAATCTAGAATCACCTAGGAGATGAGGCATGGCCCCGTCGGTGAGGGGTGTCTACCTTATGTAACTGAGGCTGGAAGAAACGTCTTCACTGTGGGCTTCACGGTTCTGTGGAATGGGGTCCGAGACGGAACAAGTGAGCTAAACACCAACATTCATCTCTCTCTGCTTGCTGACACAAAGCGATGGCCAAGCCAAGCGCCTTCCACCACGGCTCCCCAACCGTGTTCTTCCTTAAGGTGTCATCAGGAACTTGGTCTCAGTGATGAGGAACGATGGCGTTGCTTTTGTGCGTACAGGAAGACCTTTGTACGGATTGCCCTAGGAATCAGACAGGACTGAGAAATTTATATACCATCTGAACAAAGAACAGGAAGTTGGGACACGTTGGAAAGATGGTTAAGGTTAAGGACACGAAACCGTGAGGACCTGAGGAGGGGATATTTAGGAGCCGCTAAGGAAGGACGAGGGATCTTTCAGAGTGCTTGTTTAGACAGTTTCACCAAAATACCGACACCCGATTCCCAATACGAAGCCTAAGTTTCTGCTCTTGGGATACACAAGTGCCTTCCTCAGAGGACAGTCAATTCTTCACCAGTATCCGGTGACTCCCATCTCCATCTGTGATTTCAATAAAGCCTGTGACAGAGCTTCTCAGAGAGGTGAGCAAGCCAGAATCCTGTCCCCAGTACAAGGTCTCGAGCTTTAATCACGCTTCCTGTGTGCTTTCTGTTGCTGTGCTAAACACGGGGACCAAAATCAACCTAGAGGATGAGAGGCCTGATGTCCGCTTACCCTTCCCTGTCACAGTCCATCAAAGGAGGTGAGGGCCACAGCTGAACCAGGAACCGAAGCAAAAGCCCTGGAAGAACACTGCTTGCTGCCTCGGGTCCAGCCAGCTTTCTTCTTTTTTGTTCTTGTTTGTTTTTTTTTGTTTTTGTTTTGTTTTGTTTTTGATACAGGATTTCTAGGTGTATCCCTGGCTGTCCTGGGATTCACTCTGTAAATCAGGCTGGCCTCATACCCAGAGATCTGCCTGCTTCTGCCTTCCCAGTGCTAGGATTAAAGGTTCCTGTACACTGCCACGCCCAGCATCAGCTAGCTTTCTTATACAGCTCGAACCCACCTGCCTCTGGATGGTGCCGCCCACCGTGGGCTGGGCTCTCCCACATCCATCACCAATAGAGACAATCTCTCACAGACACGCCCACTGGCCAATCTGATATTGGCAATTCTTCCCTTGAGGTTGCCTCTACCCAGGTGACTCTAAGCTGTGTCAAGTTGACCATAAAAACTAACCAGCACAACTGTGTGGATGGGTTGTGGAGATCTGGACCTTAAGCACCTTCTGCATTGCCCTCAAAGATGTATTTCCTCAGGGTAGATCTTCCGTGTGACCTCTGAAAGGGACATAAGGACTGAGGACACAGGGCCCAGGCCAGCTTGTCCAGCTGGATTGTTTAAATGCTCTGGGATACCTTTCTCCATCAGCCCACAGGTACTTGACAGAGAGAATAGAGGATACACGCTTCCATGTCTCCTGCTGGAAGGCTCACACCAAGAGACCAAGATGGCTCAGGCAGAGCTGAGCCTTAGCCCTGCAGATAGCCTAAGTCCCTGGTCCACTGACAGTGAATGGTCTCAGTTCTCCGAGGATCCTTGGTCTCATCTGAGCAATGGGAGCACTCCGGGAGCCACCTCAGATCGTGTCTGTGAGGACCCTAAGCCAGGGAGTCCACACACGGGTGAAGCTATGGAAAACTTTCCCACCGCCGTCAACCAGCACCTCTGACCTGATCATTGCAATCTCAGTCTTGGCCACTCCTTTCTTTACGCCTTGTCTCCATTCTGTCCAGCAACCCCTCCATCTTCTATAATGGCTCCAGAGCAGGGGGCTTAATTTCCATGGCCTCTAAGCTTCAGACACCATTGCAGAAGTGGTGCTTCTCCGGTGAGTGTCAACCTGAGACCCTCTGGGAAGTCATCACTGGGTCTGACAAGAGTGGTTGTGTTGTAGTTGCCTTTTTTAGAAGTAATAATAAATTTTTGAGAATGTGTGTGCGTGTGTTAGGGATGTCGTTTTGTTTTGACTCCTATTCATTGGCTTTTAAAGACGGGGGTCTCACTCTGTAGCCCAGATTGCCTTGGAAGCGAGTAGCCATCTTTCCTAGCCTCCCGAATCCTTGGTTGACAGATGTGTGCTGTCAGGATGACTAGTAGGTATGGGACTGGTAGGTATAATTGGGGATTAGAAGGGCCTGAAGCTGCATTTGGTAGATCTCTGAGTGTTAGGCAACCAGGAGAGAAACTCCACATTTGGTGAAGAGTATGGAGGTGAGGGCCAAACTGTGGTACATGTTTATATGTGTGTGTCTGTGTATGGGTGTGTTTGTGTGTATCTAGGAATATTTCTCTGTGCATGACTGTCTCTCTCTGGAGTGTGGGACAGAGGTAGTCAGTATGTCTTAAACCAGTGGTTTTCTCTCTCTTTCTCCCTTTCTCTCTTTGTTGTTGGTTTTGTGTGTGTGTGTGTGTGTGTGTGTGTGTGTGTGTGTTTTGTTTGGGGGTAGGGTCTCTGTGTAGCCTGGCTGTCCTAGAACTTGTTTTGTAGTCCAGGCTGGCCTTTAAATCACAGAGATCTGTCTGCCTCTGCCTCTCAGGTGGTGCTGGGATCAAAGGTGTGTCCTGCTGCCCCCACCAAGCTAAAGCATCAATTCTCAAGCTGTGTTTTGACCACTTAGTGAGTCATCTATCAGATCTCCAAATTGTCAGGCATTCATTAGGATTCATGACAGCAGAAAAATAACAATTGTGAAGTAGCAACAAAATAATTTTATGTCACCACCATATGAGGAACTACCTGTTTTAAAGAGGAGCAACATTAGGGAGGTGGAGGACTGCTGTGTTAAAGATGTCATTTCATCGGCCTGAGGGCTGGCCATTGCTTTCCGTTCCGATTTGAGAGAGCTAGCACATCCCGTGAAGCGAGGGGAAGCTCAGTCACCAGGGAGAAAAATGGAGCCACATTCCAAAAGACTCCAAGAAGGACTGAGAAGCAGCAGGTGTTTGAGGCCATCCGGAAGAACTGAAGGGAAGTCTCAGAAAATCCATAGGACTTCAAACAAGCCCCTGGCTCCGTGGGTCTCACAGACACACCCTGTCCAGCTGCCCGATTTGGTTTTGGTTGTCACGGAGGGAAAGGCTCCTCTTCTTTGTCGTTTACTTCCGGTTCCTGACATAGCTAGAGGATTTCTGATCGCTCTTTATCTATGTCTCAGTCTCCCGCATAGAAGGCTTTTCCATCCTTCTGCCTCTGTTTGTATATTGGCTTTCAGGGCCAAAGCGTTTTGACGCAAGAAGAGCCCTGGTGGAGAAATCCTACTTCACATCGTGGCTGATGTTTTCCAACCACTGAGAACTTAGTTGCCATGCGGGTGGGGGTGGGGGGTGTCGTTTTTTGATTCCTGCGTTCCGCTGGCGATGAGATGAAGCCATTTTGTTTAAGTCCTGGCCCCTTGGCAAATGCTTATTTTAATTGACACTCAGGTCAAAGGCTTGTTTGTCATGTCCTTTCATTTCGGTTTTATGGCAAATTAAATTATGCTTGCGGTTAAACAAAATTACATTAAGAGCCATATGTGCCAGGGGAGTTTTGCAGAGGGTATCGGATTTGTATCTTAAAGAGCCCCCCTCCCCCGATTCTCTGTTTAAAGTGAATTTTTCATAAACTCCAGAGTCACCAAGTAAAAAATAATGTCTTTCATGGAATCAGACAGTTTGGAGAAAAACAGATGCAGGATGTGCAGGGTTGCTCACGCACTCTCGAACACACACACACACACACACACACACACACACACACAAAGAAAGCAGAGCAAAGATCTTTTCTGTCAGAGCATGGACATGAAGGGATTTGTGTAAATTGCTGTCTTTTGCAGAAGGAAGCAAGCCTCGCTTTCCTCTCTCTCTGAAGTTGTTATGACATAAGAAAACAGAATCTCTTTAAACCTGGAATTTAATTAATTCTTTAAAAAATAATTTAGCAGAGTATGTTAGAAGGGAAATAGGTGGGGGGATTTCCGATTAGATCCAAATAAGCGGCCCTTAATCACCCTGATGAAGGCGTAATTTGCAAAACACTGTAAGACAGTAACATCTTCCTCATTTCGGGGCGGGCGGGGGGATTTTTTTTTTTTTTTAAAGCGCATTGACGAAAAAAATAAGTAGAACATTTTAATTAAAACTCATAAAGTTGTGGCCATCTGCTGGAGATTGTTTGGCGGGGCGGTGATTAGCGGATGCCTGCACCGGGATAATGAAGCAAGCGGCGGTTATTGGCATCCTCGCTGGGCCCTGTGTGAGAACGCGCCGGCCTGGCCCTGCAGAGGGGCCGACGTCTATTACATTCCAATAAGTGTCGCCCGGGAGGGAGGAGGGCGGGGCGGGGAGCGGAGTTAAACACAGGAAACAAGCGCCAAGTGTGTGCAATAAAAGTGATCACAGCCCTGGGCTGCTGATGTCAGATCCCGGGGTCGGGGGTCAAGGGGGGTGAGCGTTCTGAAAGCGAGCGGCGGGCGCTGGGGGCGGCGCGCGCACAAAGGGCCCCCGAGCGCCTCGTTAGGGGCGCGTTTGATGGGCTCGGTGCCCCACGGGGGCCCCGGGCCGTGTCGATGGGATAATTACGATGATCTAACGGCCGGGCTCTTTTGCATGCAGCCTTGCTGAATGGGACGCCTGGAGGCTGCATTGAGGCTGGCCGGTGTAAACTGTGGGGTGCCTCGCCGACTCGGAGCCGCGGAGGCTGGCGGCGGGTCAGCTCCGACCCCTGCGCATTCAGCCTTTGAATGGGCCGCCGCCTTTGAGCCGCGAGTGACAGATTGGAGGTCAGCGGCTGGCAGATGGACCCGCCCCCGGTGCACGAGCGACAGCCGGGAGGAGGGGACTTCTCCACTGTCAAAAAACCAGCCTCTTTTTAAAAAAATGACATTTATTTATGTATTTATCTATTTATCCATTTAGTTACTGTGTGCACAAGCTCATACGCTGCCGTAATGCGTGGGTGAAGGTCGGAGGACAATTTGTGGGAATCTATTCTCACCTTCCTGTCAGTGGGTCCCAGGAACCGAACTCACACAATCAGGCTTGGCAGCGAGAGATTTTTAACCTGATGCCCCCGCCCCCTCCCCCGCCCAAGCCTCCCACTCTGGTTGTGGCTCCAGAGAGCACCCTGGCAGCTGACCTGGCCCCTGCCAAGGCCACTAGACCCTAGCCCACTTCTCTTGGAGGGGAAATGGGTGTGTGTGTGGGAGGGGAGAATGGATACTTGGTGTGTCAAAAGGATGAGAAATGAGTTAAGTTGAACCTCATCAAGCCCTAGAGATTCAGTCCCTTTGGGCTCATTGTCTACAGTTCAAGCTAATGGTGGGCTTTGAGCCAAGCTTGTGTAAAGGCCTGGTAAATTATTCTGTAAAAATAAGAGCTGTGAGCGATCATGGTGGCTCAGCGGGCAAACGAGCTTGTCACCAAGACGGATGGCCTGGGTTCGATTCCCCCAGACTCTCGGGGTGGAAGGAGAGAACCAATTTTGTCCTCTGGCTCAGGCACACCCTACATAAACAGATGAGAGTTTTTAAAAAGTGACAGTTTTGACCATTTAGCACCTAGGTGTCAGACACAGGTCTTTCTAACAAGGACTGGGTGCCCAGTGGCTATTGGGGTGAATACATACAGTGCAGAAAACCACTATCTCTTCTCTCTGGGGGAATCTCAGCCATTTCTTTCTCTTGACAGTTTCCACTGAGAAACTTAAATCCTACTAAAAAGAGTGCGATCTCCCTACACTCCAACCCTGTCATGACAGGCCCCATGTACAGGGGCTCCCTCTCTAGGATTACCCATGATTCTCCAGTCCTTACATCTGCAGAGGCCCAGAGCACATGACCCTTTGGAATCTGCTGTACCCCTCTGCCGGCACCCTTCTGCATCAGTGAATATGGGATTCCTCATAGGAGTGCTGTTTGGCACCAGGACCAAAACTGAGCCTTCCTTAGGCAAACAATTCCCATTCAATGGACAGCTGGATCGTTCCCAGCTTTCTTCTTGATGGAGTTATCACTGTCAATGGGTCTTCTGTGTGACATCGTACATTATTATCCCGATGGTCTCTTAGAGATGAAATGATATTTCAAGGGTGAGATTCAAGTTCTCACACATTTTACAAATGGACTCAGAATCAATGTAGGATGAGAGTCTAGTCGTACACAATGCACACCTAGCCGTGTGTGGTCTTCTTCCTGCAGCACACACTGAGCCAGTTATCTTTTGCAACCCAGGAACCTTCTTCTTCCAGATAGTAATTGGCAGGAATTATGTGTATGTATGTGTATGTGTATGCATGCACATGTGTATGTGTGTGTACTGTGGTTTGGTGTATGTATGTGTGTATATGGGGGGTGCATTCATGCATGTATATGTATGTGTTTGTGGGTGGTATATATATATTTGTGGTATTTGTGTATGAATGTGTGTGTGACATGTGCGTGTGGTGTGCGGTATGTGTATGTGTGAGTATGGAGTGTGTGTGGTATGTGTATGTGATAGTATGGAGCATGTGTGATATGTGTATGGGTGTGTATGGTGTCTGTGTGTGGTGTGTTTATGTGTGTGTGGCGTGTGTATGTGGGGTGTGTATAGTGTATGTGTGTGTGTAGTGTGTGTGTATATATGTTTGTATGTGGTGTGTGAATGGTGTATGTATGTTTTATGTGTGTAGTGAAGGTGTGTATGTGTGTATATGTATGTTTGTGTGTGTGTGTGTGTATGGTATGTGGTGTGTGGTGTGTGTGTGTGGTCCTTTCAGGGAAAGATGGAGCCCCTGAGAGTTTACTCACTCTCTTCTTCATTCAGTGAGGTCCTGTTTTTATAGCCCCCAGTTTGAGAATAACCTCCTCTATGTTGGTTCCCCCAAAGTCACAGTCTCTTCACAGCTGAGCCAAGGACCAGGTGACCCTGGGGTCCCTGAACCACATTTGGGAACAATACTCCTCACAGCACAGGGCATCCTGTAACTGACAAAATGAAGTTGTCAGGCGTAAGAAGATGCAGCCTGGATGGCTCTGCTCTGGAGGGCTGGCCTTGATCTTGCCAGTGGGGGACGCTGGTCTTCCTGAAGAAAGAGAAAGTGGGTTCCTGTGATGTCTCAACATTTAGGGGTTCTGTTTGATTTTAATGCAACAGGGTATGCCCATAAGAAAAGTCTTCTCTTTCCCCAAACAAAAATACTGAGCTCTCCCTGCAGCCGCCGACCCACCTTCTGCTTCCAACCCTGGATCCTGAGGCAGCTTCTAGTCCTCGCCTCTGCTTCCAACCACAGTCTTTGTGCGCGCGCGCGCAGCGCAGGCATCAGCTCGCCTCTCGTTTTGCACAATGAGTTTCCCTGCTATGTACTTTGCTTTGCCTTTTCTCTTTTCCCACCAAAATAGCTGAGTCAGCGCTCCCTGCTATGAGCTGGCCGCGGTCTAACTAGGTAGTGAACCTTTCTGTTTATCTCAGTCTCATGGTTATAAGTGACATTCTTGAAGCCCGCGGCATGGATAGCTAGCTCAGTGTGTGCCTCGCCCTTAAGCCTGACGACCTGAGTCAGATCCACAGCAGGAGAGAACTGAGTCCCACTTCCGGCTTCCACATTCCCGCAACACACCTGTACATATCCACGCACAAAAGATGATATAATATTAACGAAATATAATATTAAAAACTGCCTTTCTTCTCGACTCGTAAATGGGACCTGGTATCTGTTACTCAGATCCTTACAGTGAACACACTGCGCTCTGAGGTAGGGTGGGGGTGGGGTCGGAGTTTCCACAGCCACTAGCCACTGGCTGGTTTCTTTTCACCCTCCACAGTTTGCCCCTTCCTGACAACCTGGTGGATACCAGGCTTCCTCAAGTTTATTACCAGATAGGTATTGAAAAACCTTCACAGGTGCTCCCACTGCTAAACAGCTCAGGTGAATACAGAATGGAATTATCCCTTAGACCAGAGAGGGTCCCTCCCCCACTGAGCCTGAATTTAGAAATCCCTAGTACTGCGGGACCCTGGATTTCTTTGCTCCTAAGTGGGATGCTCTGAGGTGTGTTCACACTGTAGGAATGAGGGAGAACCCTCCTTGGGGTACTAACCTCCCTCTGTCAGTCACTTGCCTCCTCCTGGGAGCCAGGACCCCGTGGGGATCATGCACCTGCTCTGGCTTACTTAACTAGGGAACTTGACTGGATTCCCTTTCCCAGACTTCATCCAAAGCTCCTTCGTCATCTCCACCCTGTCTTAGTAATGGACAGCCTGGATTGTATTGGAAATGAACAAGATCTCAGATCAGAGCCCTTCAAATAAAGAAAGAAAAGATGTGAGCAAAACCGATGCAGGCGTGGGTTAGCCCGGGCTCTTGGTTCCTTGCCTTCCAATACGAAGGCTCCTAAACTCCAGGCAAATATCAGAGATAGAATTTCTTTTAGCTGTAACTTTGGACAGGACTGAGGGCTTCTGAGCATCACAGCTTTCCAGGCTGTATTCCCAGCAGCCCTCCCACTGCAGTCTGCTTTCCTTTAACTTTGTATCTTTGGGGGACCCGGAGGAGAGGAAGGGCTCTGAACATTATCGTATTTCCCAGTTGCTCCAGCTACACACTTCTTTCCTTCTATGAGTTTACCAGTATCTATCTGTCCTCTCCACCCTAAATGACAATGGTCCCAGCTGTGGTTTTGGGTATTGACACAAACTGGACCGTGATTCTGTGTCTGAGATTTTGTAGACTTTAAGGTTTAAAAGGATATTATAAGGTATCTGACGTCTGCTACAATCTTGATCTGGCTTTACTTTGTGGCTTCAGGGAAATACAGTTTGTGTTGGTTTAAGGAAAAGTGAGCTTGCTATTCTCATAAATCCTTCAAAGGAACCAGAAATAAACTAAGGGGTGGGGTGCTCACAGGGCTTGTTGGTGCATGCTAGTAACACCTGCACTTCAGAGCCTCGGGCAGGAGGATCAGAAATTTCAAGCTAGCCTCAGCCACAGAGTGAGTTCTAGACCATCCTGGGCTACAAAAATGTGATCCTCAAACACAACAAAAAGAAAGGAAATGATTTGCTAACACCCAATCGGTGGGGGGAGGGTTCTCCCCCTCTCCCCCTCTCCCCCTCTCCCACTCTCCCCCTCTCCCCCTCTTCCCCTCCCACCCCAACACACACACACACATCATTTCTTTGTTATTTCTTTGGCAGAGAGCTTGGGTGTTGACAACTAGCAGCTCTGCATGCAGCGCTTGAGTCTCCCAGAGCCTTGGCCATCTAAGGGTTAATAGTAAACAACTCCCCCAGACTTCACTCCTGCAGCAGATGTGGGTGGAGTTTGGAATCCGGTCCCTACAGCCTCCTTGCATTTTTGGTTGATTGTCTTTAATTACTTTTGAGGTCTGAGGGAGGTTGTTCTTGCCTGCAGGCACTCCTAACTGACAAGGAATGTTTTTTAATGTCACTTACAAGTGACATTGATTAAGCATCAAACAGAACAAAAATGACAAGGATAGCTGGCGATTGTATCCTTCCACTCTTCTTTAAGTAGTAAGATGCTGAAAACACTGGAGAGAAAATCTTGTGGGGGAGGGGTGTGTTTGTGTTGGGGGCCGCTATTCCCTGGGGCATTTAGGCTCAGCCTCCTGGGGTGCTTGCCAAGGCAATATTGTCTCAGGTTGGAGAAGGGAAGGGACAAAGAGGGCAGATGAAGACCTGGCAAAGGGGTGCCATGCCTGTGGGTCCAGTACTGGGGTTAGCCTGGGCTACATGGCAAGATCCTATATCAAGAAGGGAGAAAAGGCTGGGCAGTAGTGGCGAATGCCTTTAATTTCAGCATTCAGGGGAGGCAGAGGTAGGTGGATCTGTGAGTTCAAGGACAGTCTTATCTACAGAGCTGAGCGAGGCTAGTTAACCAGGGCTATGCAGGAAAAACCACTGTCTCGAAAACGAACAAACAAAAGGAAAAAAAGGTGGCAGAAAGCTAGGAAAGAAAGAGGAAAAATGGGAGGGAGAGAAGCGGGCATAATGACTCCTAGCCCTTGAGAAGCTGAGACAGGGGGATTGCCATCAGTTCAAGGCTAGCCAAATGAGAGACTGAGACAGTTTTGTGTACCTCAAACTACTAAAGCCACTTTAATATGTAAGGGGACAAAAGCTGTTGATATTCCGTTTTTTAGAATTTCTTTTGGAGACTAGTTTAACCACTTTAGGGAAAAAAACAAACAAACAGGACCTGTATTGTGAGTATCAAGTAAGTATTTTTCCTGAGCATAATTCGACTCCATACGGCAGTTGAGATACTTACACATCAAAAGAGTAAATAAAGCATTGCTTATTTGGAATTCAGATTTAAGTCGGTGCTCCATATTTAATCTGGTGACACTGCTGAAGTAGAAACACCAAGCCTGGCTCCTTGTACTCCCTGACATCTGTGTCCAGATCTCAGGGAGAATGCCACTGTGTGCAGAGGCCGTCAGGGGAAACGCGCATGCTTGGTAGAGGTCAGTAAGACAGGTGGGGGTTGTGGGGGTGGGGGGTGGTCCATTGTTATCTTCAGGAGTATACGCTCCTGACAGTGGCAACTCATGAGCCCAGGAAGCCATAGCTCCGAGAATACCAGAATAAAGCGACCACAGAGGCTGAACTTGGAGACTTGGGATTGCTGTTGGCTGTTCACGCACCTCAGGACAGCACCAACAGCCGGTTCACCTCTCTCAGTGAAATGTTGCAGTATCCTGAGGTTATCCTCATTCAGGTGGTGAAGCCAGAAGCTCAGGGTGGACCACAAGCCCTCTACAACAAACGGAAGGAGAGACGGATCCGAGACGGATCAGAAACCTCCACTAAAGCTGGTGGCTATGAAGAAACCACCATAAAGGTCTTTGAAGACAGAGGAATTTGTCACCTAGTGGTAGTGGAGCGCAGGGCCTCACACACGCTAGGCGAGCATCCAGCCTGGAAATGTATCCCAGCATTCACCTTTTAGTGTGTGGACATACCTGAGCACAGTTGCCCACAAGGGCCAGAGAGTGTGTTGGACGCCTTTGATCTAGAGTTACAGGGGCTATGAGAGGCACCATGTGGGTTCTGGAAACTCAACTCAGGTCCTCTTACTGGTCTTAACTGCTGAGCCATCTTTCCAGCCCCCACGTCTTTTTTCTTTCTTTCTTTTTTTAAAATTATTTTAAGAGAAGGTCTTGTGTAGCCAAGGCTAGCCTTGAACCTTGATCCTCCTATCTGCATCTCCTCAGTGCTCTGGCTAAAGGTGTGCACCTTTTGTAGTTTAAATGCCTCTGTTTCAGTCTTCCCCTTTTAAGATTTATTTTTTATTATTTAAGTTGTAGGTGTGTGTATCTGTCTGTCTGTCTGTCTGTCTGTCTGTCTGTCTGTCTGTCTGTCTGTCGGCATGTGGCTATCTGCATGTGAGCACAGGTGTTGCCTAGGAGACCTGGGGCATCTGACCCCCTGAAGCAAGAGTTACAGAGGTGGGTACAGGGGACAGAGCTTGGGGACTCTGGAAGAATTGCAAGTGCTCTTAACTGTTGGGCCAACTCTTCAGCCCCTCATGCCACCACTGTTTTGAGACAAGATCCCTAAGTAGCCCTGGCTGTCCTGGAACTTGCTTTGTAGACTTCAGATCCACCCACTTCTGTCCTGCTGCTGCTGGGATTCAAGGTGTGTACCACCCGCAGCCAGCTCATGATAGAAGCTAAGCCTGAGCATCTGCCCGGCTCCTTCATCTCAGCCCTGTCATAGCTGGTCACCTGGCTTCCTCTTGAAACTCTTTCCACCTCTAACAGGGAAGGAACAGGCTGAGGCAGGAGGGACAAGGGGCCTCCATTAAACCCAGGAAGCAGGGCTTCTCCCATGAGTCTCTGGGCATAGTGTTGTGTCTGAAGACACCTTACTTATTAGCATGGTTGGCGATGACCCCAGAGCCAGCAGCTCAGTAACCCCTGTCTGCACAAAGCCCAGGGCATCCCCAGAGCTGGACCCACCCAGCACAACCTTCTGGAACTGAGGGGCGCTGGCCACTGTAGCTTCTGTGCTAGACTCACGGGCTCTGATACCACCCAATACTGACCCAGGTGGGAAAACCAGCCCACAAAGAGACACTTCTTTCTGCAGTATTGGAGATGGGACCCAGGGTGGCGAGAGCTCTAACCACTGAGCTACACCCCCAGCCCTCTTACTTCTGATACAAGGTTCCACTAAGTTGCCTAGGCTGACTTTAAACAATCCCTCTTTAGCCCCCAGTACATCTCAAACTTGAAAAGGTCACTTCTTTTCAGAGTGAGGTAAGAGGCACAGCATCACCTTGTGTGACCCTACAAGACAGGGACACATTGGTCACTGCATTTTTCTCTCTGTCTCTCTGGAATCTGAGAGGCAGGACAAGCTCCTGGGGGCTGGAAAGAAACCCTAATGAGGAGGCGAATTGTAAATCCAGAACTCCTGAAGGCTAAAGACAAGGAAAGGGCCCTTCGAGATTCCTGATCTTCTCCGTGTCCGTAGGGTTTTTTAGCCAGCTGGAAGCATGGCGGCTTGCAGGCTGCACCACAGTCATGGAGAGACTAGGCCTGGCCACAGGCTGATCTATCTTCCTACACCCTTGCCACAGAAGGCCACCGTGTGTTGATGCTCCTTCTGGGAAAGGAGACAGATCTCCGAACAGCCATGCTTCTGCCTCCGGATAAATGGGTGAATCCACTTGACTTCTCACCCATTTCCTGCCTACAGATAAGATGTGAACCAGCAGCCCCTTGAGATTTATCAGGAGTCAAGGTTACTCTCTGAGCTTAGACAAGTAAGGGGTGAGCCGCTCTCTGGCAGTCTCGGACAGCCTGTCTGAGTTAGTCCCACTACCAGCCTGGTTGTCACGCTGTCATGCTGAGGCAAAAGAATCTATCGTTAGAAGCCTGGCTTTCTGTGTCCCCAAATTCCCTCCATCTTTGGAGCATCGATTGATCTCACCTCTTTGATCAAACCCCTGACAGAAGCCACTTAAGGAAGGATCCATTTTGGCTCAGAGATCTAGGTACATCCATCCTGGTGGGGGATTCAGGGTAGTTTGTGGCCTCCAGGGTGGAGACAGAGAGAGATGGTATTCAGATCTCTCCCTACCATAGACAAGGTTGGTGACCTCAGCCCACTTTCAGGGTAAGTCTTTAACCTTAGTTAACCCCATCCAAAAAGTCTATCGCAGACAAGTCCAGAGGTGTATCCCCTGGGTGATTTCACATCCGGTCTGGGTGGTAATTGGGTCAAGACATCACTGGCATAAAGAGGAAAAATGATGAAGTTATCTGCCCTAAGCCTAGTCTACAGCAAGGGAAGCTAGGCAGGCAGGATGCTCCCCTCCTTACAATGTAGCTTAAGGCCTTCCCCTCCTTACAATGTAGCTTATTCCTTGGCTTCTTTTAAAGAGTTCTCGAGAAAAGCCCAGACATGTTGGAGAAGCTGGTTCCCCCAAACCCTTGCCAAAACAGACAGGATCAAAGTGACAGATGAAACTGACGTTTGCCCATAACCAGAGTCAGTTTCCAACGGAGGATTATTCAAACCGTTTTTCTTCCCATCCTGGGGCCCAGCAGCTGGCCAGTGCCCCTGGAAGGGGACGTGTAGTGGGCGGCTTTTGCTCTGTCGAACGATGAATGTTTCATGGGCGTGTGCTGGCTGGCAAGACACACCTAACTCCAAGGGTGCCAGAGAGAAGGAACAAAGTTTGTCCAGGACAAAGTGTCCACCCTAGGTGTCTAGAATTCCTTTAGGGCTGTTTTCTGGACCTTCTATCTTGCTTTTAAAGAGTCTAGAGGTCAGCAAGTGACTTGTGCCCCAATCACCATGGGTGGGGGCTGCCTGGCATTTCTTCTCTTTGGCTCCTTCCAATACAAAAGCTCAAACTTACCTTCAGCTGTCATCAAATCAACATGAGGTGGTGTTACTCTGACTAATTCTCCCCCTCCCCTGTGTGTGTGTGTGTGTGTGTGAGAGAGAGAGAGAGAGGAGGAGGGAGAGGGAGAGGTGGGGAAGGGTCTCACTGTGTAGCCCTGGCTGTCCTGGAATTTTCTCTGTAGACGAGGCTGGCCTTGAACTTAGAGATCCACTTGCCTCTGTCTCTTGAGTGCTGGTGTTAAAGGCATGCACCACCAGTGTCTCGATGTCAGTTGTGCTACCGTGAACCAGCATCTGCTGTTAACTGAAGCTCTTTGCCAATATGCAGCACCAGAACTGGGTTACAGGTGTGCTCGACAGAACAGGCTCAGAGCTGTGGTTTAATAACAAGACAGAACAAGGCAAAGCCCTCCCAGGAAGGTTCTGAGCATCTTTCCTCATCCCAGGTTGACCCAGGAGCCCCCCCCCCCCCTTCAGAAGCCACACCTACAAGGTATCTGTCCTTGTGTTTTAAACTGCAGAAGAAGGCATTTTATGCAGCGGCGGCGGCAGCGGTGGCAAATGTACAGATCGGGAAAGCAAATGTCTGTCCTGATATCTTCCATGGGAGGCTGGGGTCCCGGGTGGCCACAGCGAGGCTCTGTGAGAGAATGGAGAGTTCTGCAGGCCTGGCTGCTACCTTAACAGCATCGCTGAGAAAGCAAGGCATCATGGGTAACTCAGGAGTGGATTCAAACCTGCCACCTTGGTTCCAGATTCTGATCTTTTCAACTCCGGACCTACTGGGGTCTCTTATCCCTGGAAAATGAGCCCCGCTGCAAAGAAATCTTAAATGACCAATGCAAAGTGAGCCGGCGCCACCCACTTCACTAACTGGCTGCCGCCTTCATTTTCTTCCCAGCCCTAACTCCGCCCCCACACTTAGGGAATGCCCCACCTCCCTCCCAATAGAATGCACGCTTCCTACAAGGAGGCCTTTGATGTCCCTCTTAAACAAGAGCACTGTGGATCCTGCATAAGTACTTGTTTAATGAATGAACCAATGACCCCATTTAACCCTGACCCTGGAGGTCTGCAGCTCCAGCCCTGACTGGACCACGGAGGTAGGGCTCAGGAGTCCTATAACCTGGGTCTGAGCCCCTGGAAGGTCCCCTAGACAGTGGGAGTCCGGAGGACCAGCTTGAAGGTATGGCCTTCGCCAACACCTCTTCACTTCCCTTCGGAGACCAGTCAAGCGCTAACCTTGGGTGAGCAGATAGCAGAACTGACCTGGGACCTGACTTTCTTTCTGTGGCCGAGTGGAAGCGTGTTGGGGTGTAAATTAAAACAATACGTGGTCTTTTCATATGACATTTCCAAACCGGCGAATGTTCAGGTTAGCACCCAGTTCTGGATGCTAAAAGGACCGCCGCCGTGGTCAGCGGTGTTCCGGGTACCCTGACAACGCGGCTCAGAATCCCCGAGAGGAGAGCCCGAGCATCCTAGAGTGTCCCAGCACTCCTTCCTAAGTGAGCCTCCGCTGAGGACTCTTCCCACCAGTGCTGCCCAAGCCTCAGGTTGGCCACAGCTGCAGTCAATTTCCTTTTGATTAACCCAACCGTTCCTCTCTGAGGAAGTTGTTAGCGGGAGGGGACTGCGGTCACAATATTGTTTGTGACTGTTTATCTTCAGTCCAAGCAGGGCCGATTACAAATATTTATGCACATTTTTAAAAAAAAGTCTCCGCTAATGTTTGGAATTAAAAAAAAAAAATAACTGTAATGAAATTCTATTTCACTTGGATCCAGAACGGCAATTGGAAAGGATTTCAAAGTCATTACCAAGCTTCCCCTCCTGGCAGGGACTCACCAATCTGGCTAGGAAGTGAAGGACATGTGGACAGTCACTGATTTCTTTGGGCTTCAAGAACGAGCATGGGGCTCCCCTCTGCACTGGGATCCCATGTGCGTGCGTGCGTTGTTCATGTTTCTGTCTACAGATCTAATCTTCAGGACACGGCCTATTGCAGAAGGGACTCTAGCTGAGAAAACTTGGCATTTCTGTTATAAACGCTGCCTGCCTGCCTGCCTACCTGCCTGCTTGCCTGCATGCCTGCCCGAGGTTGTAGCTCAGTTGGGAGAATGTTTGCCCAAATAGCATGGGGGAGCCCCGGGTTCCATCCCCAGCACTACCTCTCCCTTCCTGAACTCCCTCCACCCCACAGGGGTGAAGCTCTTTGGCCTCTAACATAATGTCAGGGTAAGGGACTCCTGTCCAGGGTCACATAGATTAGGGAATGAATTCTGGTTTTCCCAGTAATATTTTAGTCATCGGGAAAATAACTGCCCAAACTCTGTGAGATGGGAAAATGATATGCTAGGTGTTCTGCTGTCTGTAAGCTGGCTCTGGGGAAACAAAGAGAGATGCTGACTGAAGAAGAGAGCTGCAGGTTCAGCTGGAGCCAGATGTTCACATCAGGCAAGCTCCTCTTCCTCAGTTCTGACGCTGCCTCGGTTTCTCAGTGAGCACTGCCCAGCTTCCTGCAGTGCAGTAGACAAGCTTCCTCCACCCACAGGGACCCCAGTACTATGAGATCCTTAAATGATGACCTTCGAGTACCTTGATACTCAGTACAAAGGAATCTTCCCCAAAGACAGGGTCAGGAAGAGCTACTCGGGCCAGGCGCTCTCTTTACAGAGCCAGCCAGAGCGTGGCTAGGGTCACGGAATGGCAAGGCCGGTCAGACTCAAACCCCAGAACTCCTTAGGCTTCTCAGACTTGCAACCCGCTTCACAGGGCTGGAGGGAGAAATGTGTGGGAGACTGGGGTTCCTTCCCCGTCCCACCCATCTGACCAAACACCTGCCTCAGGCTTCGAATGCTCCATGGTACTGGGACGAGGGATGGGCACATCAGAGAAGGTCCCCTGGGGCCCTCCCAGGTGACTGGGGAGAAAGTCAATGGAAACAGTGACTTCAGATTTCACAGAGACAGCATAGGGGATACACAGGCGGTGGCTGAGCTAGAGACCATGTTAGTTAGGAACATGACGCGTGTGCTGTAAGGTGTCCCGGGTAGCAGGTCATGACAGAGAGCCAGAGTCACACTCCCTGGCACAGAGAAGGGTATTGCTGCAGTCACTATCTTGTGATATGTGGTTAAAACATCTCTGTAGGAGAGTCAGCGGGGGGGGGGGGCAGAACATAGAAAATCTTCTGAGTGGTGACATGTTCCTAAAGATGGACTTGGTCTACATATTTTAGGATCCAGCTCCGGAGTGGAGGGAGGACTACCATCCTAGGATCATGGGTAGGCAAGAAAATACAAGGTCCTCCAGGGCCTCCAGAAAGCCCCAGCCTGCTTGCTTCCTGTCCAGAGAAGGAGCTACACCTCAGCCTTCTAGCTTCCAGAACTTCATGGTTGTAGCTGTTGATGTCCGTTTGAGCAAGGGTCTCATTGCTTAGTTAGGGTTTTATTGCTGTGAGCAGACACCATGACCAAGGCAAGTCTTATAAAGGACAACATTTAATTGGGGCTGGCTTAGAGGTTCGGAGGTTCAGTCCATTATCATCAAGGTTTGAGTGTGGCAAGCATCCAGGCAGGCATGGTGTAGAAGGAGCTGAGACTTCTACATCTTCATCTGAAGGCTGCTAGAAGAATACTGGGTTCCTGGCAGCTAGGATGAGGGTCTGAAAGCCCACACCCACAGTGACACCCCTACTCCAAGAAGACCACACCTTCTAATAGTGCCACTCCCTGGGCTGAGCATATACAGACCACAGCATCTTGGCTGACCTGAAACCCACTATGTAGATTTTGCTGGCCTCAAGTGCACAGTTGTCTTCATGCCTCTACCTCTACAGTCCTGGGACTGAAGGTATGCACTTCCATACATGACTGGTGCTGTGTTAAGAACTCCAAAATTGCTGGGAAGTAGTGGTGCACGCCTTTAAACCCAGTACTTGGAAGGCAGAGGTAGGCAGATCTCTGGGTTCAAGGGTAGCTGGCCTACAGAGTGAGTTCCAGGACACTCAGGACTAAATAGAAAAACCCTGTCTTGAAAAACAATCAATCAATCAAACAAACAAACAAACAAAACTACTCCAAAATTTCTATCAGTTTGTCACATCAGTCCTGGAAAGTGACCAGTGTGGCCTCAGATACACTGAGCAAGCTCAGCTGTTTTCTTTAAGGGTCTTACACACCATTTAGGCCCTGACTGCTTGTTAGCTCACGTGTCCTTTGATTTCAGTGTTGAACAAACAGATCTTATACTAAACAGGACATTGGTGTATGCAAAACAGTGAGCACTCGGAACACAGCTCAAGCTTTGTGTAGTATCCCAAGATGCTCCTCACCTCCCCTTCACTCGGTGAGACAAGGTTATAGCCGACCAGACAGTCCTCCTGGTCTCATCGAGGATATGAGCTCAGACTGGCTGACACTTTGCAAATATCAGTTATGTTCTGCCTGTGCACATTTACAGCTACACATGAGACTTAGTTGAGAATCTAGCCTGGAGCCCAGGACGGAAGTTCATATTCACATCGGAGAGGAAGAAGGCAGATATTCTGGAAGCTCTGAGGAGAACCCATAGCTGTATCAGCTTCCTGGAAATCTCCCGGTGGCTAGGTGCCCCATCACCGGCCACACATCACAACCACAAGGTCCTTGGCTTCCTTCTCCATCCCTCCTTGGCCCTGCCGTTGGGTTGCCAGTGTCCCGGGACTGAACACAACCAGGGAGCCTCCCCAACCGAATACCTGTCAATGAGACGGTGCTCATCAAGAACAGTCATGTGATGGCTTAAATACAGTCTGTGTGGACGTGTGACACTCCAGGCATAAATTAATCTGTGGCAGAGAGCTGTGCTGACAGCACGCGATGACAGGCGTTGTGAACAAGCTGGCGCAGGGGCCACTGCCCTGCGTAGCAACTGTCAGTCAGGGCCACTCCCTGCTCCTCTCCTTGCAAGGGGCAACCAGGGAAGCAGAATTCTCCACATGGGTGGAAATCTGCCCCTCCTCTGATGGCATCTCAGGCCTGGGCTGTAGTCTCTCCACCGTGGCTAAGCTACAGTGCCTCCCAGTGCAAATCCCACCCCACAGCTCATCTGCTAAGGTGTTTATCACTCTTGGGGTCCCCTGCATTACGACATCGCTTTCTGTCCTCCACACTCAGCAGGAGAGACCAAAGCAGCTGCAAGCCGGGGACTGTATGAAGACGTGTGTTAGACTGGTGAGACAGCACTGGGGACATGGCTCCGTGTGCAGGGTTTGCCATCCAAAGATCAAAGTTTGCAATCCAAGAAACCCACATAAGCACTGGATGGTCATGACAGCTCTTCTTTTACACCAGCAAGGAAAGGCAGAGATGAGAGAGAGAGAGAGAGAGAGAGAGAGAGAGAGAGAGAGAGAGAGAGAGCGAGAGCGCTGAATCAGTGAGCTCCAGTTTGATTGAGAGACCCTGCCTTGAATGAGGTGTAAGATCAATGGAGGATAATTCTTTTTTAATATTAATCAATATATTTTATTCATATGAGTACACTGTCACTGTTTTCAGTCACACCAGAAGAGGTTATCAGACCCCGTTACAGATGGTTGTGAGCCACCATGTGCTTGCTGGGAATTGAACTCAGGACCTCTGGAAGAGCAGTTGGTGCTCTTAACCGCTGAGCCATCTCTCCAACTCGGGGATAATTCTTGACATCAATCTCAGGCCTCCAGATGCCAGTGCCTGCATGCCTCCCCCTCCCCCCCATGCAAAAAAAAAAAAAATCCATGCATGCATATATGAGAGAAAATGGAAACAGGCAAAGCAAATAAATAAAAGGAAGTGATAAGACATAGGGAAAACAAAAAATAACAAACATGCTTAAGAACAAGGCAGTCCTGGGCAAGCTGAGGAGTTCACGCTTCCCCTTCAAGGTGAAGCTGTCGGGAGGCCCTACAATTGTACAGAGCAGAGGTCCCATCCTATATCAAGCCTGACGATGTCTCCCAGGGCCTAGTAATTCCATGCTTCTGCTCCAGCTGCTGCTGCCCACAGCCTTCAAACCTACCCCTCCTGTGACCTTGGGAAGACTGGCCGTGTGACCACATATCTCATTTCCTTATTTGTGACACTCTGAAATGGTCTTCGTATTGCGCTGCTCTCTCTCCGTCACGAGGGGGCCAGAGTGAACCCCTGGAGGACAGTCAGGGATGGTAGCTTGCCACCGGGTTGGCCCCAAACCTGGCACAAGGTGGGAGCTCCAGGCAGATTCTGGGAGCGACATGGGGATAATGAAACCTAGTGTGCCATGTGCCCACATCATCTCATGTTCCAGTTCCCAGGCCCAGACGCCCATCTTCCACCCTGAGCCATCACAGTATACTGATTGGAGAAGGGCTGACAGATGTCATAGTGTGTTATGGTCATCATGGGCCAGGGTCACTTGCGCTATGCAGAATCCATCCCTACAAACATGAGTCCTGCCTGGGGCCCCCAGGGCCTCCTCCAACCAACAAAGGATGTAGGAATCTGGCTGGAGTTCACAGGAGACAGGGAGACAGGGGCTGGCGGAGGCCATCTCTGGCTTCCACTCTCTTGCTCTCCAAGGGCTTGGCAAGGCCTCAGGCAGAGGTGTCAGGGGGTGGGCTCAAGGTTCAGACAGCTCTAAATAGCTGCTCTGCAGCCCGAAGCTCTACCTTCACAGAGCCCCGGAAAGTTCTGAGAACAGGCCCTTTAACGTCTCACAGGAGATCTGTAATGAGGTGCAGGCCTTGATGGTGGTCAGAAGAGCAGCTCGTACTTCAGAGGTAAAGAGGGAAGATGGTAGCATTCTCTCTAAACTCCACCCCACAGTTACCTGGCAACAGGCAGGTGTGCCTGACCCACTATAAAGGAGGCTGCTTGCCCCTCCTCTCTCTCCTGCCTCTTGCTTCTCTCTCACTCTCCCCTTCCCATCTCCCACCCCATGTGCTCATGGCTGCTCTCTCTCTCTCTCTCTCTCTCTCTCTCTCTCTCTCTCTCTCTCTCTCTCTGCCTCTTCTACCCTCTTAACTCCCCTCCCCATGCCCTGAATAAACTCTATTCTATTCTATACCTCTGGACCCTCAGGGGGAAGGGATGCCTTGGCATGGACCCACTGTGACATCCCCTTTCCCCATGTGTCACCACACACATCCATAGAACATATCCCCTCTCTCTTTATCTTTTTATAAATACATCAGAAGGAAAGGGCAGGTAGGCAGAGAGAACTACTCCACAGACCAGACTTCTAAGGCAGAGTCTGTTTGGTCACCTCTGAGGATAGGTGATTGGCTCAACGTATCGCTCCCAGGAGCAGACCTGAGTACTCCCAAGGCCCCCTCTCTCTCAGCCTTCAGTTCTGGCCTGAAGGATCTCCTTGGAGCTTGCCTTTCAGGGGCTAGAGAGAAGGTTCGGTGGTTAGGGGACCTGGCTCTGGTTCCCATCACCTCTATCAGGCAGCTCACAACTATCTGTACCTCTAGTTCCAGGGGACCAGTTCCCTCTTCTGCCTCCCATGGCACCTGCAGGTAAGGCAGTATACACACACACATTAAAGAGGGGGGAAAAAAAGCCAATCTTAACAGTGGGGAACCCCAGGAGAGGAGGGACCAGTCACAATGAGTTTTCTCAAAGTCATGTCCAGCTCAAGGTCCAATGGCGGAGTCTGTTCCAGGGTGCCTGCAATTAAGACCCAAGGCATTTGCAGCTGATAGTGTCACACCACAATGACACAAGGTTAGACACCCTTGCTATGTAGACCTAAGGAGACCATGGGCTTTTGAGTGGAGTGTAGCTCGGTGCTGTCTGATAGAAGTGAAATTTGAGTAACGGATGCAGGTTTTCATCTTGTAATCACAAACCATCGAAAGTGCAAGGCTCTGGCTCTGGGCTCGGCGGAAGAAGACACTGCTGCCCAGCCCGCAGGTCTGAGTTTGATCTCTGGGACCCATACAGTGGAGGGAGAAAGCCAACCCCTTCCTCACACAACCAATCAACGAGTCATAAGATCCGTAAGAATGGGGCTGGGGAGACGGCTCAGGAAAAGGCTTGTCCTACAAACCGGAGGACTCATGTTCAGTCCTTGAAACCCAGA
The DNA here is from genome assembly GCF_900095145.1 of Mus pahari. Taxonomy (NCBI): domain Eukaryota; kingdom Metazoa; phylum Chordata; class Mammalia; order Rodentia; family Muridae; genus Mus; species Mus pahari. The sequence goes on from NC_034592.1 coordinate 155,040,183, forward strand.
TATGGTGGCATTCATCTGTAATCTCAGTGCTCTTATTATGAGATGGGAGGAAGAGACTCAAGAAATCGCCCTGATGCGCTCGGGCCAGCTAGCCTGGGGTACAGAGCAGAAGAAAAGACAGTTAAAAAACCTCCCCCTCCTCGGCGGCCATGGTGCCTGTGAAAAAGCTTGTGGCGAAGGGGGGAGGGGGGGACAAAAAAGGAAGCAGGTTTTGAAGTTCACCCTGGACGGCACTCACCCTGTAGAAGATGCAATCATGGATGCTGCCAATTTTGAGCAGTTCCTCCAGGAGAGAATCAAAGTGAACGGGAAAGCCGGCAATCTCAGCGGAGGGGTTGTGGCCATTGAACGGAGCAAGAGCAAGATCACGTCACTTCCGAGGTGCCTTTCCCCAAAAGGTATTTGAAATATCTCACCAAAAAATATTTGAAGAAGAACAACCTTCGAGACTGGCTGCGTGTTGTCGCCAACAGCAAAGAGAGTTACGAGCTGAGTTACTTCCAGATTAACCAGGTTGAAGAGGACGAGGAGGACGAGGATTAAGACACATTGGTCTGCAATGTTTTGTATTAATTCATAAATAAAATTTAGGAACAACAACAACAACAAAAACCTTCCCTGGCAAGGTGAAACTGACCTTGTAAAGCTGACTTCTGAATAAAATGCATAGTATATTCACACATATACCACACACACACACACAAACACACACACACATGCATATACACCACACACACTACACACATATACACACCACATTCACACTATACATACTCACCACATACATAAACACATCACACATACCACATACACCACACATACACACATGCACACCACACACACACAATACATACTTACCACACACATATATACATCACACACATATCACACATACCACACAAACACCCCACACATACCACACATATACACATATACAAATGAACATCACACACATAAACACACATTACACACACACCATACACATATAACATACCACATCACACACCATACCTACATACCACACACATACCACATACCACACACATACATCACATACATACACCACACACACATATACACATACATACACCACAACATACCATCTCTCTCTCTCTCACACACACTACATATACACCACATATACATACATACATACAAACACACCACACACACATATACACATACATACACCACAACATACCATATCTCTCACACACACACACACTACATATACACCACATATACATACATACAAACACACCATACATATACAGCACAACATACCATATCACATGCACACACCACCTATATACACCATAGATACACCACACATACAAAACACACACACACAAAGAGGCTAAAGTAAAAAATATGTAATGTCAGATTTGCCAACTTGGACACTTCTTAAGATTTATTTGTATTTGTGTGTACCCGTAAGTGCATACAGAGACCATGGGGTCCCCTGGAACTAGAATTATAGGTGGTTGTGGGTGCTCAGACCGAGACTCTGGTCTTCTGCATGGAGAGCAAGTGCACTTGACAACTGGGCCTGCTCTCCAGCCCCCATTTCTGCCATGTGTAAGCAGGAGACTGTGTGTCACAAAGCCAGTTGTGGCTGGCTTTAACAGTGATTGCCCGTCCTCTGTACCAGTCCTGAGTGTTAGCATTGTGCTGAACTAATCGAGATAAAATCGTCTATGGGGTGTTTGATGTTTTGTTCTAAAATACCCTTTGCAAGCCGGGCATGGTGGCGTGCGTCTTTAATCCCAGCACTCCAGAGGCAGAGACAGGCGGATTTCTGAGTTCAAGGCCAGCCTGGTCTACAAAGTGAGCTCCAGGACAGCCAGAGCTATACAGAGAAACCCTGTCTCTATAAATAAATAAATAAATAAATAAATAAATAAATAAATAAATTGCCCTTTGCAATTCGGGCGCATGTTTACTCTCAGCACAGACAGCCTGTTTTCTGTAGAACTATTTGATCTTTGAGTTTCATAAAATTCACAGTCAAAAAAAAATAAAAAATAAAAATAAACCCTCAGATTCCTACCCTCAAGTTGTTCCAAGTTTTGCTAAGAGCTTCTGGCTCACAGATCCGCCTTTTCTTAAATTTAAACCAATCACTGTTGAAAGTTTTGGCAGTTCAGCTATTGACTGGGTGATACAAACCCTGAGCTCCAAACGCAGAAGCCCAGTGGCTGGTGGCTACTGTTGGACCGGTGTAGCTTCTAGAGAGTGCTTCGCTAGAGGAGAGTGTTCTTGTTCACTAGCAAGGTCACAGGAGCTGGAAAGCCGCAGGTCTCACCCTTGACAGGGGACCACCCATTCAGGGCATCTCCATCCCAAGGCTCCTTGCACCGTGCCACCACATCCTGGACAAAGGGGAGCTCTCAGGATGATTTCTATCCCGGAAGGGCACACCCAGGGGAGGCTCTGCCTGAAGTAGCTGACCCCAGTTAATCATGAGATTGGCCTGGGAAGGAAAAGACTTCAGAGACTGGCTCACCTGGATCATTTTATCACGGCAGATCACTGGGCCCACTTCCTCCAGGAAATTGCAGGGGGAAGTTATTACTCTACAGCAGGGGTGGGGGTGGGGCAGATGCCGCTCTCACCCCCAGCAGGAGTGGGGGCGGGGTTCCCATATTTTAGAGTTTCTTTTTCCACGCTTATTTGCTGACCCTAATTGTTTCCATGCGGGTCAGATACGGCCCCGAATTTCCTCGCCGCGCAGCCCTGGCACAGGGGCCGGGCAGGCTGCCCTAATTGCTTGCGTTCCTGCCTGTTCCCTCCAGTCTCCAGGGCAGGGCCATTCCCACATATGCTTCCAGAACCATCTTAATAGAGGGGCGGCAGCGCCCAGCTGACGACATATGTCAGCCGCTTGCTGAGGTCGGCCAACCGTGCAATATCACTTTACATAAAGGGGGAAGGTCAGGCCCGAACAAGCGGCTTTTACAAACGCTGGCTTAGGGATGGCTGCTAAATGGGATACTGTGCAGGGGGTGGAGAGGGAGCAGGCTCCGCAGCAGCCAGCCCTAGCCCCTGTCTTTCTCCTGCATTGATTAGCAAGTTTGCAATCTCCCAGGACAACTTGGCTAGGAGAAAAACTGTCTTTGGTGCCCCCGGAGTTCCTGGACCAGGTGGGAACTTCGGTGGGGGGGGAGGGGGCGGGGAGGAAAGGCGAGCTAGATTTAGGGTTCAGGTCTCCCAGTGTCTGGGATCCGGACCAGGCTGTGGCCAGGAAGGAGCCATGGGCTCCCTGCTCACTCTCAAAAACATTTATGCTCCATTAACCCCATGTAAACCCGAGGGGCAGATGGCCACAAGGCAGAAAAGGGAGAAGAGCCCTCTCTGGAACTCTGGGGCTTGGGGCTCAGAAGCCTGAGAAAGGATGCAGCCAGGCTCAGAGCCATTCACCTGCTAGGGCATACACCCCCTCCCCCTCTTTAGTTTCCTGCTGGCATCTGCCTAACACCATTCCAGAAACAGCCCAGGGTCCCCCAGGGGCCTGTGGCCAACCCAATCACCCAGTCAAGGCAGGCTGCAGAATAATATTCTGTATACACGTGAAAAATGACATTCTAAGCCCCTCATGAGAGTGTTTGCTGACATCCACTGGGTCAGGCTGCTATTCTGCCTTTTGTAAGTCTGAGAAGTTTTAAAGACTTCCCCTCCCCTCCCTTCCCTTCCCCTCCCCTCCCCCTCTCCCCTCTTCTCCCCCCTCTCCCCTCCCCTTCCCCTCTCTCCCCTCCCCTTCCCCTCCTCCTCCTCCTCCTCCTCCTCCTCCTTCTTCTTCCTGCTTGTGGACGTTGTACATCGTGGTGCGGAGCCTAGTGCGCACCACGATGTACAACGTCCACAAGCAGTTTGTTTCTTTGTTTCTTTGCTTCCTCTTCCTCTCCCCTTCCTTCTCCCCTCCCCCCTCCCCTCCCCCTCTCTCCTCCCCCTCTTCCTTATTTTTTAATTACAGAAGCTGCTTTGTCAAAAAACAGAAAAAAAGGCTAGTGATATAGAAAATGAAGGAAGTGCCCCATATGTGTCTTCCTTCCTGTGGTGCTTCTGTGGGCCGGGCTCTATGTTCTACTCACCTGACTGCAGTGTCTGGAGTCACTCCTGAACAGACAACTCAGTGTAAATCCCAAAAGATGAATCTTTGAACCAAACCAGTCCGGGGGCCCGTTGGCACCGGTCAATTCGTGCTCTCCTCGAGCCTCGGTCTCTATATCCATAGGATGAGAGCTCTTCGAAATGATCAACTAGAGAGTGTATATGTGTGTAAGAATCTTCTCCTTGGAGCTGGAAATGTGGCTCAGTGGGTAGAGTCCCCGCCCAGCATGCACAAAGGCCCAGCACCACATAATCCAGGGAAATGCTGGCAGTGGGATCCGGAGTTCAAGGTTTAACCTAAGTTACATCATGGGTTCAAGGCCAGCCTGGGCTCTGTGAGACCCTGTCCTTCCATCTTCCCTACACTAACCGTGCCACAACCATTCTTAGCTCTGGGGAGATTGAGATGAGAGAGTGGATCCCTGGAGCTTCCTGGCCAGCCATTCTAGCTTTATGGACTTCCTCCAGGGTCTGTGAAGGACAGATGTATACGGAGCCTCAAGGGGCCAAGCAGGGGGCTGACCATGGCCTATAAACAGAGGCAGAATATCAGGCCCACACCCCTGCAAACACCCCTCCACCTCTGTGTCCCTCCACTGACATCAGGTTATTCTTGCTACTTCTCATGTCTACGAGTTGAGTTCCAAGGCTTTTCAGTGGCTTCCCTGAGTCCGTCTTGGTGTCTGTCCCTGGAACTTCAGGCCACTCTGTGCTTCGGTTGTACACATCTGAGTCCCAGAGTGGTCCCAGGCCAACTGGATCCACACCGGCTACTCAACATCCTTCCTAGCACCTGTCCCTGGTACCATGAACAAAGCCGTGGGGTAGCCAGGAACTGAGGCAGGTGGTGGGCACCAGGAAAGACTCAGAACCTGATGGGGCACTGCTCAGAGCCCGGTGAAGCATTGCTCAGAGCCTGGTGGAGCACTACTCAGAGCTTGATGGAGCACTGTTCAGAGCCTGGTGGAGCACTGCTCAGAGCCTGGCAGAGCACTACTCAGAACCTGATGGGGCACTGTTCAGAGCCTGATAGGGCACTGCTCAGAGCTTGATGGAGCACTGTTCAGAGCCTAATGAAGCTGTGAGTAGCTCAAGGTAGAGGCGTCTACTGGGCCCTCTTCTCTCCCACATTCCTGTCCCTGCTTCCAAAGCCTTATTCTCTCTCTCTCTTTTTTCTCGGAGTCCTTCAATCCTGTGTAAACACTGCAGTTTTTGCACCATGGGCCAACCCAGCTCATCTCCCCGACAGGGCTGTACATGGCTTTGCAACATAAGACTGGACTCAGTGCTTCTGTGTCCTCTCCCCTGGAAGCAGATGTAGTGACCATGGGAGGAATAACATCTGTGCTAGCAGCTAAGCCAGCACAAATCTCAGGCCCTCGGGAGACTGGATCATGTTATACAGACACAGAAACATGCACACAGACACACACCCACAGACACATGCACACATGCACTAGGATAGACAGTCACACACCCACAGACACATACCCACAGACAGACACATGCCCATAGTCACACACCCACAGACACAGACACACACACAGATACAGATACACTCAGAACACACGCAGAAGCTTTATAGTCTGTTGATGGCGAAACCGAGAGTCCAGAATTGTGAACAATTCTCCAGAATCCTACGTCCCCCGGCCACGAGGGTTGCTCCGTGCTTTCTTAAATAAATTCTACGTAAATAAATGTTAGCGTTGAAACCACACACCCTGCGGCAGTACTTTAAAAATAAAACAACGGTGTTTTTATTTTCTGATTACTGAGTAAATTCTTTCATTATAGGAAATTAGAGACGGATCATAGAGGGAGGAAATAAAAGTCACCCACGTTTCCAGTCAGTCAGTCTGTCTTGGTCTCCGCATTTTCCAGGGAATTACGTCTAATACATGATTTTTAATGGCTTGCAGGTGTCCGGGGCTCCATGTCTGGACACTTAGTTGTATCCATTTCCTGATACTATAATATCTGGTGAATATCCTTAAACACATATCTTTGTTCATCCCCCAAATTACTTTTTTTTTTTTTTGAGATAGGGTCTGACTGTGTAGCCCTGGCTGTCCAGGAATTCACTTTGTAGACCAGACTGGCTTTGAACTCACAGAGATCTGCCTGCTTCTACTTCCCAAATGTTGCCATTAAAACCACCACTTGGCTCCCAGAATTTGCTGCTTTAGGGTATGATTTAGGGTATGACGTGCACAGATAGCGTGGGGTCTCAGTATGGCCGTAAACACCAGCAGCGTGTCCGAGGGCTCTGATTGCTTCCTTCCCTGATAATTCTAGTTTTAAATTTTTTCATTTTTATTTTTATGGTTTATTTCTTTTTATTTGGAGGGAGGCTCACGTAGGTCCCAGCATGTGTGTGGAGGTCAGAGGACAATTTGTCGGAGCTGCCTCTCTCCTTCCATCATGAGCACTCTGGGGACTGAACTCAGATTCTCAGGCTTGGCAGCAAGCCCCTTTAGCAGTTGAGCCATCTCACTGACCCTTGAAGCATCCATTCTCTCTCCAGCCAACTTGCTTTACCGTTTCTCTATCTTTTTCCCTCCCCACCTTGATCTCTTCTTGTTTATTCAAAGGGTTGGGCTGGGCATGTAGTTAGATCAGTAGTAGAACACTTGTCTGGCACTCACAAAGCCCAGGGTTCAAATACAGCCAGCTCCACAAATAAAATGAAGCAGTGCTGGTTACGAAGGCTTTCCAGCCACCCGCTTGGGGTGCTACTCTTGTTGCTGGGCCTCTCCTTAGAGATGCCCAGGAGGTCACACAGAGAGGGAGATGAGGTTGTCCTGATGTCTCCAGGAGGACCAGGCCTTGTGTGAAGTCGGTTAGCATTTCTGAAACCCCACCACCCATCCCCCACCTAGAGGCCGAAGCTTAGATGAAAGAACGCACTTGAAAACAGAATGTTCTACCCAGCACCTAACAGGTCAGGCCGACCAACTAGCTCATACATATTCCTCGGTAGCACTTAGCAAAGAGTCTCACCTGATGCTGCCCTACTGTACAGGATTAGGGGTCAGAGGAAGGGCGGTGAGAGAGAGGCTCCTGGCCCAGACCTTGGGTGGAGTTCAACCTTGAGGCTCACAGGTATCGCATGCAACAGAGGAAGCCCAGTGTCCACAGATAGCTCCGCACTGCTCAAAAGAACCTGCTGCAGGCTGGACTCAGCTTCAAGGGGATAGAAGAGAAAGGGGAAACAAAACATAACATAAGGCACCGGTCCTCCGCCCTAAGCAGACTGCAGTCCCCCGTGCTTCTGTCCCAAGGGGATATATGGGTATGTTTCTAGGTCTGGTCACCTGCCACCACCATCCTGCTGGGATTGCAATAAGATCCTCGATCCCCAAGGCCTTCCATCTTCCCGGTTTACAGGGTTTACAGTTCTCCACTGGAACAAACTGGCTGGCACCCTGTATCCTGGCCTCAGCCTGGAGCTCCTAGACGCACTCTGGAGGCACACTGCTCCAGGCTGCATCTGAAGGGCCAGTAGGGGCTTCTGATTCCAACACCCTTAACCCTTCACTCCCCCTCACACCACTGCCCAGCTGCCTGCCCTCCACTGAGACACAGACAAATTGAAATGGCTGACTCCTTATCATCAGCAACAGCGTCCCCCTCCCAAGTGTTCGTCCAGATCTAAAAGGCAGAGAAGGCAACCCTGGTTTGAACAGAAATGAGCCCCGCCGCCACTGAGGGAATAAAGCCATGGGAACCTGGTTCCTAGAAGCCTGGGACTGTCCTCATGCCCAGCCTCTGTGGGCCACACAGACAGCACCCCCCCCCCGAGCCAGCCTGGGCCTCCCCAGTTCCCGTGGGCTGAGGATAAAACGGGAATAATACTACTAATGATGGCAAATACTTGAGACATCGGGTTTCTTTTCAGAACACTCCCACGGGCTCAGCTGGCTGAGAAGGCCAACTCTTTCAAGGCTGGAAACGAGGCTTTGAGCGTGCCAAGGGCTCTGTGCCTGTGTGCTGGGCAAAGCTGCTGGGCAAAGCCGAGGGCTGGCTGCGTTGGAGGGACTGTGCTTAGCGTGAGCTCTAAGGCATCTCCTCTGGTTTCCAGGATTTGCAGAAATGCCAGCTCAGACTTTAGGGGGTCACCCTCAGGTACAGGGGAGAACTATTCTCTGGGCAGCCATGGCCGGGACTGGTAGAAACAGGAACGCCTAAGCTGTCGTTCCAACACGTGCTTTCTCCTACCCAGGCTCTGGGCAGGGACTATAGACCCCTCACTGAGATGTCAACCCTAGGGAAATGGAGTCACCCAGGACCTCCATCCACATGCTGTGGAAGATAATGTGCCAGAGACACCCATCTGTCACCCGTCTCGTCCGTGTAGGTAACCGTGGGCAGCCTCCTTATTCGGTTGTAATGGAATCCTCCTTAGGGGGTCCTTGGAGGAGCCTGTGTCTTTGGATGCTAGAACCAGAGGCAGGGGTGGGGCTGCACTGTTAACTATCAGGATTCAATTTGTCTTGTGACAATGAAGAGGAGTCTGTTTGAAAAGGTGGCCCCCACCCATAGGGCGACCACTGCCCAGGCGTGAGACTGGGACCAGAGACCCCTGGGAGTATGTGCAGGGATTAGGGGGTGAGGAGCTTTGAAATCTGCTGTTCCAATATATCTGTGACCCAGTAACTTTGGCTCCTCCCCCGCCTGGGGTGGGAACTCAGTAGTTCCCAATTGTGATCAGATCTGAATTCCCAGGGATGGATGGGGAGTCTCTCCATTCTCTGTGGTTCTGTCTTCCTTAGAACGTGCCCTTGATTTCCTGGGTCCTCCCTTCTCTAACCAGAAGGCAGGAGGACGGACAGACTGAATGGAACCCCAGGGCTTGTCTGTAAGGTGTATGGATGGCTATGTATTGATTAGCCAATTAATGACAGAAAAGGGCTGAGTCCCGAGAAACTGCTTCCTTCGGTGGTGACTTAGTCGCCGTGCACCAACCTTTATCAGCACTTTCTCAACCTGAGGGCATGACAGGCAGTGGGCCAAGGGGCTTATGGGAAACAAGCTGCATGCTTCTCGTTTGTAGAACCAGCTGGATGGCTGGCATTATCTAGGATGTTGTCACAGTGCTCTGGGGGTGCTCTAGGGTGCTAGTCTAATGGCACACTGGAAAACAAGTGTTCCATGACAAGGACTTAACCCACCAGTGACCCTGAGCCTTCCTCATCCGTCAGACCCCGGAGCTCCTTACTGTGTTCACTGTCCCCATTTTGCAGATGAGAAAACGAAGGCCTCTGAGATGCTGCTGCCTTGCTCAGCTGCACCCCTGGCTGGAGTTCTCTTTCGGTGCCAGTTGCATCTGAAACCTAGCTGTCCCCAACTGTCTCCACAAACCCAGAGCTTCTGCTTGAAGGAACGAAATCCCATGGGAAGTCCTGAGTTCCTGACTCGGAGGCTCCCCGGCTTTCTCGAAGGTTCCTTCTGTTGGCTTACTGTCACTGTTTTAGAGTCAGGGTCTCCCACTGAATGCACAGTTCCCAGAAGGGTAGATTGCCCCCCACCCACCCCCAGCAAGCCCCTGAGATGTTCTTGTCTCTACCCCATACCTCAGAGCTGAGATTAGAGGCATACTCTGGTTTCCACGTCAGAGCTTGGGATCCATATGCAGGTCCTCCAGCTTAGGAGAAAGGATTTTCCCTGCACAGCAACTCCCCAGGCCTGGTTTTCTTTGCACATTTGTTGAATGACCTGAAGGGACGCGTGAAAAGTCGATTTTGTCTTTAATTTCTAAGGCTCTCGGCCTCCAGTGGGAGACCTGTGTCCTCTCCCACTTGTGGGAGACCCAGCAAAGCCATCCCATTCCAAGCCCTGAATGGACCTTGGAGCCGCTCGCTCCCCATCCCCACCCCTCCCAAACAGCCACTCAGTGCCTCTCCCTGGGCAGGGGAACACTGCCCTCTTCTGGTCCAAGCGGACAGGCACGGCCAAGGCCAGCCTCCGGCACTTCATGAGAGGCCCGCAGTAGGCGGAAAGATTGTATAATGCCTTCTTCCCTCAGATGGATTCACACGGCCCCTGCAGGCAGAAAGTTCATCCGACCATTGCACAATCTGGGTGCTGCAGGGTACGGGCTGTTTGCGGCAGAGAGGCCCTAAGTAGAGTTTGGGTTCAGAGGAGACTAAACTGAGCCGCCCTCCTCCGGAGCTGACCCGAGATGTGTGGGAGGCAGGATGGGGAGCTAGGAGGACCCCCACCCCAGCTAGAACAGTGAGGTAGGGCACTTTCTTGGTGCTCCCTGCCCGATTTTAGAAGACCTCGGCAGGAGCACTCAGCCATCTGCTCCAGGTCTCTGCTTTGAGAAGCTAGTTAGACAAGACATCTTGGCCCAGCCTGCTTCCGTTCCTCCCCACTGCAGAGCAGAGTGGCTTTTCTGACTGGCTTCCAGAGAGCCTGTCTGAAGGGCAGCTGTGAGGAGTGCAGGGAGAGAAAGTGGCTTCCCTGGGACTTGTGACCCTGATTTGGCTTGAGCTAAAGACAGAAAGTGCTTGCATGAGAAATCCCAGGTCCTATCTCCCAAAGGTCAGATAGGAACTAGTGTGGGTTGGAGCACCAAAGGTCCCATGGGACTGGGATAAGAACATGCGAACTGGCAGGCAGAAGGACATGGTGGGGAAGGGCACGGGGAACAGACATGGGGATCTGGAGGGAGAGGGCCATACGGCCCAGTTGTGTCTGTTCTCCCCAGCTCTGATGTGGCTAAGTAGCCACTGTCCTCAACCCAGGGCCATAGTCTGTCCACCCACTCCTTCCACCTGTTTCTGTGCCAGCAGCCTGTAAGTGCCATGCCCTAGGAATATGGTCCCTAGGAGGCCATCCTTGTGCCAGCCAGGCCCAGCACAGTAGGGTCCAACACAGCAGGGTCCAGCACAGCAGGGCCTGTTCCAGTCCTCAGGGGACACAGGAAGTGTCAGTAGCCAATCAGAAATACTGGAGCTGAATGAACCCTGGGCCCGAGGGCCTCTGGAAACTGAGATGTGACTGTTAAACCAGGAATGGGGAAAAGGGTGAGCAGCCTCAGTGACGTGTGTGCAAACGGTATGTGCAAAGGTCCTGAGGCTAGTTCTGGGGAAATACTTACTTTTCTGACGGAGGCAGACGGCGATACCGGTCCTCCCTTCTGCTCTGGGGTGATGCTGGGATGTCACCTTCCATCCCTCCAGGGAACTCCAGTCCTACCGAACTGCCAAAATGGCCCCTGCAGCCATCTCCTTCCAGACCCCTGACCCGTGGGAAACGGGCTTTTATTAGGCAATGTGACACACTCATATCTGAACCAGTGTGAAAAGGCTGAAGTCAACTGGTCAGGGATGAGCTGTCCTGTCTCTGTCTGTAGGTTCCGATGTCACTGAGAGCTCTGCCTGTGCCCCATTATATACCACAGGGGTCAGAGTAAGCCCAGGAGGGAGCACCTCTATCCTGACCCCATCCCTGCGTTAACTGTCCCACTATCTCCCCAGAGAGACCAATCAGGGCTATACCCAGGGAGCTAACGGGGACCACGTTCTCTCTGGCTTTGCATCTCCTGCCTCATTGGCTGTGCAGGTCAGTGTTCAACCTCCTGGGGTCACTTGCTTGTGTCCCAGTGACTCATCAGGAGTACCCGGACTCCGGGAGACTCCCAGGTAGAGAGAGCTAGCATTTCCAGGCTGAGTGTCTCTCAGCAGGGCTCTGTCTGCCCTAATTACCCTGGGACAGTCCCTCCCAAGCAGAGAAACTTCTATAATTCGGGTAATAAAATACCTCTTTGAATTTCCTCTAAGCCCATAGTGATTATGACAATAAAACACACAGTCCTCGGTGGAGACTTTCACCACAATGGCTCCAGGCCTGAGGTTAATAAGTGGTAATTAGTCGCCTCAGCGGCAGCCCTTTACGAAGCTCCCAACATGGAAACTGAGGCAAAATGAGGTCAAGGACCTGGCCTGAGGTTATAGCTTCTCATACTGCATCCCCAACTCCAGCCCTGCCAGGAAGCTCTAGACAGTCAACCCCTGCCACGCCCCTCACCTTGCACAGGGTCTTTGGATGAGCATGTCAGACCCCAGCTGGACGTGGGTACTGATTCGCGGTAAGCCTATACGGACACAACGCAGAGCTTGGAACAGTGGTATGTGCCTGTGACCCCAGCACTTGGGAGCCTGAGGCAGGAGGAGGATGAGTTTGAGGTTTACCTAAGCCACATAGCTGGACCCTATCTCAAACATACCAGTCACGGACCAGAGGCTCTGCAGGGCAAGGACTGAGCTGGGCGGATTTCCTCCTCTGCTTCTCCTCAGCATCCCAGTCTGCGTTCCAGGGCGCAGTCCCGTGTGTCCCCTTTGGAAGGAACATTTGTCAAGGATCTGGAGGCACCCTCGCCTTGCCACGACCCGCATTAGCGCATCTCTGTATGAGTCCAGAGATAAAACAGGGGTCTGGGACCTTCAGCCCCCAGCTCCCTGGCCCCGCAGCACTGATGTCAGGAGTGAAGGTTTTGGTGAGGCTGCCCAAGCTGATGTTCACAGTGTGCAGGGCGGGCGCTGCCTGCCTCAGGTGCCGCAGTCCTCACACCTTTCACCCAGAAGGGAAAGTGACCCTTGGCTTGGCAGAAGGGGGAAATGGCCCTGGGGAGGTGAGTGACTTGTCCTCAAGTCCACAGAAGGGTCTGAGTGGGACTGAGCCAGACTGGCACTGGCATCTGGGGACACTGGATTTCTGGCAATAATGCTAATTTCATTGTTATCAATTGACCAAAGGCCCAGGACACCCTGGAACCTTGATGGCTGTTCAGGAAGCTTATTTCCAGGCAGCAACCACTATGTCCCATTGACTTCTGGGTGAAATTGCAGGACACTCAGCGTGAGGCTGCACGCGTGGGTTGCACACAGGCATCTGATGGTCAGGTCCTGGAAGATGCTGGTAAGCTACCACCGGGCTTTGCAGATACCTTGGCAGGCCACTGCTGGCCCAGCCTGGTGATAGTCCTTGCTTACTGAGAGCTGGTTACTCTTGACCTCGTAGACCTCAGAAGTGGCAAGCCTCGAGGGCCATTTGGAAGCTAATCCTGATGCTCCTGAGTCCCCACTCAGGAGAAGCAGAGGCAAGCATCAAATGCCATAGACATCCCAACTTACAGGTGACAGCATCCACTGTGTGGCTGCCTTAGCTGCAGCTGAAACCTTGGCTGCTGTCAGAATCCAGATTTTGGGAGTGTCACCAGTGTGTACAGAAGAGGTCAGTGGCTCTCCAGGAAGCCTCTGGACCTTCACCGCCAGACTAGACTCTGAGGCACGCAGCCTTGTAAACTGGACAGCTTCTAGGTTCTCCATTTATCCAGCATGCAGACAGCCAGACTTCCAGGACAGCATCACCCAAGCCAGTCAAGTATGCAGCATGCATCCACTGTCTTCTGAAGAGCCCTGACTAATACTCAGTACCCTCAGTGGGACTGGCACACAGTTGACTTACGAGAGGCAAGCAAGAGCGTATCACTGGGACAGTTGGTGTGATGACAGACAGATGCAAACACTAACGAGCAGGTAGCATATACAGTGGGGATACCCCAGGACTGTAGGATGACCCAAGTGTATTAGCCTCGGTTCTCAGCATGACTTGTTCTGGAATTAACTATGAGATAAACCTCTGAGCACTGCACAGGAGGAGCAGCAGATGAGCGCACACTGCCGGGCTGGGACAGACTGACTCTCCACACAACATGTCCACCTGCTCAGATGAGGGCCTATGAGGACCCTAGAAAAGCCTCACACCAGAGCCTGGAAACATGGGAACACACTCAGGGGTAGGACCTCTTTGAGGATCACTGCTAACTCCAGGATTGCAAGACATGATTTTGCTTTTTTTCTTAAAAACTGAAATTACAAAGGGGCATGGGGGTGGGGAGGGTTGGGTGGGGTAGCATGCATGCCTTTAATTCTAGCGTGGGAGGCAGAGGCAGGTGGATCTCTGTAAGTTCGAGGCTTGCATGGTCTACAAATTGAGTTCCAGGATAGCCAGGGCTACATAGTGAGACTCTATCTCAAACAAACAAACAAAAGGACAGCAACAACCATTGCAGAGGAGGGAAATGGAGAGCCCCACCCCACCCCACCCTCTGCTGAACAATTGTACAGATGTTTCCCTTCACATTCATATCAATACTTTTTTTTTTTTTAAATAACTACGATGAGGATTGTAACATCTTTCTTATTGAATGTTTATTGAGATTAAGTGTAAAACAATGTCTCTACAAAAGATGTATTTGTTGTTGATGGTGTGTGCGGGTGCCAGCAGTGGCCAGGAGGTCAGGCTACCTGGAGCTGGAGTTACAGGCATTTGCAAGTCCAGCAACCATCTTCTTGTCCTCTGTAAGAGCAGCAAGTGCGCTCTCTCTCTCTCTCAACCACCGAGCCTCTTTCCACCCCCAAGGTAAGGCTCCTTAGTGTCTCTTTTCATCCCAGATCACCTCAAAACAACCCTGGAAAGGAAGTTAAGACCGAAGGGCCTCTTAACACTGAAGGGCCTCTTCTGGCGATGGCTCTGGGCCAGACCCAAGGACAAGAAGTAAAAGTATAGCCATCCCTACCTTCACGGCTCCTGCCCTCCAGGGAAAGGAAGATGGTGAGATACAAGAAGGTACTGTAACTCTGCCTGTCTCTCTCTCTCTGCAGGGAGGGAGAGATGAGCAGTTTAGGTTGACATACAGCTGTGCAAAGGCCCTGGGGTAGGAGAGAACTGGGTGTCATGTCGAGCCCAGAGGTAGTGTGCCTTGGGTGGATAAGTGGAGGACGCAGAGGACCTCAAGGCCACGGTCACACTTTGCTCTTGGCTTCTAAGACAACAGTGTCACACTCTAGGTGTGACATTTACCCCCCCCCCCTTTGCTGGCTTGTATGTTGAAGGCTTGGACTCCAGCTGGTGGCACTATTGAGGTGACTGGATAATGATGCTCTCATACTGAACTACAGGGGGGTGGGTGGTGGTGAGAAGTAGGACCCTAGGACCCTGTACCTTGTCCTTGGTCCCCCTTCCTGTGTCTGCCTCTGGTCCTCCATGAGACAATAAGTTCCCTAGGCCCGAGTAACCCCCATCCTCCACACACTAGCCCAGAAGACAGCGTGGTCAAGTGACTGATGACAAGGTCCTTCAAAACCCTGAGCCAAACACATTATTTCCTCTTTAAAGTTGCTCCTCAGTCTGGTCTTTAATGAATCTGGGGACAGGTGGCCAGGGCCTCCACCTTATTCCCTCAAGCAAGGAAGCAAATGCAGACACTGTTAAAGTCTGCAAGTATTTTCTTTAAAGGTAAGATAGCAAGTACGCTAGGCTGTGGCCTCTCAGGTGAGTACCGTGTAGCTCTGTTGTGGAAGAGAAGCAGCAAGGACACACAGACACACAGACATACAGACACACAAATAGCCAGTGTAGCCAGTCCAAAGACAACAAACTGCAATTCACTCACTCACCTAGCTGACAGCTCTCCTTGACTGCTGTGGCTGTGCGGAGAAGAGATGATGTCGCAGAAGAGAAAGCTGCTGAGGAGAGGGGGAGATGAGCCATGAACGCAGAAGCGAAACAAAGAGACACAAAGTTGCAGGACCCTTGGGAGCTGGCTATACATCAGTTAGAAGCAGAACTCGGCAGGGAGAGGGAAGTCTGTTCAGAGGCTCTGTTCCACAGTGGGCATGGAGGGAGAGAGCTGAAGTCTCCACCGAAGCATGGGCAGCTCCTGTAGTCGAGATGCACAGAAGCATAAATCCCACAGATGGTAGGAGAGAGACCATCAACCCAACTCATCATCGCGGCCAAACTGATCGAAGCAAGCAATTAATTCATGCAAGGTTTTTTTTTTTTCTTTTAAATTTGTGAACACAGGCTGTCTCCCACTAAAGGTGGTTCAAGAGATCAGCATTGGACATGAGTAAGATAAGGGTTTTTATAGTTCAGGAGTAGGGGGTTTCCAAATGGGAGATTTGGTGGTAAATAGGCGTGGTTACAGAAGCAGAACATATACATAGCAAGTTGGGCATAACAACCTTTTGAAGCAAAGACATGGCTTCATTTCCTGGAATAGACAGTACAGAGCCATTTGTAGTTAAGGTTACAGGTGGGGCATAGCCCAATCCTTGGGAAACATTTAATCATAGACAAGAATGAGCCCGGGTTGTCTTTACTGTAAGATTGCTTTCAAGCCCAAGATGGAGACAGGCTGGTATTTCAGAATAAATCATGATTCATATGCTCGTACATTCTATAATGTTGTCCTGTCTTAGGCTTCCAAAGGGCCAAACCAAGGGAGATGGGGCTCAGCGGCTGGTTCAGGGGCCACAGGCTGAGCCTGTGTGTGTGTGTGTATGGCTCTGCCAGGACCAGCCACACAAAGTCTGTGCTTGGGTCTTTTCAGGCTAACAACAAGGCCAGCAGTTATATAAACCAGGGTCATCCAGGTTCTACGTTAGTAGAACATCATACCATAGGATGTCACCAGAACAAGGCATGCAGGTTGCTCCCTCTCACTCCCTTCCTTCTTTCCCTAAAATACGAGTGGGTGGGGAAGAATGTTGACCACTGGCCAAGAAAACCCCAGGAGAGGTGAGGACCAAGCCCTGAAAGCTGAGCTGGTTAAGCTTTGGGGATGTCTTGGGATGTGGATAAAGACACCGGAGGCACCCCTGGGATCTGATTCTAGGCCCAAGCTTTCATTGTCTGTCTTGATTGACAACATGCAAATGGTTGTCCATAGAAATGCAAATAAGCTTTGTCCTGGGACACCAACCATTATATAACGGCTTTGTGACTAATGCCCAGATCTGCATTTATTTGTAAATTCATGTCAGCATTTTTGATGCTTTTGTGTGTGCTCACAGATATGAGTGTGCCTGTGCATATGTGCATGATGCATGTGTGGATGTGTGTGTACATATGTGTGTGCATGCGCACATGCATGTTAGTTGAAAGTCCCCCCCC
Organism: Mus pahari; assembly: GCF_900095145.1. Classification (NCBI taxonomy): domain Eukaryota; kingdom Metazoa; phylum Chordata; class Mammalia; order Rodentia; family Muridae; genus Mus; species Mus pahari. Next base: position 155,057,262 of record NC_034592.1, read on the forward strand.
CCCTTGAGCCTTGTGTCATCATACCTTTATTTTCAATTTGTTTCTGAGATGTACTACTTTGAACTTTATTTGGAACCTTGTGATGTGGTTGGGTTTCCTCAGCCCCATTTTACAGATAAGAAAGGTGAGGCTCAGGGAGTCTCTTGAGTCTATGCAAGGCCACACATGGACCCTGCTGAATCCAAAGCCCTGTGCCCAGGCCTTGGAGAGCTAGTCAGGACTTCTTCACAGAGTCGTGTCACAGACCCCCCATGGCTCCCTGCTGTGTGTTGGGTGGCCACGGTTATGCAGCAGGGCAGGGTCCCCTCTGTGCTGATGGGCTTCAGGCTGCAGGCCTGGACACTGTCTGTGGCTCTGCAGGTAGCTTCGCTGCTGGCTTACATGACCAGCTCCCAAGAGCAGGCCTCCCTACCTCTCTTCTCCTGCCCTCTCCACTTCTTCCTTTTTGAGCTCTCTGCCCAGAGCTGGGAAGAGGCACCCAGCTCAGGCTCTAGCTGGGGACTTAGGCACCCAGCTCAGGCTCTAGCTGGGAACTCAGGCACCCAGCTCAGGCTCTAGCTGGAACTTGTCCTCACTGTCCCCACCCCCACCCACGAAGGCTCTGTGTCTTTGATTTATTTCTTTTCATGGCGTCAAGGTAAGCGAACAGTCATGATTATTATCCCAAGAATGTCTCTTAAGGGATAGCCAACGACACTCTGAACGGTCTAAAAACCTCCTGGGTAGCTTTTTTAAACACCCAGGAACTAGCTTAAGCCAGAAGCGAATCAAGCGATTCTTCAAAATTACCGAACCACAAATATTATCTGGAGGAGACCAATGAAGCAGTTTCTCACTTGACTGCTGTGCCTGGGCACTCATCAAGTGACAGACTAGGGACAGAGCCCCTCTGTCACAACCGCACAATAGGAATGAGGCACACTCAGTGGCTCTGTACCACAGTGCAATCTCTCAGGGACTCTGAGCTGAGGGCTGAGAGCCAGCACAGCCCCTCTTACTGACAGGAGCTGAGGCCAGAGAGAAAGCGGCCATGGCCAGAGCATCAAAGCCACTGTGGCTGGAGAGGGGCACAAGTGAACCCTCCCCACGCTACAGTGAACCCTCCCCACACTTTCGCAGCCTACACTCCATCTAAAAGGATGGAAGGAATTCTGGTTGGGGGAGAGGAGAGACTAATGAAATGAGGCCCTTTCTCACAACCCTCCTGCTACCATCCCTCTGCCTTTGGAGGACACAGTACTATTTTGAGGTCACTTTCCTTCCCCCGAGGCCAGCCCATCCCCGTCTCTAGGCAGATGAGAAGGACCCAGGGGTAGAAGTGTCCAGTGAACTGAGTTTAGTTCCTGGATCTCATGGAGGAAGAAGAAAATCGAGTCCTGAAAGTTGTCCTCCGATCCCGCCCCACATGTCATGTGCTACTTTAGAACATGTGTGCCCCCGCTCACACACACTGCACACACACACACACACACACACACACACACACACACACTAGTGCAAATGATAATTAATAAAATTTAAAGCAGGCTGGCCTCTCTGGGTTTGATCACTCTCAGCCTGTCCAGTGTAGTCTCCCTTCAGCCTCGAAGCCGGCTTTTGCAGACCTCTGCTGCTGCTGCTAAGCCCAGGGCCACCTGGGATGGTACCTTCAGATCCGCCAAGCTGGCTCTATTGTTGCACCTGCCACTGTTCTTCAAAACAGTGGCCTTTCAGGGCAGTCGCCACTCCCTGCTGATAAGCTCCTGAGATTCTCCTGAGCCGCCTTCCTGAAGATCCGCCTACCGGGCCCCGCACCTGAATGACGCTCCAAGAATGGGTGGTGGGGGATGGTCTTCCCCTGCTTTATAAACTTAGAACCTTATTAAACTTGTGGGCTTTGATCAGGATTCCTTGTCTTAGCCCCGTTCTTTTTCGCCGTCTTTTCCCTTCCAGCCCAGCCTGCCTTTCAGGACAGACCTGGTTGGAGTGTGGCCGCAGGTGGCCCTCTCAGTTCAGGAGTCCTGGTTTGGATGTAAGGTGTCCCCTGTCGCCTTATGTGTTTGGACACTTGGTCCCCAGCTAGTGACATTGATTTGGAAGGCTGCAGACCCTTGAGGAGGTAGCACTTCCCTGGAGGAAGTTCATCACTGGGGTGGGCTTTATGGCCTGGCTCTGCTTTGTGACTCTCGGTGTCAGCCACCTTTTGTCTCAACCATCACGGTTTCCCCAAGATGGATTGTGAGCCAACATAAGTCCTCTCTCTCTTATTTTTTTATTTCTCTCTTATATTTTTATTTCTGAAACAAGTTTCACTCTGTAGTCCTGGCTAGGCTGGCGTTTGCTATGTAGACTTATTGTTATGATGATGGTATCTGCAACCAGGGGACAAGGATCAGGGACTCTCACGCTGCCGCGGGCTTGGAGACCTCAATGGATCGAGCCACTTCGGAAAAGGTCTTGGCTTGTTCTCTCAAACACCTACGAATCTGTGTAGAATTTTGCCCCCCCCCCCCCGCCATTGTATGTGAAAGCAGAGAAGAGACTTTGGCTCCATTAATCAAGAAAGGGAAGCTAGGAGACCTCAGACCGCATGTGACCTATATCCTCCTAGCAGGGCTCAAGCCAAAGAGTTTCTCCTTTGGGGAGTCTGAGACTGTAGAGTGCTGATCAACACACACTGGACACTCAAGAGACCCACAGGGAGATGGACAAGAGGCTGTGGGGCCACGCGCTCGCACGGCATATTACTTGGCAATAAACACAAACAACTACAAACGATGCTCGTGAGCATCAAAAACAGGAAAGCATGCCAAACATTCGTGTGAAAGCATACGTGTAAAACATATGTGTAAAAGCATACATGTAAAAGCATACATGTAAAACATACGTGTAAAGCATACGTGTAAAAGCATACGTGTAAAAGCAGAGAGTTTCAAACACAGACAGGTGTTGTGGGGTGTTGCTGCACACTGTAATCTCAGTTGCTAACCCCTGTATCCTAGAGATCTGGTCATGAAACAGCTCCTATCTCAGTGTTGTGTAAAATATTTTCCCCTTCTCCTGTGGGAACTTTTGTTAGCTTTTTTTTTTTTTTTTTTTTTTTAGCTAACAAGAAGCTGTTCAGCCTGTAGATGGGCAAGAGAGTTAGGACAGAAGTCTGATCCCAGTGAGGGGGTCTCAGGTGGAGAGAGAAGAGGGGGGAGTCACTCTGAGGACCCAATAAAGGAGAAGGTACCAGGGCAAGATTAAGATGCTAGGTAACGGGCCTCGCCTCATGGCTGGGAAGCAGGCCAGGCCAGTGTAGTCGGGATAGACTAGATGAATATCTGCCCAGCTTAGCTCCAGATGCAATTAATACATAGGTCTCCATATCGTTACTTCAGAGCAAGGTCAGAGCATAGAGAAGTCCTATACTTTTACAGACAGGAGCACTCCACAGGTCCTGAAGTTGAGAAAACAGATCTCTTGGGGACTCAGCAGTGGGTGAACTTGCACAGGAGCAACTGTCTAGGGCTGGAGGCCTTCCACCTCTGTGGCGGTTGCACAGGTGTGCACGCATGGAAACATTGCTCAAGCTCCAATCCCCGAGACCTGCTCACTTTCCTAATTAAAAGGTTATCTTTCCATATTGGCACATTTGGGCGTGATTCATACTTCCAGAAACCTGCAGAGAGGTAGCGTGTGGAGCTGGCTTGTTCTGAATCTCTGTTCTATGCTGTGTCCTTACCCTTGGTTCCCAGCCTCTCAGCCTGGGTGCTGTGGGCGCCCATCACCCACCATCACCCAGTACAGCAAGCTCCTGCAACTTTTATCTCTCAGGTAAATTCCTAGAAGTGGCTCTACCGGGGCACAAGGATATGTCTGCCGATGTTTCTCGGTTATTACTCAACTCCGAAGTCATGCTGAAACACTTGGCCGTCTGCTCAGGGAGTGGCACTATCTCCCACACCCATGTCAGCTCTGGATGTCATCGATGGCTGCCATGTTCGTCTGTCTGATAAAAAACAAAACTAAACAAACAATAAAAAAACACAAAACAAAACAAAAAAGCCATCAAAACCAACATGTTTTATTTTTCCAAATTAAAAAACAAAACAAAACAAAACAAAACAAACTTCTGTTAGTGAGAAGTTGCTCTGGTTTTGTGAAAATTCATTTCCCATATTGGGTTCCTACATCTGATTTGGTTTAAAGAAAGCTTTTGTTGCTAAATATAATCAATTCAAATTTAAGGTTAGAACAGGAACAGGGTCATGCCTACTGGGGTTAACTGTACAAACCAAGATGAGTCTTGGATGAGTCACTGGAGTGGCACCAACTCAGAACTCGGTTACCCACCTCATCTGGGCATCCATCTGCCCATCTGTACACAGAAATGGCAATGATATTCTTATTGTTGGAATGGCTAAGCAGGAGACTCAGGCAGTGCCCGGAAGGACTCTGCACGGCCATGTCTGCTCAGAGATCCCCGACCCCTGTGAGCTTTCCAGCTTGTCTTTATAAACCCAAAGGAGACCTGGTCCAGCTCCTACCTCCGTTCCAGGTTCCTGCCTGGTGGCCTCTCTGCCCCTCGGGTAAGACTCACTTCTCTGCCCTGGGCACCGTGTCCCAGTCTTCTGAAGTGATCCCAACTACCAGTGAACCGCCCAGGCTGCCTGACATTGGCCGTCTTCTAACTCCAGGGTGTGCCTGGCAGACTGGCAGCAGCCATGAAACATGTCCCATGCCTGTAACTTCCAGAGAGGAGACACCCTTCACTTCCAGTCTGTCTCAGAGGACGTCATTGCCTCTAGCCCTTTCCCGCCGCAGGACAAACGCCTTCCTGTCCCTTTACACTAAGATGCTATGAGTTCCAGGTGTCCGCTGCCACCTTTTCTTTCACACAGTAGGTCAGCAGCCTTCCATGGACCCCAACATAGGCCAGGCTAGGACCCTCCTGTAATAAAGACACTCTTAAGTGATTCCTGCCCGGACCCTACAAGTCTTGGCTCACCTTTAACTCACTTCTTTGGATCCTGGGAACATTGCCCCTCCCTCTGGGTCCAGGTTCAATGCCAACACCGAAGGCTGGGTGGGAGAGTGTTGTGTTCTTATTTGTAATTGGGAAACCTCCTCCCGCACATTGGACAGGGCTGGGACTAAAGACCAAGCCTTGGATAGCCAGGACCCCTCCTAGTAAGTTGCAACACCAGCTATAAATATTTCTCATCTCTCCCGCTGCCAGCTCCACCCACCTCTTTGGATTAAGCGGCTGCATCTGCCAGCAGCCCTCGTCTCAACCCATCACCTGGGCAGGATCGTCTCAGCAGAATCAGACTGTCTGTCCCAAGAAAGGTTGTTCTTGTCAAACTCCTCTCTATCCCTGAAACTTTCGCAGGAGCCCAGAATCAAGCCTCACTTCTCCCATTAAATAATCCATTATGGGCTCAATCAGAAGAGGTTTCAGGAATTGTGGAGGAAGGACAGACGTATATTTTATTCTGTGTTTGATTTTTGTTGTTTTATTCTTGTTTTCTTCTCTGGCTTGAGATGGTTTATGTTTTAAGGAGTAAAACAACGATCAGATAAGACAGAGGGTGCCAAGAGACTTGCTGGGAGAAGCCCTTCCAAGGGCGGCGCCAAGAGGCATGCTGGGAAAAAAAAGAAGCCCTTCAGAGGGCGGTGCCAAGAGGCATGCTGGGAAAAAGAGAAGCCCTTCAGCGGGTTGCTTCCGAATCTGGCTCCTCCCCAGGTAGGGCAGCTCCCTGGGCCAGTCTTTCTTCTGCCAGTTTTGAATGCTAGGCCCATAATCCAGCGGTTTCCCTTTTCTTTGCATGGAGAACTACCAGGATTGACAAAGACATCTACGATGGGTGTCTGCTGGACGACCGGTACACTCAGACCCTCTTGGAAGGGATTCTGCTTCTGGTGTTCTCAGTTCCCAGGAGAGGAAATGGAGAGTCCGTGGGAGCTGGCAGAGGAAGTTCGAGGTCACACAGCACAGGGTAGACCTTCCACCTCCCTGCCCAGGGCTTCCCCACCTCACACTGCAGATGTCTGGGGCCAGCTCATCTGCCTTGTGGTGGGTCCGTGGCTTCCACCCACCAGATGCCAGCAGTCCCCACTCTGGTGTGACAACCCAACTCTCCAGGCACTGCCAAGTGTCTCCTAGGGACAACATCAGGTGTAGTGGCCAACCTCTGCTCTCTGTGCATTGGAGACGTGGACATGGGACCCTCTAAAGGTTGTAGGGACTTCTTTGGGAGCCAAGTTCTGGGGTCACCACCAAGTTGCTGGCTGTTGCTGGCTGTCGGCTCAGCTGAAACTTCAGGGCCTGGGATCTATCTGTCTGTCCGAGTTTACCAAGACCACATTGTGTGTGTGTGTGTGTGTGTGTGTGTGTGTGTGTGTGTGTGTGTGTGTGCTCGCACAAGCGAGGCTCTGTGTGGCTGTACAGCTGAATGCCCAACCTCTCTCACCGAGTGGAGCAGGGGTTCCCATCGGCCGGCACCACAGCCAAGTCTGCCTAGAGGATGTTTTCTCTGTCTTGCAAAAGACTGTGTGTTGTGGGTGCGGCCACTCATGTGTGCATCTGTGTGTCTCTGCATATGTGTCTGTGTGTCCATGTGCCTCTGTGTGTGTGCATGCATACCACCTGTGTGAGGTCAGAGGACAACTTTTGGACCGCAGTTCCCTCTTTTCTCCATGTGAATACTGGCGGCCACACTCAGGCCATCGGGCTTGATGGCAATTACATTTACCCACTGAGCCATCTCCTTGGCCCTGGTGCCCCCCCGCCTTTTTAAAAAAATAAACTGGTATAAATTATATTCTTCATGGTAAAATCAATGTCTGTATAGTCCAACAAAGAAGGTTAATCAGTAATCATCTCCAGTTCCATAATTCAATAGACTCATATCCTACGGCACAGAGAGTGTTTGCTAACCAAGAGGGCCTGATGAACTGGTCACCAGTGAGTGGCAGAGTGCCGGACAGGCAACACCTTAGTTCCTAAAAGTGCTCCAGCAGATGTACGCTCTGATGTGGCACCGAAGCATCAGGACTAGGGCGGCTTCTCAGAAGAAAAAGAAAAAGCAACAGTAAGCCAGGGACAACTGTCACCTGATGGCTACTGCTTCCTGCAGTATGACAGGACTGGTGCAGAAGGCTTCCCACCCCCAAAGTATCCTCCCCCAAGTGTGTGTGTGTGTGTGTGTGTGTGTGCGCGCGTGCGCGTGTGTGCGATATGTGTATGTGTGGTATGTGTATATGTGTGTGCGATATGTGTATATAGTATGTATGTTTGTGTGGCATGTGTATTTATGGTATGTAAGTGTATAGTTGTATGTGTGTGGTATGTGTATATGTGTGTGTGTGTGGTATGTGTATGTAGTGTGTGTGTTTGTGTGTTGTGTGTAATTATGGTGTGTATGTAGTATGTATGTGGTATGTCTATGTAGTATATGTGGTGTATGTGTGTGTGGTATGTCTATTTGTGTGGCATGTATGTATTTATGGAGTGTGTAGTGTGTGTTGTATGTATGTTGTGTTTTGGGTGTGTGTGCTGTGGGGTGTATATGTCTATTTGTGTGGTATGTTTTTATGGTATGTGTGTGTGTAATATGTATGGTATATATATGATGTGTGTGTGTGTCTGTGTAGTTTGAGCAAGGCACCTCCCTGGCAGCAGTTGAACCCAGAAGAGACACCAACACAGGAAACCTGGATGATGAGCAGGCTATTTGGAGCCTCCGATCAGCATGGCTTTCAGTACTGCACCCTGTCTGTCACACAGCCTTTCTGGGTGACATTTTCTCTAGGAAGAAGTGTTTCCTCTCCTCTCTGCCTTCTGTGGAGACCGCGCTCTGGCTCCTCCCTCTCAGCTTGTAGCCAAGCAAGGAGGAGCCATGCCAGGGTGCTAGGCGAATGCTATCAAGAAGCTGCCCCACTCCGGCCTGGCAAGTCTCATGGGAAGTCTTTAGGACCAGGAGCTTACCTGGCCCAAAGAGGGCGGAGCAAAGTGACCTTTGCCATTCCCAGCTGTTGTCACCACAGAGAAAGTCATCTCCTCACTTCATACTCCTCATCTATGGTTTCCTAGAAAGCCTGCAGCTTCCCAGGGCGGGATGAGGCTGCCCAGCAACGAGATGAAGAGTCTGTGAACTCCATCCCTAGCATCACCTCCTGCAAGGCCAGTGACCTTGGGCCTTGCCTTCCATATCTGCAGAGTAGTGGTCACACCTGTGCCTGCCTCGAAGAGAGGCTGAGAGTTCACACCTACCCTCTTTCCTAGCTGTGTCTACCAGGTGTGTGTGCCCCAGGTGTGTGTGTGTGTGTGTGTGTGTGTGTACCCAGGAATGGTGCTGAATGTACGCTCACCTGAGTGACAGAAGCCAGCCAGACCTCAACTGGTCAGGCACGTGTCCCAGACAACCCAGAAGAAGCCCTCAGTCACCATTAGCTGTAAGGAGAGAAAATGGAGTTCGGAGACCCCTCCTCTGGCTTGTGGACACATTGCAGCTGAAGGAGGCATAGAGCTAACTGGAGACTCCAGAACCAAAGGGAAGCGTCCAAGGTACATGACAGCTTGGTGGCCATTGGGGACATGGATAGTATCTGACTTTCTAATGCTAAGAAGTGGCTAATCGCTAAGGTGTTGTGTGTGTGTGTGTGTGTGTGTGTGGTCTATGTGTCTGTGTGTGAGTGTACATGTTATCTCAGCCCCCCCCCCCCCCCCCCCGCAGTGGCCTCCTACACAGGAGAAGCTGCCTCGGGGCTGCCCTTTGGCTCCGGTCCTTTCCAACCGGACCTTCTTTAGGGAGCTGCTGTGTGCCAGACCCTCGGTCCCATCACCGGAAGCCAGGTGATGGTGTCTCCCATTGTCTGTCTGCCCACCTCTGCCCGTCAGTTTGTCCACAGCAGCAAGCAGGCACCCAAGGGTGTTGGTTCTGGGAAACAGAGAAAGGCACCTCTAGATTCACTCATTAAGTTCATTTCCACAGTGAATGCATGCTCTCTGGGCATCTTCTCTGTGCCAAGCTCTGGCTGTGTAGTGTCTTGCCATAGTCAACACTTGGTAAGACGGGGGGGGGGGGAAGTGTTATTTTTGAAGTCAGGAAACATTATGTGGCCACTGGTTCGTACAGTCTTTGAGGGTCATGCCAACCCTCTGCAAGTCCTTTTAAGGAAAACGGCAGGGCCCCCTTCGGTGCGCCACCTGGTGGCAAGAATTGTCATTACTCTAGCCTGGAGGTTCTCCAGCACCAGAACAGACCATTGACCTGTCCTGAGGGAGGATGGCTCTTCCAGCTCGTTCAGTGGACAAGTCTGTGTGTCTTCAGAGGTGACACTCAGAACTTTCAGTGGCTGGCAACCTTGACCAGAATGGTTGCTGTGGAGGCCCAGAGCTCTTCACCCAGCTCAGCAGGACCCTGAGCACCCCGGGACAGGCCTCGGGAAGATAAGCCTGCCCTTGGCTCCCTGACATAGGATAGGTGCTAGGTAGTTCTGCGTGTTCTTGTCTGACTTCAGTCATGGACAAACGTGCCTTCGGGGCTCCCTTCAGACACGGCTTCAGTGAAGAGGAGTCTGGACTAAAGATTACAGACAACCCATTACCAGAGGGGAGCCCGTTGTGGGAGAGCTGTGTTGTTATAATCAGGAACATGCAGCCAGAGAGAGATGGGATGGGATTGTCTTCTACCTCATCCTGTGTAGCTTGGGCATGTAGTAGCCATACCACCCTGTGCTTCTTTACTGTAGATACTGAAGGCAGTGCATCTGGGCTCTGGGAGGAATCTGTCAGGGGCTCGGGAGCAGCGCTCCTCCATGGAGATCTGGAAGGACGTTCATGGAAACCAGTGAGCAGAGCGGTGGGGCCGAGTGCCGTGTGCTTCGTGGAGGCCCCTCCTCCTTCATCGACATCACCACCACCTCACGATGCAGACTCCATTTCTAAGGAAGCCAAGGCCCAGGGAGATGGAGCGACTTGCCCAAGGCCACATGGCTTGTGAAGTTCAAAAGTGAGACCAGGACACAGATCTATCCAGTTTGAATGGTTTGTTTAAAGAGATCTTTGGGTGCTCCTGTGGCTGGATGTCACAGTCTGCAGAGTTTGGACGCTGCCCTAGGTCCAGTCTGTCTTCATTACCGGCCCCTGGAGCTGTCTCTGCTCTCCCCGAGCCTGCTGTGGCTCTCAAGTCTCCCTCTGGCGGCCCTCCTCACTGTAGTCAAGTCTAAACGGTGCCTAGAAGGTGCGATTTCCATGACTGAGGTCAGACAAGAACACGCAGAACTACCTAGCACCTATCCTATGCCAAGGAGCCAAGGGCAGGCTTATCTTCCCGAGGCCCGTCCAGGGGCTCAGGGCCCTGCTGAGCTGGGCGAAGAGCTCTGGGCCTCCGCAGCAACCGTTCTGATATCTATAACATGGCTTCTATATAGCTAGCACTCTGGAGTGGGGGGGCTTCTGTCCCACCTGGCTGCAAAGGAGTCTGGGAGTGTAAACACCCCGTAGGAAGAGACACCCAGGCTCACAAGCACATCTCAGACATGCGATGGCAGAGGACCATCTTCCTAGGGATATCAACTTGAACTCAGCCAACAGCAGACACCAGATGTCCCATGTGCCAGCACCACTTGACTTGGGATGGGGTGACATGGTGATACAGCCCAGGTGATGCGACAGTACCTGTGTCACTATGCGACATCATGGTAAAATCAGCCCACTTCACATATGCCCAGGACCCCAGGAGCCTCCAGAAGGGCAACCCCGTCTGCACAGAGCCTCTTCCATATGTTAGCAGTAGTGTTCTGAGGCATGGTCTCCCATGTGCCCAGCCTGGTCTCCCACGTGCCCAGCCTGGTCCGGAGCTTGAGAGACGCTTGCCTCTGCCTCACGGGTGTAAGGACTGTTTGCGTGGGCCACGGTGTCCAGGCTACAAAATCTACCTTGTGGCCAAGCATTGCCTTCAGTGAATAGCTGTCTGTGGGCTACGTGGAGAGTACTGGGCATCCGTCCGTGGGTGTAGGTCACAGCTATGGAGCACCAGTTCAGAGAAAAACCCAAATCCCAAATCCTCACCTGGCTTCCATGGCTTCCACAAAACAGGTGTGGCTTCCCAAGGACACAGGGGCTTCCAAGGGACTCAGGTGACCTCTTTAGTATGTGCAAGAAGTGACGGACGAACCAACCATCTCAAGCCGCACATCAAGGGACACCTCTCTCTCTCTCTCTCTCTCTCTCTCTCTCTCTCTCTCTCTCTCTCTCTCTCTTTCTCAGGTTTTCTTCTTTCAAGTGAAGCTACTGGGGGGTCTTTGTCACCCCACTTTGTAAAGCTGGGTGGGTGTCAGGATTGGGCTTGGGATGAGCCCAGGTGTCTAGTGAAAACTGTGGGGCACCTTTTTTGGTGTTTGTTCCCATGGGTCCTTACTAGACATCTTCTCCTAATTGTTCCCCTTATGAAATGTTCATTGTTGTGTGTTGTACGCATGTCTTGGCTTTACACAGAAGTAAGGCCCACTCACCCTCTCCAAAAATTCTCCTTCTGAGGAGACGCAGGCTGTCACATCAACCCTCTGAGTCAGCCCTCCTGGAGAACCTTCTGGAAGCACCAATTCTTGTCCTTGGGTTAGACCACTGGGTTTGGAACTGGGAAGAGCAGACTCTGGGACTCTGCACCATGTGTGTCAAAGACCTCAGGTGACTCTGGTAAACAGAGACATTTCTGAGTCAATGTGGTCTTTAATTCCCTCCCCAGGGACATGGCTTGCCATGAGCGACCCTCACAAGCAGTCAAGACCACAGAGGCCTTGCTGTAGACCCCGTGAGTCAGGACACTGGCTTCTGCTGCTTACCAGCAGTACCCTGGTGTCTCTGAACTTTGTCTCTGGCCTGCGGAAGCAGTGGCTTGCTTCTTGGATGGTTGGGGACATGTTGGTGACAGGAGAGAGTAGCACCCAAGGCCCTTCTGGACAAGAAGAGGAACATTCTAGATCTGTGTTTCTCAGAACAGGCCCATAGGCCACCGTAGCATCCTGTTTCATATCTCTGAGCACAGGGTTTTTGCAGACCCTCAAGGATCTGTGTCGTTAGCAAGTTTGCAACAGGGCTGCATTGCTTGTCCAAGCTCCATACTTTGGAGAGCAAGTCCCCAGCTGGGCCAGTTCCTCAGTAGGCAGTGGAGGCAGTGTGACAAATCTCAGCCCACACCAGTCATCATCCTGGTGGCATCCTGTGTCTACTGGGGTGCTGAGTGTCACTCCTGGCAAGAGTACCCCTACCCTCAGACATGGTCGCCAAACTTGTCCATAAAATCCCCCCAATACCTCAGCAGACAAAACCAGCCCTGCCTAAGAAACCACAGCCAGGGAGAAGAGCAGGGAACGACGAGGCAGAGCGGCAGCCCCAGCCCATCTCCGTCTGCCTTGAAGACTCCGGCCTCTCCTGAGACAGGTGCACGGTATAGAAAGGAAGGCCATGCGGAGGAGGTCAGACCCAGAACCCAGGGGGCTCCACACTGAGCCAGGAAGCAGTGTGAACACACACAGCTGAGGTGACTCACTCAGAGAAAAGGCCGGGCAGGCATTCACAAGCGAAGTGGAGCCGGCTCAGTGTGGCTTCCTTGGCCCGACGGAGGCCGCTGCCTTGCGGTTCATGTGAAGACATGTCGCCTCAGGTGCACTTGCCGCTGTGTATATTGAGATCTTTGAAAGGAAATGACCCATGACAGTAAGAATAAACAAACACGCCTGTGAACCAGAGCTGGTTTACAGTCTCAGGCGGTCCCCTACACACACACACACACACACACACACACACACACACACACACATACACACACACATGCACGCACACATGCACACACACATGCACACATTCATTCATACCCACATACATACCCCCACACACAGACATACATGTAAACACACATGCGTAAACACACATGCAAAGATACACATACATGGACACATTCACATGCTCACATGCACACACACATGACATACATGCAAAGACACACATACATGCGCTCATATGAACACACATGCATATGTACACACATTTACATACTCATAGACATACATGCACACACACACACACACACACTCACATATATATACACATACACCTCCAGTGCACAGGGGCAGGTCTGAGCTAATTCCCTGAAACCAGCAGCTTGTGGTTGTGCCAGGCCCTGGGTGTGGTGTATTGAGGGCCAGCCTGGCTTACCTGGGAATCGAACCTGTGCCTCTCACTCTGGAGTCTAGGTGTTTTCCATCTGCATCTCTCAGAGCTGTTTTCCTCATTGCAAACCACAGCTACCACACGATGGTAGCCTGGCTACGGTAATGGTGTCTTCTCTCTTGCCTCTCCTTCCTGGTTATCACTCCCGTGATCCCCCAAGCCGCACCCTGACACTCCAACGAACAGAAAGCACACTGTCTCAAGTGAGGGCCCAGAGAGGCTAAGTAACATGCCTGGGGTGGGGGTCACACAGCTCACACGGGGGTGGGGAGCTGAGGTTTGAACCCTGGTCTATCTGCTTCCTGATGTCATCCAAGAGCATGCATCCAGGAGCACCTCCTGGCTCCCATGTGACCCTAGGCCTTCTCTTTCCCAGCAGCCTGCACCCCAGAGCAGCAGCTGCAATTCTCCAGGGTGTTTGTTAGAATGCAGAGGCTGAAAGCCTGAAGAACTCTGGACACAAACTGCCTTCTGCACCACGTGTGTCATTCATCCAGAGGACGGAGTGTCAGCCTGCCTCCTGGAAGTCCCCATCTCCTCCCTGTTGAGGGACGGTTTAAATAGGGTTGCTGGGCTGAAGAGATGGCTCGTTGGTTAAGAGGACTTGCTTGCTGTTCTTGTTGACAACAAACTGGGCTCAATTCCAAACCCCTATCAGGCACCTCCCAAGCACCATTAAGCTATGGTTTCAGGGCCTCTGGCGCCCTCTCCTGGCCTATACAGGCACTGCACATGTATGGCGCGCATACAAACAAGTATATGCACACCTTTTTTTTTTTTTTTTTTTTTTTTAACTTTTAAAAATTAAGTATTGTTACTCCCCAAAATGTTATAAAATTCAAGTTTGTAGTTTAAGGTGACATTCCACAGTGCAGAAGGACTTGTGACAAAAACAACTTCCATGGAATGGTTCCAGCCACTGTCCTGTCTTTGGTGTGCTTCTGAACTGCCCTGGTCCCCCTACAGCTCACCCATGCGGGACACTCACATGATTTATCCCCACCTCCACCCTCACCCCATGCTTCCCCTTTGTCTCACCTCTGTAACCTCGCTGGAGACCTTCTGTCCAGTGCCTGATTCTTGTCTCTCACACTTTGCCAGAACCCTACTAATTTCAATATGGGAAGGAAGCTAATGTGGCTACTGTCGCACCTTCTTCCTGTCCCTGAACTGGCGACCCAGCCACAGTGGCTCACACGGGCTCTGCACAAGCAAGAGCTCTGCTGTATTCTGACCAGAGGCCAAACCCCCTAGACCACCGTTTCTCAGCGACTTCAGAGTACAGTCAGAGCAGGCAGGCAGCTGTGAGGAGGGAGCGGCTGGGCGGGGCTGGGCGGGGCTGGGCAGGGCTGAGCGGATGTGCCTGGAGGGTGTGTGATAGAGCAAGTCAGCTGACTGCCTGTAGGACTTCTCACTTCCTCCCCAACTCCAGAAGATGGAAGTGAGAGTCTGCCGAGACCCGCTCAGAACTCCTTAGAGTTTGATGGGCAGTGGTTTCCAGAAGTTATCGCCTTCCTTCCTTCCTTCCTTCCTTCCTTCCTTCCTTCCTTCCTTCCTTCCTTCCCTTCCCCTTCCTTCCTTCCTTCCTTCCTTCCT
>NC_034592.1:155072213-155081768 GCF_900095145.1 Mus pahari
TCCTTCCTTCCCTCCCTCCCTCCCTCCCTCCTTCCTTCCCTCCCTCCCTCCTTTCCTCCTTCTCTTTATTCCTTTCTAATGCTGGAGATCGAACCCAAAACCTTATTGCACACCAGGCAACTGCTCTACCACTGACCCACAAGCCCAGCCTCCTTTCTAGACGTTTCTAAATACCTGAACAGCACAGAGAGGGTTTTCCCTGCACACACAAGGTATACTAGTGCCACTCATTAAATCCATCCTCCCGAGATGTCTCAGCAGAGAGAAAAGTCTCCCCTTCCTTCATTTTCTTGCTTCCTTAGACCTACAATGCTGCGGTGGTGACCCCAGAGAAAGGGGTGCTCAGCTTCCGGCTCTGTTTTATGAACTGTTAGATATTAAATGTTCTCCTTTGCGGATACCTGTCAAAACAGCTTCACATCATCTTCCCTGGGAGAGAGATCCCTGTGAAGCCACAAAACTCAAATTATACAAATACCCGTCAGAAACCATTACAGTCAATGGCAGAGGCAGCTGGGGGAGGGGAGTGTGGAGTCTTTTCTTGGTGAGGACAGGAAATGCTTGCTCCTTAGGACTCTTTGTGAAAGTGAGTGAGAATTCCTCCCTGCCTGGAGTGCTCAGTGGGTACTAGAATTCCTCCAGCTAGTGTTCCTAGGAGGAAAGCTGTTGAGTCAGGTGACTGACAGTCAGAGAATCAGAAAGCCAGCTGCCAGGTCCTGAGTTTTAAAGCCACCTTCCATCCCTTTCCCCCTCCTTCCCTCCTCCCCTCCCAGCCTCCCCCCACCTCTCCACTCCCTGTGGAAGGGACTTTGAGTGACCTCTTTAGCTTCTAAGCACATCATCTTCTTTCCTGAAATGTCTTCTTCCTCTTGCGTGTGCAAAGCTCACTTTGTCACTGTCCTGCACCCCAGCCCAGAGAGGGTTTTAGCCATGAGGCCCAGGTCACAGTTGGTGGAGAACTAGGGGTGGAGTGGATAATCAGACATCTCTAATAGTGGCTTCTCTTCCCATGTGACTATGCCCCATCCTTGAGATGCACAGGAGAGATCTGCCCTCAGAACTCCGGCTGTGTTTGCCGGCTGGCAGAAAGTGCCAGAAGGGAGACTACAGTCTGCCCCTCTAGGCAGCAGGAGGGAGGCCCAACACTGAAGGGTGTTGCCTGGGTCCCTGAAGAAGATGCTCTCAGTCCCTGGTGATCTTTGATCTCCTCTCCCTTGGAGGAACAGGGGAGGGGCCGCTTCTTGCTCCTGGAGGTGCCTGGCAACAAAAGCTGTGGGGGCAGGACACAGCTCTCACACGTGACATGGCCTGTGGGCACACTACCTCTCCCACTCCTAACTGAGGAGCTGGCCTCCAGAGGTCCCTCTGCAAGGGTGTCTCCAAGTTCTCCGGGGTTCTTTGGGGTTCAGGGCTTGGCCTGTTTTCTGAAAGTCACCAAGGCCCTCACTACCCTGTGATCTCTCATTAACTAAGTGGGCCTGGGCCAGTCTCTAGGAGGGACCAAGGCGATCCTGGGATGGAGGGATGACTGAATGGTTAAGAGCCTTTCTGCCCTTGAAGTAGAAGTTGGGCTCAATCCCCAGCACCCACATGGCAGCTCAGAACTGTGACTCCAGTTCCAGAGGACCCAAGGCTTTATTCTAACTCCCTCTTGTACCGACCGGACACACATGCAATGCATGCCCATGCAGGCAAAGCATAATACACATAAAATAGAATTAAATACGTCTTTTTTTAAAAATGTAGATCTGGTCTAACCCTTGCCCTCAAGCCCTCATTGACCCAGCTGCCCTGGGGTCCAGTCCAGGATCTGACTGAGCCTTCCTAGCCCCACAGTCCAGAGTTGACTTTCTCCCTCCCTTCCCTCCCTCCTCCCCCTCAGACAGGCCCCTCCTCCCCTCCCACCCTCTCAGTATTACCCACGCATGTTCACTCCCATTGCTTAGCACTGAGCCCCACTCTGTTCCTTTACCTCTATGCCCAGTTCTTCTCCTCCCCCCCCCCCCCAGTATTCACACTCAGAAGAGTAGAAGCCAGAGGGAAGGAATCCCAGACCCAGTGCCTGCCCATTAGCTCATGGCCCTACCATGTGTGGATGGCACTGGGTTCTCAGTAACTGCAGGCTCACCACAAAGACACTTCAGCTGGCCATGTTTATCCTGGGTGCCCCAGAGGAGACTTCAGACAGAGCCTACAAGGGGACCTCCTTCTCCTGGCTCATTTCAAAGATGGCCTTTTTCTACTATAAATTCTCCTTTCTCTCCTTTTAGCCTCCCCAGGACTCTAAAGCCTCCTCTCTCTTCAGAAAAACCAGAGCCAGGAAGGCTCGCCGGGCCTCTTCTGTTTCTCTTAGCAACATCCCTCCTAGGCGAGGATGCTTCAAGAAGAGGCAAGGCTGAGCGAGGAGCAAAGGAAGAAGGGAAGGGATATGTCTGTCTGTGTGCCCTGCCCACTTAGCAGATGAGGAGCTCTGAGATTCAGAAAGGGGAAGTCCCCTGCCCGGAGTCACACGGATCCTGAAAGGCAGGACCACTGTTCAGTCCAGGGTTCCGTGAGCCCCAGTGCCAGGGCTCATGAATGCAACACGGACTCCATTTCCCTATTGTAGTTTTCTTTGTTATCTCCTGCATAACACAGGTGGGTTTATCATCAACCTTAAGCACAATAAATCCTTAGTGCAGGCAAAGGGTGGAGAGGAAGAGTCACAATTCAGACTTGGGTGTTCTCTCTCTCTCTCTCTCTCTCTCTCTCTCTCTCTCTCTCTCTCTCTCTCTCTCTCTCTCTCATGTTCTTCCAAGAGGCTTCGCTTATGAGAATCTGGGTATGTTCACAAGAGCCCCTGTTCATCTCTGCTCTGCTCTGCAGTGAGAACTAGTTCAAGAAGATGGCATCTTGCTTAAAACTAACCCACCCCTCCATCTCTCTAGATTGTGGTTAATCAGGCTTGCACCCAGCTTTGTTTTATTCCAGAACTTTCATATGTATGTATGTGTGTATATATGAATGTATGCATATATGTATAAGTGCATGCATTTGTGTATACAAACATGCATGCTTATATGTGTGTGTGGATCTGTATACATGTGTGCACCTGTGTATGTATATATGTGTACATCTGTGTGTCAGTGCATGTCTGCATGCATTTGTCTATACAAACATGCATGACTATATGTGTGTGCATACAAACATTCATGCCTATGTGTGTGTGTATATTAGTACACATGTGTGTGTTTGTATGTGTACATGCGTATGTCTGTGCAGTATATGTATATTTGTATGTGTTTGTGTATATGTGTGTTTGCATGCACAAGTGTATGTGTATGTGAATGTGCTTGTGTGCAAATGTGTTTGTAAATGTACATGCATATATATATGTGTGTGTATGTATCTTGCATGTATACAGGTATGTGTGCATTTCTATGACTTTGTTCATGTGTCTATGTGTGTGTGTGTGTGTGCATACACAAATGTGTATGTGGACTTCCCCCTGGTATTCGGCACAGAACCCTTGGCCTTCTATATACTGGACTAACCTCCACCCTCTACTGAGCTACATCTTTGGCCCCTTTGTAGTAAAAACAGATTAAATTTTTTTCTGCAGAAGTGGAGTCTTGTCCTTAACCCTGCACTTCCTGCCATGTTTTCCTTTGCCTTGGTTTCTGATTTGATTTTTTAGTCACTTATAAAAACATATATCTATTTTTTGCCCAGGTTACTCTGTTTGATTTTAGTCTCACTTTTCCAATGTTTGACATACGAGAAAACTTAATCCAGGTCAGTGAGTACCTGCTGCTGAGAAGAATCCTCTGGAACGCCATTTTGATTTTGCGTGACCTTTGTCAGCAAGTTTGTGTCAAAGGTCACTGAACACACTGGGGTGGGGGTTGGCATCCTCAGCTTCCACGGGTGAGGATGTGTCAAAAGCAATTTTCTGAACCTCTCTGCCTTGACAAGCTTGCCGTCGGCCTCAGCGATTTTCAATTTCCAACACATTCCAGGTGCTTCTCCTTGGGGGTCGAGGGAGGGTCCCTGCAGGTGTTTCCCCAGAGTCCTTGCCTCCACCTGTCCCCCGTGGGTCCCTGCTGTGGTACAGAGGTCTGGTGAGCATCTCAGAGCTGAGTTTCCCTCATTATCTTACTCGAGAAATTCTGGGCCATGTCCTAGTGCACCTTCAGACTTCGTCTCAGGCATTGTCCTTAACGTCTGTCTGCTCGAGTGGCTCAGGGTTCACCCCTTCCCCAATAGAAAAACTGGGCTTGACTCTCAAATGTCTACACTCCAGTCACAGACAGCCCCTCAGGAGTGGGAAGTTCAGCTCGCTTTTCTCCTTGAACAAATCACTTTCATATTATTCAGTCTAGAAAGCAACATGGCCCGCCCCACCCTGTCCCCATCACAGCCAAGTGGTGGGCACTCCTGCTAAGTCTCAGCACTCCTGCTAAGTCTCAGCACTCCTGCTAAGTCTCAGCACTCTTGCTAAGTCTCAGCACTCCTGCTAAGTCTCAGCACTCCTGCTAAGTCTCAGCCATCGCGGTGGGTACTCGGTATGGTCGGTGCTCCGAATCTTGAGTCTGGAATGTCCCCCACAGGCTCCTGTTCTGAATGCTTGTTCCCAGACGGTGGCACTGTTCTGAGAGGCTGTGGAGTCTTTAGCAGGTAGAATCTGTCTGAGGGAGGGAGGGAGGTCACAGGAGGAGGGCTCTGAATGCGACAGCCTACCCTTGCTGTTTTCTCTGATCCCTCTGGGATGGGAGCAGGCTTGTCACACCCTCTCTTTGTCATGAATGGGCCTTTGTTATCCCAACCCCACACCTTCCTTTCTGTGACAGACAGATCCCTTGAGCCAGGATAAACCTTTCTCTTAAAGTGTCTGCATGGGGTAATCAAGTCACCGTGACGTGGAGTCCATTGATGCAGTTGCGGGATGGCTTTGCTGGTGCATGTATGTTATATGTTGCTTTCCCTCAGTTTCTTATTCATGTGACACGTGCCATACCCACAGTCCATAGAACACCAGGTTGGGTTTTAGGGACACCGTTAGCTCTAAGCAGGGACCTTTTGCAGGGCTTAGGGGATGACAACCTCAGGAGCTATCCCTTTCTAGAGTTTTCTGAGGTCTCATACTGGTAAAGCCCCACCCAGGCACGGCCTCACATCCTACTGACCTGAGGCAGACACTGTTGCTACCTCTGTCTCCTGAGGGAGCATGGGAAGGATTTCCACATGTCTGTGCTTCAAAGCTCATAGACAAAAAGGGTCAGAGATGGAGTTCAAACCCAGAGCCACCGGATTGGAACCTTCTTTCTGTGTGCAGAGTTCGAATTCACTATTATATGAAGCTCTTTTTTGTTCAGTTGCTTGTGTTTACTAAGGACCTGAGCCTGGAGACACAGCAATCAAGGGAAATGGATCGATTCTTGTCTTAGTTTGGGTTTTACTGCTGTGAACCAATACCATGACCAATGCAAGTCTTATAAAGGACAGCATTTAATTGGGGCTGGCTTAGAGGTCCAGAGGTTCAGTCCATTATCATCAAGGCAGGAACATGGTAGCTTCCAGGCAGGCATGGTACAGGCAGAGCTGAGAGTCCTACATCTTTATCTGAAGTCTGCTAGCAGAATACTGGTTTCCAGGCAGCTAGGATGAGGGTCTAAGGCCCACACCCACACTGATACACCTACTCCAACAAGGTCACACCACCAGCTTGTGTCACTGTGGGAAGTGTATTGCCTAGTCTTAAGTTTACCCATGACCTCACAGTGTGCCACTCTGGAGAAGGTAACAAGGACAGGTGACGAATTCAACAGCCAGGAAACACAACAGGGAGGCTGGAGAGGAAACTAAACAGCAAAACCACAAGCCAATGGCTGCCAGGGGCGACCAGCCAGGTAGAGGTAGAGTCTTGCCTTGAACATTAACAGGAACACCACCCTAGGGACACGCCTGACTTCAGAATCTGGCCTCCTGAGTAGCAAGCACATCCCTGTCACTGTTAGCTTCTGAGGCTGTGTCATTTACTATAGAGCCGTGACAAATTAATATAAATGCTAAAGACACACATCAAGGTGTGAACTGCTATGAGGGACAAGAAATGGGGCCCTTGGACAGGATCAGGAAAGACTGAGGGAGGGTGGCATTTAAACTGGAGACTGGCACAGGAAATCATAACAGAGAGCAGGCCAAAAGACTCCTTAGGAAAAAGAAGAGAATGTTCCAGAAACCCAACTCAGCCAGTTCTCACAGTCCAACATTTGTCAGGCATCCCACTAAACAAACTAAAGAAATGGGTGAGATTAAGCCTATCCATAAACCGACTTCCTAAGCAATCCTCTGTGGTGTGGTGCAACTTAAAAAATACATTTTATTTAAGTCAGCATTTCTCAAATACCGTTTAAATGCAAAGTCAATACAAAACTCAGTGAGATACTTTGGGTTTTTGTGCTAATTTCTCTTTGAAGTCCCTGTGCTCAGTAGCTACCTGTAGACGACAGTGTTGAACAGAGTAATTAAAAAATTCTAGTTCTTTCCTGGGGCTTCTTTACCCATTCCTTAAAACAGCGGTCAACTGTGCTCCAAGTGTCACACAGGACTGTGCACACCTTCTTGATGTCCTCTCCTCAGAGTCATGTTAGGGGTGACATTACATGAGGCACTTTCTAATGCAACAGTGGTGGGGGGCAGCCCTATGGCACATACAGGGATTAGTCTCCACCTCCAGAGGCTGACTGTGGGGATGTAATGTCAGCAATTATCTGCCCCTGGTGGACTTAGCCAGGCACTTCCGATTCAAAGAATCTGCTTCTATGGAAGAGGCAGCCACTCCCCTTCTGACCCAACAGTCAAGTGTTAGGTATTGCAGACACAATGAAGAAGTTCTGGGGGGCTGGGGGGCTGGGGGGCTGGAGGGCTGGGGGCTGGGGAGCTGGGGAGCTGGGGAGCCTGGGAGCTGGGGGCTGGGGTGTTGGGGGGCTGGGGAGCTGGGGAGCTGGGGGCCTGGGGGCCTGGGGGGCTGTCTTGTAGGGTAGGGTGCTTGCCTGGAAGTATGAGAACCTGAGTTTGGAGAGAGGGAAGAACCCACATAAAAGATGGTGTAGTGGACTGGAGAGATGGTTCAGCGGTTAAGAGCACTGACTGCTTTTCCAGAGGTCCTGAGTTCAAATCCCAGCAACCACATGATGGCTCACAACCATCTGTAATGGGATCTGATGCCCTCTTCTGGTATGTCTGAAGACAGCGACAGTGTACTCATATATATTAAATAAATTAAAAAAAAAAAAAAAAAAGCTGATGCAGTGTCTTGTGTTTGTAATCCCTGCAACAGGGGAGGCAGAGATGGGAATCACTGGGTTTCACTGGCCAGCAGGCTAGCCAAATTGGTGAGTTCCCAGTTGAGTGAGAGACCCTACTTCAAAAAATAAAGTATAAAGGGACTGAGAAAGATCTCAGCATGGACCTCTGACCTTCACAAGAACACACACACACACACACACACACACACACACCTGTGCACACACATAACTGCATGCATACACACAAACACCTACTTGTGCATACATGAGCATGTGCACACACATAACTACTTATGCACACATACTGTGTAAGTGCGCACGCGCGCGCGCGCGCACACACACACACACACACACACACACACACACACACACACACACAGAGTCTTGCCTCTCCTACTTGTCAGAAGTCATAGCAAATTCAAAACAGACTCAAGTCAAATATGTGCAAACAAGATCTGGTTACAACCGGAATCACCTACCCAGCAGCCTTCCAAAGGAAGGGATCACTCCCAGGGAGGAGCCACAAACTTAAGAAATAAAGAAAGCTCCAAGTGTGTTCACAGTGGGACTTCCCCTGCCGCCTCCTCTAGGAAGTCTTCAGTCCTGACCACAGTAGACCTCTCCTGTGAGGTCACTTCTCATTTTAGCAGTTGCTTTGGAAACTGCTTGAGAACCCCAGTTCCCCAGAGGGTTTTTCCTGTCAGAGGTCTGTAAATTTCTTTTTCTCCTCTACCCAACCTCTTCTTAATGCAGAGTGGGTGATAAATATTTGGGGCTTTGCAGGCTGTGTGTTTCTGTCACCACTGGCCAGTTCTGGCATTAGATTATAAAAGCGATTGTAGACCAGACCCCCCCCCCCCAGGGCTCACCCTCCCGCCAGCAAAGCTCATTTCTGCCGTCTGGAATTTGATTTTCACATGATTTCCTATTGTCACAAAATTACCTGTGCTTTTGATTACATCCCCTCCCCCAGCCATTGAAAACACACATTGCTTTCTTTCCTTTTTATTATTGTTATCACATTTACTTATTTTGTGTGATCGGAGGGGGTGCGCACACGCCCGGGAACGCCAGTGGAGGGAGAGGACGATTTGTGGGAGTTGGTTCTCTCCTTCTACCTTGAGGGGTCCCAGGGATTGGTGACAAGCGTCTCTACACGCTGAGCAGTCCCACCACCCCATACAAACCCCTCTTAACTGAACTGTCGGATAGTAGGTGGGGGGCTGAACTGGACAGAGGAGCCCCAGCTGTCAGATCCCTGGCCGCAGCTCTCAGCCCAGTGAGGCCATTCCCATCGCAGCAGCCCTAACTTTCATCGTTACTTATTATTAACATTATTATTTTGTGGTACTGGGGCTGAAACCCAGAGCCTCTCAAGTGCCAGTCAAGCAGCCTGTCAGGGGGCCGAACCCCACCCCACCCCCACTCCGCCACACTAAGTTACCCAGACTGCCCTTCGGGCTCCCTCTGTAGCCCAAGCTGACCTTGAACTTTCTCCTCCAGCCTCAGTGTCAGCAGTAGCTGGGGTGACTGACCACAGCTACAGGACATAGCTTGCTGTCTGTCACTTAGAACCAGCGAGTTTCCAGCCAGGCTCAGAGTGGAACAGACAGCCGCAGAGAGAGTAAATCTCAGCCGCAGAGGCGGAAGTCGGAGCCATTAGCCTAGGAAAATATAAAATTTGCAAATGAGGTTTTATTTGCTCAAGTGTCAGCGCTGTTCCCACCCTTCTGAATGTTAGGACATGCAAATTACCTCCCGTCACAACCTAGGTTAGTAGATCTTTCTGATGGCCTCAGCCGGTTCAGTGCATGCCTACTGCGCACTTCCACGGTGCCGTCTGAGATAACTCAGCTTTGTGCGGGGGGACTTCGGGGACTGTGGTGTGGAAGGTGGGACTGTGAGACCTGGCGGAGGGCAGAGAGCCCTGCAGAGGGAGAGAAATGGCAGAGCGGGTGATGGAAACTAAACTCCAGAAAGCGAGTTCCACATTCTCCTTACCAGGATCTTTCTGAAAGGGCTGGAAGGTCCACTGACTCCACACAACCCGACATTGCAGGAGCCCCTTGGGTTCCTGGCGCACGGAGCTTTTCCTAGCACATGCTCAGTCTTACCTGGTGAGGCTGTGAGCCATGGCAGCCAACCCGAAGGCCCACTGCCCCTCCCCCGTCCATCTTTTATTTTTCTCTTTCTTTCTTTCTTTCTTTCTTTCTTTCTTTCTTTCTTTCTTTCTTTCTTTCTTTCTTTCTTTCTTTCTTTCTTTCTT
>NC_034592.1:155082383-155098197 GCF_900095145.1 Mus pahari
GAGAGAGAGAGAGAGAGAGAGAGAGAGAGAGAGAGAGAGAGAGAGAGAGAGAGATATTACTGGAATGCAATTCTAACTTAGGAAAGGGCCACAGAGCTGCCATTGGAGAGAACTCAGCTTCTCTCCTTCCCTGGAAAGGTCTGTGAAGCCCAGCTTTCAGCAACCACCTCTGTGGAGTGAGCCAGATGCAGCGCTCGCCTGGGAACAAAACTCTTGACACCCCACCCCCAGTCTGGGCTTAGTTTAAATCTGCAAGCTCACCAGGCTTAGCGCGGCTGTCCCTGGGGATCCCTGTAAGCCCAGATCTGTGTTGGGATTATGAATGTGATCCCCTTCCAGCCCCACCCGAGGCTACATTTCCAGCATCCTCACGGTCTGACGCAAATCCTCTGCAAAGTCACACAGCAATGCGGAGTGTCCCCTAGCATGCAGGCAGCCCTGCGTCCATGAAAACAGCACCCAGCAGTGCACCCCTGAAACCCCAGCCCTCAGGAGGCGGAGGCAGCAGGATCAGCTCAGGGTCACCTTCCCTGCATATAGAGTTGGAGGAAGCCCACAGAGCTGCCCAAGCCCGTGCTTAGGGTCTGAGGAGTGGAAACTCCTCAAGTCAAGCTTCCTCCCATCTTGCCTGGGTGCAGCGAGCATTGGAAATCCAGGCACAGGTGTAATTACGGACTCACACTTCCAAGGGCCAACTTGCCCACGCTGGCAACGGCCTTTTAAGACGGCTGTCATTCGGCATCCGCACCGCTAATGACGGGGTAGGGAACATGAAAGTGGAGGGGAGCGGGTGGGGTGGTCAGCGGCTGCCCGCCCCCTTCCTTTTAAGTGCTTATTATGAAATATTTATCTGATTGACAGCCCTGGCAGCCCCACCCCAAGCCCCTTTCATGTTGCATGGCTCTGTGCCCCTCCGCCCAGCCAGGGCCTCACAGCCAGGGGCTGCTCCTGGCTCTCTGCCCTCCCTGGTGAGGAGGGGGGGTAGGGGGGGAGGGGTGGAGGTAGGGGAGCTCCCTGGGCCTCTCCCCACCCACCAGGAGGGTTAAGGGACTTGCCCTCAGTCACGCTGAGTGTAGACAAACTTCCTGATGCCCACAGGAGGAAAAACAGGAACGTGGAAGAGATTGGATTTGAGTTTCAGACATGAAATGGCTCCCTAGAACCACAGTTTTACGGGGAAGAGTGCAAATGAGTCAGAAGCATACGGGTTAGATTTTCCTCAAGCAGAAAAACCCAGAAACATTCTATAAAGGGCAAACAATACAGCTGTCTGTGCCAGCCTAAGAGGCCGAGGCATTGGGCCGACTCTGGAGCCAGGCAGAGCCAACGCTTGTTGGACCCACTGTGTGCTGAACACCAGTCAGACCTGGGTTCTAGATCCAAGGAGACAAGTGAGGTCTGGTCCTCATGGTACCTGTGGCCAGGCTGGGGTCTAGATGAGGACACTCTCTTAAGCTCCCGAGTCCTGCTGTGAAGGGCATAGGGCAGGTGGGCAGCCGGTCTTTGGAGTGTCATGGGCTGGCTTCAAGCAGCAGCTACTTCTTGGGAAGGTGACATGCCGTCATCGTCATTGCAGCGCTCCCTAGGTAGGAAGCAAGAGGACTGCTTGCTTGCAAGTTTGAGGTTGGACTGGTTTACATAGTGAATTCCAGGTCAGCCAAAGCTACATAGCAAGACCCTGTCTCAAAATACCAAATGGCCACAGGGCCGGATGCTCTGCTGGGAAGTCAGCTGGGAGCTGAACCCATCTGGCTAAGTGGCTGCTGAACTGGGGGTGGGGGGGGTGATGGGGAATCACCCCATCCTGCAGAAAATGTCTGAGAACAGCACAGGGCAAGATGGAGAAGGTGGGGTGTGAGAACAGTCTGCACAGGGATATGCAGAACAGAAAGGGGAGGTGTCTCAATGGGGCCGTCAAACACACTCCTCCCTCCAGGAGGCTTTGGGAAGACAGCTCTTGTCCACAGCCATTAGGACTTTGAGAGCTGGAGGTTGGTGTCCCCTGGCTGGTGTCCCCTGGCTAAGGTCTGCTTCTGGGTCTCAGGCCTCCTGTGACTGGGACTTCTCTCGTTGTTTACATTCACTGTCCTGGGCTGGAGCCACCTAACTGTGGAGCCCCAGGCCTGTTGAAGACTAAACAGAGCTATTCTTGTTGAGGACCTGGGGTCAGATCCTAGCATCCCCCAAAGCAAGTCATTATCATGTGCAACTCCAGTTCCAGGGGATCCAACACCCTCCTCTGGCCTCTACAGGACCACAGACACACACAGTACACAGACAATCTATGCATGTACGCACACAGCATGGGAGTCCCTCTGCACATGGCCCAGGGGAAAGACTGAGAATGTGAAGTGTTCTTCTGCTCTGCAGGAGCCCTGCTTGCCTCTGCTTGAATGCTTGCTGCCTTTGAAAGTGAGCTTGGGACTTCTGTAGGTTTCTTCGAAAATCTCTGTAAGCTCAGCATTTAAAAATTTGTTGCACTTGTGCGTGTCCGTGTGTCCGTGTGTGTGTGTGTGTGTGTGTGTGTGTGTGTGTGTGTGTGTGTGTACTCACAGTACCTACACAGGCCAGAAGATGGCTTCAGACCTCCTGGAGCTGGGGTTACAGAAGAATATGAGCTGTGTGGGTGTTAGGACCATAACTCAGGTCCTCTGAAAGAACAGCAATATTCACAACTGGTTTTCATCTTTCCTGCTCCTGTATTTATCTCTTTGACATCAACATTAAGAAACTTTTTCTTGGGGTTGGAAGGATGGTTCAGTGTTCGAAAGTACTGACTATTCTTCTAGAGGATCCAGGTTCAATTCCCAGCACCAGCATAGAGGTTCACGACTGACTGTAACTCATCTGTGTGGTGCACAGACACTGCAGACAAAACACAAAACACATACAATGCACAAGCAAATAATGGAGTAGATCCTTGCTTTTGCCATGGCCCAGACAGTAAAAGGTTTCAGATTCTGAGTCAGAGTCTCTGTTCAAACGTGCAGTGCATGTTGCTTTCTTAAACACAGGGAGTTACAGAGGAGAGGATGGACAGACACAGACACGCGTGTGTTACAATAAAGCTTTATTGACAGCACTGGCTGCTGGTCCTGGAGCTGAGGTTGCCGATGCATGTGCTTCACAATTATGGACTCACATTCAGGCTTGTCCCATCTCCCCAGGGGTGCCTTACACTCAGTGCTGTGGGAAAACAGAGAGTATTGTTCAAAGCCTGTGGCTTTCCTGTCTCTGACACAGGGTTTGGCCCTCGGAATCGTTTTGTTTTTGTTTTTGTAGATACGATAAAACAAACAAACAAACAAAGATTTGATCTAAAAAGAGGAAGGAAGAGGAGAAAAGAAAGAAAGGAGAGGGTGGGAAGAAGGAAGAGAGACAAAAAGGAAGACAGGGAGGAAGAAGGCAGAGAGAGAATGAAGGGGTAGGAGGGATAGTGGGGAGGATAAGGAAAAAAAGAAGGGAGGAGGGGAGAGAGAGAGAGAGAGAGAGAGAGAGAGAGAGAGAGAGAGAGCGAGAGAGCGCTCTATAGCACTCTACTCCATGTAACAAAGCTCTGCCAACGTTTAGAGATATGTTTCTCATCTTGCAGGATTTCATATTTCCAGGGGCTGTGATTTGGGGCGGGACACGGTATTCTTATTTTATGGCTAGGAGAAGTTCAAAGAGATACAGACAGGAAGTGGTAGGTCACATCAGCAACACGATAAGGTAGGTCAAGGCTAGCCTGGGCTACAGAACACCTGTCTCCAAAATAAATAATAAAAAGAAAGAAAAGAGACAGATGAAAGAAGAAAGAAGAAAGACCTGTGCCTCAGTTTCCCCTGCGAGGGCCCTGGGGCTACCCTACACCTTCTGGCTGAACCTTTCAAATCCCAGCCTTGTCCTCAGGGGAAGATAGAGCCTTCTCTAGACACAAATCTTTCTTGGGCCAACTTGGAGTCAAACTCCAGGGTCTGAGCCTTCCTAGGCAGATGCAGTCAGGAGGCGGTTTCCGTGGCAACGGATTTTGACATGATCAACTGCTAGCACTCGCCACCCAGAGATGACAAAACTCCAGGAACTTCAAAGCTGTTAAGGATAGCTTGGGGCAAATTTTAATTAAAATTAGATAGCGTATATGAAAAGCATCTAATTTGTACTCTATAAAAGAGTTTGGGAGGTACATCTCCAGAGCCTCAGGACTGTGGCTGTAACAATTAACTTGCAACTTTTCGCGGCAGAATCACAACATGTTAATTTGCTAATGAGTCAGTCAGAGCAGAAGCAAGCTCTGACAGTGGAGGAAAACATACACATTGCATCCCGGTTCTATTTTTAAATAAATTAAATGTTTCAAGTCAAACTCGAGCTTCACATGAAAGTTCTGTTCCTACTGATATTTAAAACAACAACAACAACAACAACAAAAAAAACCCCAAAAAACCAACTTGATTTGCCTGCTGAGATGCTGAGGAAGATTCCGAAGTTCTCTGGAGGCTGAAGCCATCCCTTTCCTTTCTTTCAGTATGGCTGCATTTACATATGTACTAACTGTGGCCATTTAGAGTAGTGATGTGCTCGCTCTCTCTCTCTTTCTTTCTCTCTCTCTCTCTCTCTCTCTCTCTCTCTCTCTCTCTCTCTCTCTCTCTCTCTATATATATATATATATATATATATATATATATATATACTCTCGTTATCTCTCCTTTTCTTTTCCCCCTCTCTCTGTGAAGTTCTGAACTCAGGACCGAGAGGAAAATATCGCCCCCTCCCTTCTCAGTGTACCATGAATAAAGGCCACTGTGGAGCTGAGAAGGGGGAAGAAGTCCCAGATAGGGCCATGCACTCCACTGATGCTGGAGACTCCGTCACTCTCAGAACCCGCAAACACCTCTTAGACTGCACCACCACATGGCTTCTACTGAGGATGGAAACAGTCACAGAGTGTCACACATGCTAGCAGGTGTGGGAGTGGATAAAGTTCTGAGGAATGTGTGCCTTGGACATGCATGGCCATATCTGTGTCAAGGACCCCAGTGTCTTCCCCAGATGAGACTCAAAGCATGACAAAGCTTCCTCAGGTCTAAGCAGTGCTCACCAGTGACTGACTAGCATCCAGCATCCTCCTCCAGTATGCTTACAGCCAGAGATTGCTCCCCCTCCAAGACACCAACTTCCCTGGGCTGCTCGTAATAAACACAGTGGGTCTCCAGGTTCCCTAGCCTCCAACACAGTGATTGAGCACAGCCCACCAGATCCCAGCTTTCCTGTACGTGTGCCTGTGTTGTTTCATTCCCATACTGCCCCCGTCAGGTTTCCAGGACCAAGAGGAACATGTTGTGGAGAAGCAAAGTCTTGGTGCACACTCTCTATAGCTCCACCAACACCTTACGGGTGTTCTAACGACATCAAGCAGGCACCATCATAGCTGAGGGAGACATTTGACCTCAGAATCCAACCTCTCCCCGCACAGCCCCCCCCCCCCCCAGGCTGGGATCTCTATACGCATGCTCCTCAGAATGGGGGAGGGGAACAGCATGCCATGCTCAGTGTGGCAAACACGGGAGTGACCGGTGCAGGCACGAGGAATGGAGGGCAGAGGAGGATAAAGCACTTGCTACAAGCTGGTCACTCCCACCGGCATGTGGAGCCAGCTTTGTAAAAGAAGACCTGATCCTCCCTGGTGGGTCTGAGGCAGGAGTGAGACATGCGCAGCCTGTCCAGGGAGCTAGTGGGGCGGCATCACGGTTGGCAGTGAGCAGGAGGAGAGCCATCCCATCCTGGAGCTATTTCGTAACATTTTAAACTTTTATATTTCTGGATAGGCAAGGTGTGATACTGTCTGCCAACCCAGGGTCTGGCACGGGGCAGTCCGCTGCAGGACCTTTTGCTTTGTGTCTGCAGGATGCTCTCACTAGGCACAGAGACTGGCCGTGTCGGTTACTTGCCTTGGTGCTGTGACCAAGTACCTGACAGAATGATGTAAGGGAGGGAGGTTTATTTTGGCTCACAGTTTGAAGGGTGCAGTGCGCTCTGGAGGGAAGGTACAGGGAAGCAGCGTGAGGTAACCCAGTCATGCTGTGGCTACAGTCAGGAAAAGGGAACCAATAGAAGGACAGGAAGCTTGATTCGAGGAGCCTCGGTGCAGAGGGAAGGTTGCCTTCCCTTTCACAGTCCTGTGTAGACTGTGCCATAGCTGTTCCCAGCTGCTCTGCGGGTCCGGGGTCAAGGGAACGGAACTCTCTGGCCAATGAGAGTGTCCATTTCCTGGGGCACAGTGATTGGTTTAGGAGCAGACCCAAGGCTCAAGTCAACCAATCAGAGTCCTTCCCAGAATTCCACCGCAGATGTCAGTGATTTCTGGAAGCCGTGCAGATGGTCTCTGCAGGACAGAGCCATCTGCCTGTCTCCCCGTCTTGCGGTGTAAATCTGATGCCAGGCACATGAAGTTTGACAGTCTGGAGAAACAGAGCTGGAAGCCTGAGAAGGGTCAGGAAGCGTCCTGGAGACACCCCCACTTGAGTGGATCCAGAAGCGCCTCTCAAACATCTTCACCAAGCTCAAGAAAGGTCAGTCTGGTATCGACATCCCATTTGACAGTGGAAGAAATAGAATCCGAGCACAGTTCATACAGCAGCTGAGCAGTGGAGCCCGGAGTTGCTCCATGTTGTGGTTTGAATATGAAATGTTCTCAGACCCGTGGTCTCCAGCTAGGGTCCTGTGGCTGAATCTTTGGGAGGTGGAGCCTTACAGGAGGAAGTAACTGCGTGGGTGAGCCTTGAGGTTGACAGCCTGGCTTAATTTGTCAACTCAAGGTGACTTCGCTCCATGATGCGCCGAGCGAGTCCCCTCAAACTGTGAGCCCAGTCACCTCCCTTATGCTGCTTTTTGTCAAGTATTTGGTAGAGCAGCAAGATCAGCAAGGAACACAGCTGGTGGAGCTCGGCACCCAGTGCGTGCGGTCCGTAGCATGGTCCTGCCATGCACTGACGCTCTGCCTCATGTGCCACCAGCTGGGAAAGACCACGGGCCCCCAGAAGCGTGAGGCAAGCGGCCCTTCCCACTTACCGAGTGGTTAGTGAGCTGCTCCAAGATGCCAGGCTGAGACTCGGCTCAGAGCTGGGAAAGGAGATGTGGGTTAAGGACACAGAAGGGTCGGGGAGCTGGGGACCGAGATGGATGTTGGAGCAGAGGAACCGTGAAGAGGGGCAGTGAGTAAAGGAGCAACCTATCCTGTGACTTTAGTCACAAGTAATCCAACTCGGCACCTAACAGACAGGACAAGAGGGTGCTGGGACAGCTCTGAGCAGCTGAAGGTACCCCCTGCTGCTCAGGGCTTGTCTGGACTTCTTTGCCTCAGTTTCCCCTCTGCCGACGAGACTCCCTATGGCTTTATTGTGCAAGTTTCAACTTCCTGAATGTCAAGGAAATGATTCTTTCTACTGGCAAATGGCTGTCAATTCCAGAGCCAAGAAGTTCTTACTGGCTCTGCTGGGGTTACATGGCAACCCAGTGGACTGATTTCTGAGGCCCAGGTTCTAGGGTATTGTGATAAGTCAGCCGGAATCCTGAAGGCCCCATGATCAAGGAGCAATGCCCATGCCACTGAACTTGGGGTTACACTATGTATTCCAAGAAGCCAAGTGCAGCCACCTACTCTCAAGAAGCCGTTTTATAACAGACAGTTTAAGAGCAAAAGGCGGGAAAAGGAGGTTTATCCAACATGGCCAAAAGGGAAGAGGGACGAAGATCCAAAGGCGCACCCCCTCCCTTAGCTCATCTTTATGGTTCTGAAGTGAAATCAAAGTGTAACCAGAGGGCCAAAGGTATGTACATCTAAATAGTCCTATCCAAGATGTGTTATCATACCCCACAGAGTCATCAGTGTCTGGGCTTCCGTCTCATCCATAAGGTGATATGACAAGTCGTTAGAACCATGTGAGGCTCGGCACAGTGGCACACGCCTTGATCCCAGCACTCGGGAGGCAGAAGCAGTCAGAGCTCTGTGAGTTCAAGGCCAGCCTGGTCTACAGAGTGAGTTCCAGGACAGCCAGGGCTATACAGAGAGACCCCTGTATCTAAACAGACACATCAACAATGAGCTATGTGAAGTCTATTTCTGTTTCCCATCTGGCTGGGTCTTTTTCTTCTCCCACCCTGAGATTCCTAGGGTCCACGGTTTCAATGGTCTCAGTAATATCAGATTGATAATAGATACCAGCATTTTGTTTTGTTTTTGTTTTTGTTTTTAGAATATCTTTATTTCTGTCATACCAGTTACAACCACAGACAGGGGATCAAAAAGCTCGATGAAGTGACCAACATTCAAACATCTATTGATCACCTCATTCTCTGCCTCCCTGTCACCATCTACAGCCTGTCCAGCTATCCTTTATCCATCCCCTAGCCTCTATCTTGTATACCGTACATCACCTAGTATCAACACCCTGTAACCTATTGATATACCATATATCACCTAGTATCAGTTACCCTCTAACCTATTATGTGTGTGCACCCTCTGATCTATCATCTACCTATGCATCCTCTAACCTGTCATCTTTCTACCTGTTATCTATCTAGAGGGAGGAAAGAAACTCTACAGAGCGGGAGAAAATATTTTCTTTCTTCCTTCTTCTTTTTTTGTTTTTTGTTTTGTTGTTTTGTTTTTCGAGACAGGATTTCTCTGAGTAGCCCTGGCTGTCCTGGAACTCACTCTGTAGACCAGGCTGGCCTTGATCTCAGAAATCCACCTACCTCTGCTTCCCAAGTGCTGGGATTAAAAGTATGTGCTACCACTGCCTGGTGAAAATATTGTCTAGTCGTATCTGAATTCAGTGGAGAGACTATAAAGGACCCTCACAGCTAACAACAAAGGGCGATGAGGTTTTCACACACAGACAAAGGATTTTGACAGACACTTCTGCAGACATGACTCACAGAAGACAGAGACGAACACGAGGGACATTTGATGTTCCTAGACATTAAGGACATGCCAATCAAAACCACGGTGAGATCCAAGGCACCTTCACAGGGCAGCTATGAGGCTAAACTTGAAAAGAACAGTGTCAGGAGACGTTGTCAGGGTGTCGGAGTCTGTGTGAGGCTGCTGAGAATACACAGTGGGCAGCCACTGTGGGGGAGGACTGGTGGATCCAACCAGTGTTAGAGCATCACAGACACTTCATCCATCCCAGGCAGATTCCATAAAAGCAGAAAACAAGGACTCACACACACTCCTGTGCCAAGGCCCAAAGCCGTGTTATTCACAAATGCCAAGAGGAAATCCCCGTGTCCATCAATAGCTGGATGAATAAACCAAGTCTGATCTCGCTTCACAATGGAATATTATTCAGCCGTAAAGGAAGTCCTGATTCATGAGGCTGCGGACGTGACCGAACCTTGAAACCTAAGGCCTCTTTGTGCTGAATAAAGTTGATCAGTTACACAGAACAAATCCCTCATGCTTCACTCAGAGTCACAGACAGCGATGAGCAGTAGTGGGGGTGGGGCGGGAGCCCCTGTTCCATAGGTGCAGTTTCCAGTTGGGATGATGTGACAGCCTTGGAAAGGGACAGGATGATGCTCGCATAATACTGCAATCAATTAATGTCAGTGAATTAAATGGAAAGTGTGTGTGTGTGTGTGTGTGTGTGTGTGTGTGCATACGTGTGTGTGGTGTGTGCATGTGTGTGTGGTGTGTGCATGTGAGTCGTATGTACATGGTGTGAGTGTGTGTGTGGATGTGTGGTATATGTGTGTGTGCATACATGTATGTGGTGTGTGCGTATGAGTTGTATGTGCATGTTGTGAGGGTATATGTGCATGGATGTGGATGTGTGGTGTGTGTGTGAGTTGTATGTGTGTGTGTGAGTTATGTGTGTGTGTGGTGTATGCATGCATGTGAGTTGTATGTGCATGGTGTGAGCATATATGTGTGTGTGAGTGTATGTGTGTATGTGTGTGTGTTGTGTGCATGTATGTGCATTGTGTGTATTGTGTGATATGTGCTGTGTGTGTATTGTGTGCATGTGTGTATGTGATGTGTGCATGTAAGTTGTATGTGTGTGGTGTGAATGTGTATGTATGTTATATGCGCTTGGTGTATGTGTGCATATGTGTGTATATGTGTGTGCATATGCATGTGTGTGTGTGTGTGTTTATATGATCTCTATGATCACACTTAAAAATCCAGTTGTTAGCCGGACGTGGTGGCACATGTCTTTAATCCCAGCACTTGGGAGGCAGAGGCAGGCAGATTTCTGAGTTTGAGGCCAGCCTGGTCTACAAAGTGAGTTCCAGGACAGCCAGGGCTACATAGAGAAACCTTGTCTCGAAAAAAAAGAATTCAGTTGTCACAGAATAAAACACCCCAAGAAGCTGAGCTCACACCTGTCACCTCAACACCCAGGATCTCGCTGGAGGACCCCAAGTGTGGATTCCAGCCTGGGCTACATAGGGAAAAGCAAGCAAGGCCACCTGGAGAATGTTCCAGAGGGAGCTCTGAGGACTCCACTTGATTTTTCTTGCTGGGGAGTGGGCCTCGTGCAACAAGGAGTCACAAAAGCCATTCAGCCTTGGCCCCTGCCATCAGGGCTTCTGTGTTGTCTCTGCACAGTGAGAGGAAGCTGGCTGAGGAGAACGCTAAGGAAAAGGTCTGTGCCAAACTCTGTGGAAGAGACACAAAGTCAGGGAAGCGGAAGCAAGTGGGTCTGTCTTCCCAGCGACTCGGGAATCTGAGACGGAGAGGCCTCAGGTTTAGAGTCACCCTGAGGTGAATGCACCTTCCTGACTGAAGAAGGGAGAACAGGAGGGCACCTGGATAACTAGGCCTGTCGACTCAAAGGGGAAAACTTTTACGTGAAGTCAAAGTGAGTTTGCCCGTCGCCATGGATGCAGACAGTCTGCAGACCTGATAATGTCACCAGAACTGGAGTCCTGGGTTTCCCCATGCTACTTCCTCTCCGCCATGGACTGAGGGGGGAACCAACCTGGCAACACATGTCTCTCTGTGACCATGACTTTCAGGATTGCACCCCTCTATTAAGTCACCCGGCAACCCCGAGCCACGATTGAAGCCTGCGGTACCCCCTAAATCGCCATCTTACTAGAAGCAGGTAGCCTGTGAGTGGATTTATAGTCCTTGATGGCCACCAGCGTCAAGGCTGTGGAAGCCACCTTGGGCCACATCATCCTGCATGCGACACCCGGTACAGAGCAGCCTTGAGTGCACCAGTGTCTTGAGGTCAACCCGAGAAGTAGGGGAAGACTTTGTTTTCAAATTAAACCAAGGTGGAATTTTCTGGAGTTGCTGGAGCAAGGGCAGAAGAAAAGAGTGTTTCTTTGAGCCGCCCCTCAGTGAAAGGGCCTGTTTCTGAGACCGTGTTTGTCTAACCTTTACTCACACAGGAACCCGATGGGATTAGCAGCTCCCTGCACCACTCTCCTGCTGTCCTTCACTGGGCCCAGCTCATGTTGCTCTGTTGCTAGCTGCATTCACTTTGCCCTAATGGATTATGCATGCCCGACAAGGGCTCCTTCCAGGAACACCAGCATCTGTGTTTGCCTGCATGCTTAGCTTCTGCTTCCCCATGGCTACCAGTTGATCATTCTCTGATATCCTTGCATGAGTCCATGGTGCCCGGATGCACAAGTTCACATAACTGCCCGCCAGTATCCTTGTTGCATCTCAAGGTTGGGATCTGAGGAGGGGCCTTAGGAGTACGGCTGGTCCTCTGCCTGCTCGACCCTCCATTATCTCTGGATCATCCACAGACAGCAGGGAGAGAGGAATCGTTCATTCAGCCATTGTTGGATTAGCACCCGGCATGTGCAGGCTTCCGAGGCAGGGTGTATACAAGAACTGGGGTTGATAGAAAAAACCCATAGGAATAGATGTCAAAGGACAACGTTGGGGAGCCAGGGCTGGGCTGAGGGGCCCAGAAACATCCCAGAACTCCCTTACAGAGATCCCACCACATGCTTTGTATGGAGGTAGACTGGCCTGGGACCTGTGACAGAAGAGTGGTGACCTTCTGCCCAGTGCCATGCCCTGGTCTGAGACACCTGGTCTTTCTGGAGTTTAGCACAGTTCTTGGGCAGGTTGTGACCACCCAATACGACCAGAGCGGCTGAGGTCATATTGGTGACAGGCACGGATGGGAGACTGTAGCTCAGGTTGCCAGGTAGGACAGAAGAATGACGGGGTTCCTCCGGTGTGGCTTCTGTGGTTAGAACGTCCCAGCTGTGGCTACTAATAAGGACAGATCGTTCTTCACGGTTGGACCGTCCCGGGCCCATTAGGATAGTCGATCACTTCTGGCCCTGCCTTCTAACTGTGACAACCAGAATGACTGGAAACATCATCAGTTTCCCTTAGAAAGAGTGTGTAAAACCAACCAGCTCTGTGAATCCCAGCAGAGCCCAGAGAGCCCAGTGTGGGGGCCTCACACCCCAGATTCCTTCTGCACCTTGTTGACACCATCAGTGTTGTCAGCGATGGGGAGGCCAGTGTCTTCTGCCAGCTCACTCAGCCAATGGGCCTTCTCCCTACCCATCTGCCCTTGTTTAAGGTCTGGGGGCCTGTCTAAACCTCCAAGGACAGGTAAGAATCTCCCTTCTGCTCCCCAAACTGAACAGGTGATACCCTGGGGAACCCACTTTCCCATCCTTGTACCAAGCTGCCCTAACCCCCGCTTAGCCTCAGATCAGATGGGTTCACTGCACTCAGGGTGCTAATGCTGCAGACCAGAGTTCTGTCCTCTCACAGTTCCTGAGAGCAGCCCATCCCGGCTCAGGGCTCCAAAGCCCAGTTGAGCTCTCTCCAAAGAGTCCAGGAAAGCGTCTGGCTACAGCCTCGGCAATGCTTCTGGAGGCCTCTTGTCTCGGCCACGCCCTTTTCCTGGGTCCACATTTCCCCTTTGCCATGTTGAAGTCAGGGTTTGATTACAGTCTAGCTGAACCTGTGAGCTCCAGGTTCAGGGGTAGAGGCCCTCTGTCAAAACATACGGCACAGAGCAGCTCTGACTGCTATATGTGACTGTGCGCTCTCTCTCTCTCTCTCTCTCTCTCTCTCTCTCTCTCTCTCTCTCTCTCTCACACACACACACACACACACACACACACACACACAGCACATAAACATGTACACATCCCTGTGTGAGGTGTAAATTTGAGTAATTGAAAGCTGCTGTGTGGAGCTGGGAAGTTGCAGCTCACAGCCCCTCCAGGCCAGCCTGTGCACTGAGCCGGTCCCTGGTGGTGCCCTGACATTTAAAAAATGGACTTCACTCAAAAATGCAAGAGACTAAAGCCTCGGTGTCTGGTGTTATTCCCTGTGCATTGAGATAAGGGTTTTGTAGAAGTCTGTGTGGTGTGTTTGTGTCTGTGTGGCTGTGTATATGTGTGGACTGTGTGTCTTGTGTATGTGCTTGTGTAGATGTGTCTGACTGTGTGTCTGTGTATAAGATTGTGTGTGTGTTTCTATGTGTGTATGTCTGTGTGTGTTTGTGTGTGAGTCTCTGTGTGTGTATGCCTGTGTATGTGTATCTGTGTGTCTGTGTGTCTATCCGTGAGTGAAATTCCTTCCCCTAGTTCTCTGATGACACATACAGCCTTTGGACCCCTTTCCTACATCTTGGGTTCAGAAGGATCACCCCTTCCCATGCTCCCCATCTGGGTGGTTTCCACCATTCACTCTCCTCTCCTACGGACTCAGGAGAAGGACTCTGTCAGGCATATAGTCCCCAGCTCCCTCACATTTGCCGAAGGTGAACTGTACATTCTGGGGAATTTGGGGGGGGGGGTTCTAACAATCCCTCTCTCCCTTCCCCTTCCCTTCCCCTCCCCTCCTCCCTCCCCTTCTCCCTCCCCTTCCCCTTCTCCCTATCCCTCTTCCTTCCCCTCCCCCTCTCCCTCCTCCCTTCTCTTTCTCTCTGGCTTTCCCAGGCTCACTCAACTTTCAGTTCACATGTGTGAGATTTTATCTCATCAGGACATCGGGACAGCCAAATGCACTTAAGAGTTCAGGGAATTAAAACCAAATGTGCCAGGAGGCCCCTGCCTGCAGAGACTGAGGCCGCTGTAGAGACACAGGGCTCCAGAACTGTCAGCCAGTGGGCAGGACTGGCAAAACTGGGGTGGATCACAGAGGTCAAGCTGGAATCTAAGCTCCATGGAACTCCATAAGTGTTCACAGATCACAAAAGAGAAATGAAGACCTGTCACTCAGGGTGGCAGAGGAAAGAGCCCAGTTACTAGCCAGCTTCCTGCAGGCTTTCTTCCTTCTGTTTAGGTGGGATTAAAGTTTGTTAAAGAGAAATTTCTTTTTACATTTTTATTTATTTTGTGTGTGTACACAAAATACACATGCATTTGAGTGCATGCCTTCTCATACATACACGTGTATGAGTGTGTTTGTCTCATGCATACACGTGAAGGTCAGAGGACAACTATGGCAGTCAGTTCTTGCCTCTACCAGCTGGGTCTCAGGAACCAACTCAGGTCATCAAAGCTTCTTGTCTTAGTCATTGTTCTATTGCTGTGAAGGGACACCATGACTAACTCAACTTACAAAAGAAAACATTTAATTGGGAGCTTTCTTACAGCTTCAGAGGGTGAGTCCAGTACCATCATAGTATAGAGACAGGCAGGCAGGCAGACAGGCAGGCAGGCAGACAGGCAGACAGGCAGGCAGACAGACAAATAGGCAAGCAGGCAGGAAGACAGGCAGGCAGGCAAATAGACAGGCAGGCAGGCAAACAGACAGGCAGCAGACAGGCAATAGACAGACAGGCAGGCAGGCAGAGAGACAGACAGACAGATAGCAGGCAGGCAGTAGACAGTAGGCTGGCAGACAGGCAGGCAGGCAAGCAGGCAAGCAGGCAGGCAGACAGGCAGACAGCAGGCAGACAGGCAGACAGACAAACAGGCAGGCAGGCAGGCAGGCAGGCAGACAGGCAGGCATGGTGCTGCAATAGTAGCTGAGATCCTACATCCTGATCTCTAGGGCTGGGGAAGGATCTGAAATGGGTTTCTGATAGCCCACCCCAAGTGACACACCTCTTCTAACAAAGACACTCCCCATAATCCTTCCCAAACAGTTCCACTCCCCAGTGACTGAGCATTCAAATGTAAAGCCTATGAGCGTGATTCTCATTTATCCACAGGGTCATCTTGTAGGCTCTAGGGAAATTTCTTTGGATGCTGCTGCCCTCAGGAGGTGCTCTGAGGTGTTCTGAAAGGAGGAACGTGGCTGCAAGCCACAGGAAGCTGGGCTCAGAGCAGATGGTGAAAAGGCTGCTGGGAAGAATGGCCAGGACCCACCCGCAGGCATTTGCTGAGCACATAATGTATCCCATGATCCTCCTTAGCTTGTAGGTATCCCAACCCAGGAACAAGCGTTGAATATTACTGTAGGACGTGTCCTGAGTGTTTGTCACGATTGGACTTGAACGCCCCCCACCCCCGAGGCTCATATGTTTGAATGATTGGCCTTCAGATGGTGGCACTGCCTTTTGGGGGAGAAAGTAGAGCCTCTCTGGAGGAGGAAGGTGGCTGGAGTGACTTTGAAGTTTTGTGGCCTCCGTTCTGGTCCCTCTGTTTCCTGGCTACAGATGCACTGTGCCCAGAAGCTTCTCATTTCTGTCGCCATGCCTTTCGTGTCGCAGTGGACTGTAGCCCTCAATCCGAGGACCACAATAAACCCTTCTTCCCTTCAGTTGCTTCTTGGGTCTTTAGTTGCAGCCTGTTGGAAAGACCCTGACACAGCATCCAGGAGGGGAAGTGGCAGGATGAAGGGCGGGGGAGGGGGATGACAGCAGGGGGAGGGGGTAAA
>NC_034592.1:155098832-155128919 GCF_900095145.1 Mus pahari
TCTCTCTCTCTCTCTCTCTCTCTCTCTCTCTCTCTCTCTCTCTCTCTCCAGCAGATCCAGATGTAGAACTCTCAGCTCCTTCTCCAGCACCATGTCTGCCTGTGTGCCACCATGCTTCCCTGCCATGATGATAATGAACTAAACTTGGGACACTGTCAGCCAGCCCCAATTAAATACTCTTTTTTATAAGAGTTGCGTGGTCATGGTGTCTCTTCACAGCAGTAGAACATAGACTAAAACAACACCTTATTGTCTAAACGGCTTCCACCACACAGAACTTCCTACCTCCCACATCAACAGAAGTGAAGCCACGGGCCATGGGGATAGAGGGAAGGGGACAGATCAAAGCTGTTCCTCATGAGGTTGTCTATAGGACAGTCTGTTTCTTTGCTTGGCTTGTGGCTGGGTTAGAAGATGCTGAGAGAGGCAGGAAGTCTAAGATCAAAGCCCCAGGGCCTCCTGCCTGACCAGCAGACTCCAGTTTTGTTGTGTCACAATGCACAGCCTGCTCCACACTGGGCGGTTCATGGTGGAGATAAACAGAATCTGGGACACTTTGGAAAAGCCCGATGCTCTGCTCTCGAATCTGCAGTTTAAGATCAGTTCTAGATGGCGGCCATTTCCAGCTTATCGAAGGACCCCACTCTCCTCTCCATCTCCATGACACCTGTGTGTGTGTGTGTGTGTGTGTGTGTGTGTGTGTGTGTGTGCTGTGCTGGCTACTCTTTGTCAACTTGACACAAGCTAGAGTCACCTGAGAGGAAACCTCAACTGAAAAAAAAATCCCTCTTAAGATCAGGCTGTGGGTCATTTTCCTGTTAATGATTGATGTGAAAGGGCCCCACCCACTGTGGGCACTGCTACTCCTGGCCTGGTAGTCTTGGGTTGTTTAAAAAAAAAAAAACAAAAAAAACAAATAGAAGCTAGATGGCAGTGGTGAACACATTTAATCCCAGCACTCAGGATGCAGAGGCAGGTGGATCTCTATGAGTTCTAGGACAGCCAGGGCTACACAGAGAAACTCTGTCTTGACAAACCAAAACAGGAGAGGAAGAGGAGGAAGAGGAGGAGGAGGGGAGAGAAAGAAAGGGAAGGAGGAGGGCGAGGAGGAGGAAGAGGGAGGGGAGGAGGACAGGAGGAAGGGGAGGAGCAAGGGGAAGACAGAAAACAAACTGAGCAAGCCATGGGAGCAAGCCAATAAGCAGCACTCCTCCATGCTCGCTACTTTCGGCTCAGGCCTCCAGGTCTCTGCCCTGTTTGAGTTCCTGCCCTAACTTCCCTCAAGGATGGGCTGTGATCCGAATGTGTGAGAAACCCTTCCCTCCTCAGTCTGCTTTTGGCCATAGTGTTTTATCACAGCAACAGAAAAGCAGATTGCTGGAGGTGGTAACGCACACCTTTGATCCCAGCGCTCGGGAGGCGGAGTCAGGCAGATCTCTGTGAGTTCAAGGCCAGCCTGGTCTACAGGGTGAGGTGCAGGGCAGTCAGGGCTACACAGAGCACCTCTGTCTTACAAAACCAAACCAAACCAAAGCAGACTAAAACAATAGACTGTATTCCAGGGAAAAGCAGGATGGATTTGTTATCCACTCCCATTTGTTATTCATTGTTATCCATGAATCTATGCTACCACTGAACCCCCAAACCCAAGCTAGGACCTTCAGTCAGAATGATAAAATCAGGGAAGTAACCTCACTTCCTGAAGCCCCCCACAAGCCAAGGCTTCCTCCCATCCCACAGCCCTGTGATGTCCAGGGATCAAATAGAAGCTCCAGGCCCATGCCACAGGCCAGATGCAAGCAATGCCCTGCACCCAACAGTCAGAGCCACTGTGGTCTTGTCACCCTATACCTCCCAAAAGTCTGCGTGTGTCCTCACTGACTGGCTGATGTTTGTGTGTGTCGTAGGTGTCCCTCTAGGGGGGAGGGGACTTCTGGCACTCCAGAACCCTTCCCCCCAGGGTGGAGAACTGTTAGCAGATGCCCTCTGAGGCCTTCTCAATTTGCCCGCTTTGAGGAAACAAATGGCCAGAGAGGCCCACAAAGCAGAACACTGGGCAGCTTCCAGCTAAGGCTCAGAACTGTGTTTAAATGGATTTGATTCACTAGGCACCTCCCCACTTTTCTTCTTCCATCTTTTTGGAGTACAGGACTTACCCTTTAGCCCGGACTGGACTTGAACTTGCTGTGTAGCTCCTTGAACTCAGGATTCGCCTGCATCTGCCTCTGAGCACAGGGCGTTTCAGATATGTACCAAACCGAACTCCCGAGTCTCCTGACTGAGGCTGCCTGGTCCTCCCACACTCTTGGCTACATGAAAGTCGCATCATCCAGCTAGTCAAAAGCCAGGATACTGGGAAGCGGCACCCACCGCTTCTAGAACCTCTGCCCTTCCAGCGTTCCTTTGAGAAATGGCCTTGAGCTCACGCCCTACTTGTCTAGGTCTGTGCCCAGGTTGAACATGGGCTGCTGTGGCCTGAGGGCCTCCTTTGGTGTCTTCCCTCCATTGCCCCTTTCCAGATCAGCAGAGCAAGAAACATGGTGCCTAAAACCCACTCACCCGTGCCAGGTGCTCTAGTCACAGACAGCCAACCTTATGAGAAAAGGTCATGCTCCCTAAAACATCCTATAGACTCCCCTGACAAGTGCACCTCACCTCACAGGAAGCTACCATGGCTCCCCACCCCATGAGGGCCCACAGAGACCAAATTATTTCCTCTGACCATAATTTTCCTGACCCAAAGGAAAGGAGCCCTCCCCATACCTGGCTCTTCCTCTGCATTCAGCTAAGGTTTCACTTCTCCAAAGCATCCCATATACCTCCTGTCAT
Organism: Mus pahari; assembly: GCF_900095145.1. Lineage (NCBI taxonomy): Eukaryota > Metazoa > Chordata > Mammalia > Rodentia > Muridae > Mus > Mus pahari. The sequence continues at coordinate 155,101,662 of NC_034592.1, forward strand.
GGAACCCCCTTCTTACTGTGGACACTGGCATGTATTTATAGCATCATTCACCCACATAGCTGCTCAGCATCCTTCCCGCCCAGATGGTGACCCACATGAGGGAGAGACAGCCTCTGTGTCCCCCTGATCCTCATTTGAACTGAAAGAAAGACTGGGCTGGGTCAATAGCAGACAATGAACAGTAATAGTCAAACAGAACAATCACAGACTCTGTGCCATCCCAGCTGTGGGAAGAGCTGGCTGGGTATTGGATTGGGGGATCTGGGGGCAGAAGAGGCCTTCTGCCATTAGGAGCAAGCCTCCGAGCCCGAGGGATTAACTGCAGCCTGAACCGAGCCATGTGAGCCCTCCTGGCAGGTTCTGTTCCCTGCACCATAGGAGATTACTTCCCTGGCACCTGCTCAAAGCTCCCAGCATGTCAGGACTCTGCCCACCCCAGAGCTAGAAACAACAGGCAGACTCTCAGAAGAGCCAGTGTGCTCTTAACCCTCTGTGGACAAGGAAGAGGAAGGCTGGGGTCTCAGAGCCCCAGGAAGCTCTGGAGCAGAGGGGCTCAAATGATGTGCTATGGGGACTTTCTTGGGCACTGTTAGGTGTCACCAGCAACTCTGGTCTCTGTTCTACTAGAAGTCATGGCTAGCACCCTAGTTATGACAACCAAAAACAAACAAACAAACAAACAAACAAACAAAAAACCAACCCGACTTCAGATACTTCCAGATGGCTCCTGGGGCTAATTCATGCCCAGATGAGAGTTATCATTCTACAGAATTATAGGACTTCATTAATTCATTCAATCCCTCAGTATTCCAGCCTCTGAGGATGCTGCAGAGAAGAAGGGAGGAAGACCCTTACCCTCTAAGAACCTCAATGGAGCAGAGAGACAGGAGAGCAACCCAGTGGGGTTGCACTAAGTGGGGAGTGGGGAAGGCTCAAGGAGGGCTCAGAGCCCTGCTCCACCGGCAGATGCAGCACATCTGTTCCATGTTGTCCCCAGTGCCTGGAACAGAGCAGGTGCTCAGGGAAAGTGGCTCCCAGGGACAACTGCAACTTCAACAGCAGCCACATATCATATTCCATCCTTAACTGGATAGCAAGCACGCATTCCGTGGGATCTGGGGAAGAAAGCCCCTGGCTGAGGATGCCGCAGGAAAGACCTGGTACTTTATTCCAGGGTAGAAAGACCTGATGTGTTACAAGAGCTTCTGGTCCAGCTACAAAGTATCAGCTTCCATCAGGCTGCTTGCTAAACTCGGAACTACAAGCTGGAGGTGACTGCATTTCCTGCATTCTGACCTGCATTTCCCATGGCTCTTCTTGTTTGTGCTGAGCACATCCCGAACAATCCTGGTGTTTCTCACTGGATGGTGACATTGCCAAGACCAGAGGCCACAACTGCTTCTGCTAGTCAGTGGATCTTAGCCTCAGGACTGTGCCAGGCATAGTCAGTCAGTATGTAATGAGATATTAGTGGATAATGGATGGATGCATGCATGTATGATTGGATGACCATATAAGTAAATGGGAGGAAGGAAGGAAGGAAGGAAGGAAGGAAGGAAGGAAGGAAGGAAGGAAGGAAGGAAGGAAGGACCGATAGATAGATAGATGGGTGGACAGATGGATAGATAGAAAGATAGATCTTCTACTAAAGAAGTTGGTCTTGGGTCTTGAGTCATCTTTTGGGCGCTTTCTCCCATCTCAGCTGCTTAGGTTTTCTCTCAATGGTCTCCCACTCATGGATATATGGATGGCGCATAGGGAGACACTAATGGAGGAATAGTTAGGTGGGTGGATTATGTGTATATTGTGGAGCTTCAGGGGTCCTGCTTGAGGTTTAATAATAATAAAGACGTGAACACATCTATACACTTTAAAGCTGTTGGCCTGTTTGCTGGGGCAGTCTCTCGGCTGGCTTTTAACTTAAAACTTCTCTGCCAGCCGGGCGGTGGTGGCGCACGCCTTTAATTCCAGCACTTGGGAGGCAGAGGCAGGCGGATTTCTGAGTTCGAGGCTAGCCTGGTCTACAGAGTGAGTTCCAGGATAGCCAGGGCTACACAGAGAAACCCTGTCTCAAAAAACCCAAAAATAAACAAACAAACAAACTTCTCTGCCACTTGTCCCCACATGTGGCTCTCTCTTTACCTCCCTGCTCCTGGTCCTGTCCATGCTTCTGTCTCTCAGTACACCTGTCCCCTCTCTCTCTCTCTCTCTCTCTCTCTCTCTCTCTCTCTCTCTCTCTCTCTCTCTCTCTCTCTCTCTCTCTGCCCCAGCTCTGAGCCTCCAGCTCTTTATTATGCAAAAAGCCACACTCCTTACTCAACCAGTTGGCTTTGGGGGCTGGGTGACCTTCCCCACAGCAGCTTGCCTTTCTTTTGGGGCAGCTGAGGAAGTGGCAAACATTTAGATATCCTGCTGGCTGGACTCACTGGCCCCAATTAACAATTGAGAACACAGGGATGCACTTTTTCATAGCCATATTTGTAGGTCATCCCAACACGTATGTTTAGATGTATGGATGGATATATGGATGGTTGGGTGTGTGATTGTATGTATGCATATATGGATGAATGGATGGATGGATGGATGGATGGATGGATGGATGGATGGATGGATAGGTGTATGTATGTTTGTTTGGGTAGGTGGATGGATGGATGGAAAGACAAACAGGTAGATACATGGTGGGACAGAGAGTTGGAGGAGGGTGAAGAGATGGAGAATTGAACAATTAGATTGGTAAATGGACAGAAAGACATGGATGGATGGATGGATGGATGGATGGATGGATGGATGGATGGATGGTTAGATGAATGGACCAATGGACAGATAGATGGATGGACAGACAGTCTAGAAAGCATCAAGAAAGACACAAGCTTCTGAGATCTGAGAAAGCCCAGGACGACACAGCTTAAGCTCATCAGCCACTTGGGTCCAAGGCCTTGTCCATCTTCGCTGGCAGATGTTAAAGACTGAAGTCATTCAAAAAATGACAGGAAGTGGATGTTACCCTACCACCAGGAGGGGTTAAGAAGATAGTCTTACAGTTGTTATGGCAACTGGAAGTGTTATTGCAGATTGCAGTTCTCTCCCTCCCTCTCTCCCTCCCTCCCTCCCTCCCTCTCCTTCCCTTCCTTCCTTTCTCTCTCTCCCTTCCTCCCTTCCTCCTCTCTCTCTCCCTCTCTCCTCTCTTCCTTCCTCCCCCTCCCTCTCTTAGTACCCAAGCTCAGACAAAGCATGGCACATTTGAGAGGACAGAAGCTCAGTCTTCAGCAGTGTGTTGAGCATGGATTTGAACTTGTTTGTTTTCATAAACAAAAGCCAAATCTCAGGGGCTTGGGTTTGAAAACAAGCTTCGGTCAAGGAGAAATGCCAACTAAGGCAGGTTGCAGAAGGCCACTAGTTGTGGAAAGGTGACCTGGTCTAGCCAAGTGGGCAGAGCTTCACAAGCCAGCCAGCCAGAGTCTGGTTCCCAGTCCCAGCAGTCTCTCCCCTTGGCCTTGGCCAAGGACCTAGGCCCTCCAAAGCTCAGCTTCCCCATCTGAAAACAGGGATAAGGGCCATCCTTCCGTCTTATGGAAACAGCCACAGAGCAGGGCAGCATGTTAGGCAAGACAGCATGTGCAAAGGCTCTGTGGCCACTTAGAAGGAATTCTCTAGTGAGCAAGGGGAATATGGGAGACTGGCTAGAGAGGCTGGACCAGGCAGGGCCAGTGTGGGATGCAGTGTGTACCCTAAATAAATGTCCCCAGAATACAGATCCAGGAAGGGGATTCTTGGAGAACTTGCAGAAGTACAATCTCAGAACCCAGAACTTCAGAATGGACCCTGGAGGGCAGAGCTGAGACCTGGGTTTCCAGAGCAAGATGTGGCCACTCTGCAGAGGCTCAGCATTTGCAAACCGTCAATAGAAGCAACAGAAAATAGTGCTTCGAGCAAGAGAATCTGAGGGTCAGGCTGGGACCTGGAAAAGTCTCTCATCTGTCTTGTGCCATTGCTGCTGGTCACATATCATCTCAAAGAACAAGACTGATGAATAAAGTAGAGGCCAAACACAGGAAGCACCGGTGCACTTGAACTAGCCTCAGTACACATCTTGTAGCCTGAGCTGTATTTTATCTGGCATTCCTGCTACAGTCGGGTGCACCCCCCTTCCCTGCTTTCCCTGGGACTGGGTGGGAACCATTTCCTGGAATCTTCTGGAACTAGGGCCTCATCTTTGAGATGCTCCTGTTGATAGAATTGCTCCCGGCTCCATCTCTTCCCCAGGGAAGGTCTCGGCTTCACCAAAGTGACTCATACTGAACAGATTAGTTTCAAAAAGAAGAAGAAAAAAAAAAAAACTAGTAATAATAAAAATGACTGGATTGTTGTTTATTGCTGGGCTGCGCTTCAGACAGCTACTGTGTTGCAAGGTCTTGATTTATAGTGTCTTCAGGGCCAGCCCCGCCCGCAGAGAGGAGGCTCCTTCCTCCCAGCCTGCCTGCTCTCTTACCTGCGGCCGGTATCTCTGGAGGCCACCACACTGTTCTTGTTGACAGTCTGCTGGAGGCTTCAAGGCAAAGTCGGCTTCTAGCGGCAGAATTAAGGGGTGTTCGACCTGGACTCTAGGGGGATTCAGCCAGGTGGGAATGGGTAACCCTTCTCTCCAAGCTAGGTTGGTTTCCACCCCATTGCCCAGTAGAATGTAACGAGTTATGCCTGACTGTGCAGTGTTGTGCCCAGTTTCCAGGCTATAACCACCTGGACTTCATTTAGCTGAGAGAGAGAGAGAGAGAGAGAGAGAGAGAGAGAGAGAGAGAGAGAGAGAGAGAGAGAGAAGTGTTGGTATCAGATGTCCTCAGTTGTACTCACTGTGGTTTTCAAGACAGGATTTCTTGGACTCCAGGGACCCCTTTGTTTCCCCAGAACTGGGGTTACTACCCAGGTACCATGGCACATGGCTTTTACACAGGTACTGTGGCTCAAACTCAAGTCATTGTGATCACGTACCAAACACTTTCCCTGCCAAGCCTCCCTGGCACCTGGATTAAAGGTTCTGACAAGATCTACAAGGGTCCCCCCTGCTCCTCCACTTCTGGGTTGGTGTGGGGGTATTGGTACTACAGAATCCTCCCAGCATACTCTGGGTCTGAGAACATCTCTGGAGTCAGGGGCCTGGAGGGAGAAGATAGATCCCAGCAAGTCACCCATGATGGCCGGGAAGAAGGACGCAGAGGTGACACAATCCAAATGGGGTGTAGGCTTTGGGAAAACAGGACACGCTGGGAATGGCCCAGTTTTGTCCTGGTTTCAAACAATAGAAGGGAGAGGCAGAAAGGGAAGGGTGTTCAGAAAGACACTAAGTCTCGTTCCTTCGCTTTGGAAACGCTAAGCAGATTAATCTTTCCTTCGGGTAGGCAGTTCGCTTTATGAGTTTTGTGTTTTAATTTCTTGCAGGAGCTGAGGGTTAAGAACATGCCAATAGCGGCCAAAGCAAGGAGTGTGTGTGTGTGTGTGTGTGTGTGTGTGTGTGTGTGTGTGTGTGCAGGCTTCAGTGCTACTGTTTGACCTGTTCTCTCTGACACTCCTGATTTGAATATGATAGCATTTACCGCCCGGTGCTTTAGGAATATGCCCTTCAGACTTTCTCCTGAAAAGAAAATTAATACTCCATGCATCCTTTATAAGAATAGGGTGCACAGGAAGATGGCTCAGTAAGACGCTTCTGGCAAGGCATGAGGACCTGGATGGATTTCCAGCACTCACACCAAAAGAAAAACCAGACGAGCAAGGTAGTATGCCCTTGTCACCGCAGCAGAGGGGACGAAGACCAAAAGGATGTCTGGGACATACTGACCAGATGACCCAGCCTCACCAATGAACCTCACCAATGAACCAATGGTCCCAGTGAAACCCTGGCTCAAAAACAATGTGGACAGCAATTGAGAAAGATACCCAAAGGTGACTCGCCAGGCCCAGCTCAGCAGCCTTTACCCAAAGACCATCTCGTTGGCTCTAAAACTTGCTTTAAAAAGCAATGGACTTCACACCCTTTAAAGAGGTGTTCTAATCTTTTAAAATACTGGTTTGGTTCCAGATAGTTCTCTGAAGTTAAAGGTAAGTAGAAACAGTAGGAAATAAAGCCGTTTTCAAATCCCGTTGTCCTCTAGATGGGACAGTGCTGGCATCTCTTCCTGCTCTTACACACTTGGTACAAATCTGAGATCTAATTATATAAGCCTCTTTCATTACCAGTTTGGAACGAAGGTTTTAATCATCGGAAGCCTAAGCCCCGCGAATTTCCCCATGCCGTTTCTTTGTCTTGGAAAACAGCTTCTTTCGGCATTGCGCAATAGGTCCTCCCACACTGTGGCTGCGCTGTCCCGGTGCCAGCATCTGGCCAGCCCCCACCGCTGGGCACAGAGGTTGTTCTTGCTTCTGCCTTGGCACAGCCCTCACCCAGGGACTCTGCTCGCCAGTATGTGCCCGTATTTCTGAACCCAGTCTCAGGGCAGACTTCTGAGCCATCTGAGAAGTCTTCAGAGAACGCTACGGTTTTAAAGTAAAAACCAATCGAATGTCAACCTGCTAATTTTATGCTACTATTTGGAGCTAACTGATGCTCCTGGTGTGTATAAGGAATGATTGCTAGATCTGTCTTGGGAAAGTAAGAGGGGTTCACGGTGTGCTCTGAAGTACCTGTGGACACAGGTGGGGAGCAGCATGACCCCTGTGGCAGCATTCGAACCTGACACCTGCAGAGTATGCTCTCCTGCAGAGCTACTACTGGGGCTGTAAGTCAGTTCCCAGAAAAAAAGTGTCTTGTTCCCATTGCAAAATGCCCTCCCGGAGTTTCCTCATGAGCTGCCTGGGCTGCTGCTGACAGCGCCTGTGCTCAGCCCCAGCACAGCCCAGAGAACTGGGCAGGCAGCCTGCCTTCAACTGTCGGTAACTTGGAAAGACTTGAATGGCTGATGGTTATCTCTGGTGCAGAAGAACATTAAGTTTCCTGGGATGAAAGGGAAGGACGGGGGAAGCCAAGCCACCTTTGGAGTCTGCACCCACGGTGGTATGGCTTGTCCCAACATGTGGCCCTGGGCCTTAGGTTCCAGCCCACCACCAGCCTTCCCCATGCAGACCCCAGCTCAGAGCTCCTGTGCCTTGCTGCCTCAGACACCGCTTCCCGAGAATGGAAGAACAACAAAAGTTCAGCTCCCGGGATCTACTGTGTGACTCCGGGTGTCTCACTCGACCTCTCTGAGCATGTTTCCTCTTCTGCTGCTTAAAGGCTTGGGCATTGAGTTAGATGGGTTTTAGTTCTGAAGAGACCCTTGGCTGACCTGGAACTGGCTATGTAGCCCAAGCTGGCCTCAAACCTGCAGAGATTCTCCTGCCTAGGCACCCTCCATCTCCTCCCTTGTGGAGTGTTGATTCTAGGCATGGTCCACCATTTTCTGTCACTGGAGTGTCATCCTCACAGAACTGGGATTCTATCTTGTTTGCTGTTGTCCCTACGCCTAGAATATTGCTCATCCAAATCAGCACATAGGAAGCACCTACTGAGTGCACAGATGGTCCTACTGAGTGCACAGATGTGGCTCATCTGTTCCCTACAGTCTGAACCCCACACCTGACACATCTTGAATGTGTGACTCCTAGGTTGTGCACCCCAAGATGGTAGCTGCCCTGGGACTGGAGCTCTGGAGCTGTCCCTGTCATGGACTCCGTAAGATTGGCTGATTTAGGTTTAATGCTAAAGGAAAAACCTGGGAGCTAGGAGATGGATCAATGATAACATGTGTCCTTGCAAAAATCCATACAAGAAGATAGGTATAGTAGCAAATGACTAAAATCTCTGGACTGGGGAGGCTGAGATGGGGACCTTTGGGTCACACCAATCAGACAGACTCATGCCAGTCTGGGGAGCTTCAGGTTCAATCACAAACTCTGTCTTTAAAACCGAGGTGGAGGATGACCGAGAAAGGTTCTTATGTGAGCAGTATATTTCATACCCTTGCATTGCACACACACGAGTGTGCACATGCATGCACCTCAGAAATAAAAAGGCTGGAGGTATTTTTTTTATGTGTGTGTTTGTGTGTGTGTGTGTGTGTGTGTGTGTGTGTGTGTGCAGTGCCTGAGGAGGCCAGAAGAGGGCGCTGAATCCCTTGTAACTGAAGAACTGAATTGCAGGCTGGGAATCAAACCTGTGTCCTCTGTAAGAGGTGCAGAACCCCTGACGCCACCTCTCATCTGAAACAAGGCACCCAGCACTATGTATAAAGTGGAAACACCTGTACAGAAAGAACCCTTGGGTCAGCCTGATGGGTGAGAATGGATGTAGAGGCCCTGGAAGAGATATCATCCCATTTAAAAGACTCCAGTTGTGGTTAAGTTGGACAAAATGCAAAGGATCATGGGAACATTTAATACTGATCATTGTCAAAATGTCCAAATGAAATCTTGTCACCTAAAAACAAGTAAGCAAATAAACAGTTAAAAAAACAAAACAAAACAGAACAAACCAAACCAAACCCGGAGCGGGAGAGGTGGGTCAGTGTTTAAGAACACTGGCTGCTCTTCCAGAGGACCTGAGTTCGGGTCCCAGCATCCACAGAGGGACTCACGACTTCTCCATTAACTCCAGCTTTGGCAAATCTAGCACCTTCTTCTGGTCACCATGAGCACCCGCACAAGCACACACACACACACACACACACTTATTTTAAAAAACAACTTGAACTTGAGTCTGCCGATGTAGAATGCATGCAACTTTTGCCTTTCCTTATCACACACAGTTTCTGAGCAAGTCTCTCAGCGTATCTGGCAGGCACAAGGTCTCCCGAGGGTTCCACGCCCTCTCTTGTGTGTTCAGTGTTTCTGGGAGTTGGGACTCAGTGAGTGGCAATGTTGTTTCTCACTGAGCCCCTCATTAGCCCAGGCTGGCCTTGACCTTGCCAGCCCTCTGCCCACACCTCTCAGGTGGCTGGAGTTCCAGGCCAGTGTCACCCAACCTGAGTGTCTGTCTGTGTATTAGCCAGTTCTCTATGGTCTCTCAGGTGGCAGTGTACTCAGGTGAGGGTCTGGGACAGACTCCAAGGAGACAGTGGAACACACGTGCTGAGCTGGGCCGAGAGTTAGCGGATGGAGGCCAGTGTGCTCTCAGCCAGGGGTGCAGGATAGAGGTTGGTGTGTGTGTGTGTGGGGGGGGACAATTTTGCCCTCAGGGGACTCAGAGCAACCTTTGGAGACATCCGGGCCTTAGAGTTGGGGACTATTTAACATCTGTGGGGTGGAAGCCAGGGTTGGTACTAACATCCTGCAAAGCCCAGGCTAGCCCACCATAGAGAAAGATACTGATGCCTAGAGTTGTCACATACAAGCGTCCATGTGGAGACTTGGCTCTCACAGCCATCCGCACAGAGGCATCCAAAACACAAGTCATGGCAGCCACCTCAGGTCCATGAGGATGGGTACCCTAAGGATAGGGCAAGGGAGGAGGATGCAAAGCCCAGGGTAGAAGGGAGAGGTACCCATGAAGACCACTAGATTGGGAACTCTTGTTCTGAGCCATCGATTCCACACCTGGACATCTGCTCAGGGAAAGGGGTGATGAGGGGAGGGGAGCCCCAGAAGCACAGGTGAAGGTGATAGGAACACGGATGGGCAAAGACTGGCATGAGGAACCCCAACACTGAGGCTGGGAGGGACAAAGCTGAGGCTGCTGTAGGTGGGCCAGGAAGCCTGCTCCCCGCCAGTTCGCTAGCCATCCCTGTGCACCTCTGGGTTCCTGAAGCCCTCACTCCCCTCTGGTACACTTTTAAGAGGGCCAGGCCCACAGGCTGCAACTCAAGATTCTCAGACAAACAAGGTACTGGTTTTCATAGTTGTTCCAACGGCAGAGACTGCAGATCACAGGTGCTGGGCCAGGGGAGGCATGCCCACCACACCCTCTGGAGCCAGAAGTGAGGCGGGAAAGGGATTGTCCCACGTGGCCGGCATCTGGCCCAGCCAAGGCCAGCAGCCTGCATGCAGCTGTTAGGATTGGTCAGTGCAGCCTCCGTAGTCTCCACATCCATTCCCACTCTTTCCTAAATGGTAGCGAGGCAATTAGCGACTTCTGTAGGAGTGTGCACAGGGCGCAGGGCAGGCTTGGCCTGACTCTGAGCCCTGGGAGTCGCTTCCTGTATACCTCAGTGTTTTTAACGAGGCCTTTACAACTGCTAAATGATTAAGCAAAAGATTGATGAGAGTCACAGGCAGATTCATCTTGGCAGCAAATCAGAGGCATGGGCCCTGCCCTGCTGTCCCCCCGGGGCAGCCTGTGAATTATTATGGCAGGGAGTACAGGTGAGCTGCATGGCCCAGCCACACCGCACACTCAATCAGCACACCAGCTCCTGTGCACATCGCAGGAACCTGGGGTACCTTGGTTGTTTTTCTATAGAAGTCACCAGTGGGTGTGGTCCATACCTGACGTGTTCGCCGAGACTCCAGGAGCCTCGTCTTTCCTGGCAAGTGTAGGGTAAATCGTGCCTGCCCAGCTGGGGCAGCCAAAGACTGCTTGAGATGTGCTTATACTTCAAAACTCTCTGTTGCTTATCTGAACACCCAGGGCATCCTTAGCAAGCAGACGCTTGGTGGGCAGGTCGCTGCCTTCCCTTCTAGACCTTCCAGAGAACAGAGCAGTCTTGGGCACCAGCTTTGAGGCTGTGTGGTAGGAAACAGGCAGAGGTGGGTAAGAGGAGGGCGTCAGGCTGCAGGTTCATAGCTCAGTGATGGAGTCTTTGCACACACAGGCAGAAAGTACTGGGTCCCAGGGACAGCATCATAGAAACTAACCCATCTATCAGGAAAGCTTCAGAGATAGAGAGACAGAGCTTAACATCTGTATGGAAGACCCCGGCTTCCAGTACCAGGTCTGCAAAATGGAAGGAGGAAAGGAGAGAAGGATGGAGGGGGGAGGGAGGGAAGAGAGAGAGGGGAAGAGGGAAGGAGGGACAGGGGAGAGAGGGAAGGTTGAAGGGAGGGGAAAGGGCGGAGGGAAGGGAAAGGAAGGCGGACTTAGAGCTAGGTTCGGATCTTGAGGGTTCCTTCACTGTCTGGAGCTCAGTGCATATCAGAGTTTCCACCCTGTCAGTGCGCATGACAAGATCTATCTCGTGACTTGGTTTTGAAACCATTGCAAGGTGCCTTGCTGGGTACCTACTAGCCTGGTTCCTAGGGAGCTCTTAGCATCGATTAACCAGGACCGGTTGGTCTTTAAGCCTCCCTAATGTTATGGGTGTGGGGTCGATCAGAGAATCACATCTGACCACAAATAAATTTTAATAAATAATTAAATACCGGCCAGGTCCATGTCCGAGACTCATGCTCAGCCTTGCATTACATTATATTAATTACATTAATCAGAGGCTTATAAAGGCAAAGCCCACAATGCTACATCCTTCCTACCTTCATCCAATCAGAGACAAGAATCCATCCTGGCGTGCTCCCATCCAATCAGAGGCAAGCATATATCATGACCTACCTGCCTACACGCGATCAAGCGCACATACTGTGTAGTTGGGACAACCAAGCTTATTCAAGAACAACACCGCCCAGCATTCCAGGAAGTTATCTGTCCTTAGGCAACTGGGGCTGACAGATTAGAGGCAGGGTGTTTTGTTTTTGTTTTTTTTTTTGTTGTTGTTTTGTTTTTTGTTTTTATAGATCTTCCAAGCACAGTAATTTAAACTTAAAACATAACATTAACTGCCACAGTTCCTCTCTGGACCCATACCCCGCCCTCCAAAGCTCTTCCTGTTTAAAGGATAGAGCAGGGTTACCATGTTGGAAGACTGCACGACACCAAGGCCAGCAACGTTCAAACCTCTGGCTTCCAAGTGAAAGGGCTGCTGACGTGACGGTTTCGGCAACATCAGTAATTGCTCACGTTCCTCTGGAAAGCAGCTCCAGGACTGAGTGTTGGCTGTGAAGTCACCAGTTTCAACAAAGATTCCATCCAAAGAAGGTGCCACCTCCGCAGCTGGCAGCTGGCTTACCCCTCCTGGAAAGAAACTCAGTTCACGCGGGACCAACTAGATTCATGTGGCTTTTGACTTCCTGTAGCTCTGAGAGCCATCTGGCAGGACCGAGTTGGAGACTCTGCCTTCCCAAGGCTGATACAGAGGAAAGACAGAGGGCTTGGAGACTGGAAGGGCTGCCCATGGGGCCATCAAGGTCCTTAGACGTGTAGACCCTTCAAGACAGCCCAAGACATAGTGTACATGGAACCAGCTTTAAGGGGAAGTGGGTGGCCATTGGCTGGCAAGTAGGAGGACCAGAATCTGAGGCAGAGGTCAATGTAGGATGCGGTTTGGTAGAAAGGAAGGTATTTAGATGAGGGGCTCAGATACTTCCTCATGAAGTCCAGGGAGAAATCACAGCGACATAAGACCCTACATGGGGTCACTCTGGTAAACTCAGCAGCCACCAGGTATGAGGGTATCCTTATGTATGATCCAGTGAAGTCAAAGTCAGCTCCTTGTCCGTACTAATGTGCAGAGGCTTTGCCACTTACTGGGGACAGAGCAGACTCGAGGCCACACCCACAAGACAGTAAGCCCTGCTGTTCCCTGCAAGCAAAGGGACGGAGCAGGAGTATGTGGTTCTAAATGCTCAACAAGAACCCCATAGAAGACTCCAACCGGGGCATCATCCAGAGTGCTTGCGTCCCCAGCAAGGCTAGAGGTGTGGTTCTGAGAGGAAATGTGCGGACAGCTAAAGAAACAAAGCAAATCAGGGAGAATTTCAGAGCCAGCACACTCCCACAGAAGGTTCTAGAACCTTCCAAACCACCTAGAACTCTACAGGGTGGATTTCACCTACAGCCTTGTTTTCACTTTAAGCTTTTATTTTTGTTTTATACCTGCTTCATGTCCACGTATGCCTGTGTGCCACATGTATGCCTGGTGCCCACAGAGGCCAGAAATAGACAGCAAATCCCCTAAGAACTAGAGTTGCAAGTGTTTATGAGCTACCACATGGGTGCTGGGAACCAAACCAGCATGGGAAGAGTAGTTAGTGCTCTTAATGAGCCACCTCTCCAGCTCATCCTCCACCATTATTAAACCACGGTCAATCGTCTGATGAGGTGAGCATGGTCAGAAAGGGTTTTGGGGGCACAGAACTCTAGCAGTGGGGACTTGCTGCTGAGTTTTGGTTACCCAAGTCCTGGCTGAGTGAGCCTGGTTAAAGTTTGAGACAATACTGACAAACCCCATGACGAGGGGGACTTCGTTAAAAGCACACTAGAACAGGCGGTTTACAGGAGGTGGGCCAGTCAGGACAGCAAATCATCAGGAACCTGGATCCCCAGCCATCATGACTTAACCCAGACACAAGAAAGAAGAGGAGGGACCACTAGGGTAAAAAGACTCAGTTATCCGTTGGGCCACCCGCCTTTAAGCAGCAAACTGCTTCCTCTTACAACTCATTGGCCATGTTAACCTGGGATTCTAGACAGATTGTCACCAGCTGAGCCACAAAGGCAGGACTCTCCTGGAAGGAGAGAAGCAAGGAGGAAAGACACTGGCTAGGTGCCCAGTGACCCCAGGACCCACAACAGGCTTCACGGAGCCTTTGTCTCCACACTCACAGGAGGTTTGGAAATCCAGCCAGACACAGAGATGCAGGGTGGGCTCCCAAACTCCAGGGTCTAGGGAGGGAGTGGTGGGGTCTGCAGCAGCTGGGAGCAGCCAGGCCTGTCTTGGGTTAGCACCCAGCCTGTCAATAAGTTCTAATTCTTGCTAATTGAATTTAGAATCCCAGAAAGCCCAGGATCTGGGGAGAGGCTCAGTGGGTGAAGAGCTTGCCCCAAGGCTTAAGATGCATAGTTGTCCCCAACACCTATTAAAAGCAGCCATGAAAGGACACACAGGTAATCCCATAACTGGGGTTGGGAGCTGAGACAGGAACACCCCTGGACTAGTGAGAAATCCTGTCTCTAAAGACAAGTTCCAGAGAATCAGAGGAAGGCACCTGTGCCGACCTCTGGCCTCCATGTGCACACGGGTGCGTGCACACCTGCACGAATGTGTACACTCTCACTTACACGTGCAAGGAACCCAGGTCACCGAACCCAGTCTCCCAATTTCTGAATGCTACATTTGCAACTATGTTTCTGAAAGTTTTGAAAACAGGGCTGGCAGTGGCTCAGCAGTTAAGAACACTTTCTGCTCTTGCAGAAGGCCCGAGTTCCACTCCCAGGACCCACATAGGGTTACAGCCACCTATAACCCCAGTCCAGGGGATCCAGTACCTCTGGCCTCTGTGGGTACTTGTAGGAATGTGCACATATCCACACACGGACACACATACCCATGGTTTTTTGTTTTGTTTTGGCTTGGTTTGGTTTTTTGAGACAGGGTTTCTCTGTGTAGCCCTGGCTGTCCTGGAACTCACTTTGTAGACCAGGCTGGCCTCGAACTCAGAAATCTGCCTGCCTCTGCCTCCTGAGTGCTAGGATTAAAGGCATGCACCACCACACCTGGCATACCCGTGGTTTTAAAAGAAGTTTTAAGAGCTTGGTGAGAGTGTTCTTAAAGAACACCAGCACAGTTTGACTGGGGGCACTGGGTTATTTATCATGAAAAGCAATTGACTATCTTCTCTAAGACCCCACCCCATCCTGGAACTCTCCGATGGATTCAATGTAACCTCCTGAAAAGAGGAGGCAAGACATGATCACTAAGGCTGGGTGACCTAGACCACAGGGGCCTGCACTGCAGTGGACCCAGCGGGTCTGAACCACATAGCATCACGGGATCCTGGGTCCCAGTTCAGCCTCCTGGCTTGCCATAGGCACCGACACTCCCAGGCTACTCAGCAAGACTCTGCCAAAGGAGCGTGGGTAGGGGCCACAGCACGTGGCTCTACGGGTGCCTTGGCAAGGGTGGGACCTGTCAAGTCCCAGCCCGTTCCCACCACTGCCTTCTCCCACAGCTTCTGGGTGTGTCACTCTGGGGATGAGCCAGGTCTCAAAGCCTAGGTCTAGAAACTCAGGGCCTGAGCGACACACAGAAGCTGAAGGGCATGGGCTGACCTCGAAGAACAAGCTCCAGGAAAGGCCTCTAGGCTTCATGAGGGCTCCCTGGGTTCACTTCAAGACCAGTGCTGCCCTGAGCCAGGCGCTGCAGGAGCAGCCTGCCTGCCGTTCATCCGCTAAACATCAGAGAGATACCAGTCATGTGCACAAACCCGGCTTCCAGGAGTACGGCACTGGGCTAAATATGCTTCAAGTCAACACTGAAAAACCCAGACCCTCACAAGATGGCTGCTAGTTCCATACCTATCTTCTGGTGAGCACACGCCATCCACTGGGCCTCCTAATTTTGGCACTGATGGAGTTCCCAAGAGAGGACCATAGACTCCTTCCGCATCTGCCAACAAGGGTCCTGATTGCCCAGGCAGGGGCACCCTGGGACAGAATGGGACAGGAGGACCAGAATGAGCTGGCCCTCTGGCCACCATTGCCTCCCATAAGAGTATCATCACAGGGGCTAGGGAGGTGACTAAGCTGGTGACTAAGCTCACTCAGTAATCACAAGGACCAGAGAGTTCAATCCCAAGAACCCATGTTAAAAATACATAAATAAAGCCAGGCATTTACAGTGCTTGCTTCTAATCCCAGAGGAGAGGTCCCTGGTGTGACAACAGCAAGAACAGGTTTACAGCTGGGTGTTGTGCTGTAGGCCTGACATACCAGCTACTCAGAAATGGAGGCTGGAAGATGGCAAGTTCAAGGCCAGCCTGGGTAACATAGTGAGACATCTTTGGGTTAGCTTAGAACACAGAAGTCTCTGGGTTCCACCAAATGCAGCAACAGAGAAAACGACCATTATACAGGTACCAGAGCATTGTGTGGGCACACAGCAAGCCAACTGGAGTGTCTGTCTGCGGCAGCGGAGAGCCAGTGTCCCACTTCGAATTCACTCTTCTGTTTGGAGGGTAACCTTCTCCTACCTCACACGGTTGTGCTCTTTTATTTCCTTTAAGAATGATTTATGCAGAATTTCCAACTAGCAGAGCAAGCGGGCTCCCTTTAGGTCACAGCCCAATAGGGACACACCCAAGCTCACAGATCTGAAACAAAGACAAGACTCTCTCTAGCTGGACAACTCCCCAGTCGCAACAGGCCACATGGTCCGCACCTTTTCAAGAACAGCTCCCTCGTGTAATTAATTAAGCCTGTAATTACAGACCAATCTTTAAAAATGTAATTTGTAGTTTCTCTATAATACTCCTTCCAAATCTAACTTCTGATGTGGGCTAAATTATATTGGAGCCAATTTTTACTACATGGAGACTCGGGATAAACCAGGCTTTGTTGATGATTGATTGAAATACACTGTTTTCATATTTATTGCTTTAATAGCCGCCATCTCTCTGGAGCTCTGGAGCTCTGGGCTAGGCGGGACTCTGCAGGCTTTATTGCCAGCTCTGGGATCGAGCAGGAGGCCCCTCTGCCTGTGGGAAGTAACCTGCCCCAGGGCTGGAGTTCCCACCTGCACCTGGGTGTGCCTCAGGATCGCGGTGCAGCGTGGACATCCTTCACACACTCAGCATCCTCTTTATTATCCATTTGGCTGTTGTTGTTGTTGTTGTTGTTGTTGTTGTTGATTTTTCTGAAAGCCACAGTGCCAAGTACAGCCTTCCCTCACAAGAATCTCCAGGAGCTGGAGCTGGGGCTCGGCTGGTAGAGTGTTCGCCTACTATACACAAAGTCCTGCCTTTGATCCCCAACACCGCATAAACTGGGTCTAATGGCACATGCCTTTAATCCCAGCCCTGAGGAGGGAGGCAGGAGAAAGGGAAGTTCAAGCTCAGCCCTAACTACAGTTTCAGCTTGGAGTCCACTGGTTCGCAGGAGCCTCTGTGTTTGAGGAGTCTCTGAACACAGGCTAAAGAGGCAGGGACCTTTAAAAAGAAAGCATCCAGGCCCCAGGGCGCGCTCGCCAAATGCTTCAGGCCGACTTTATTGACTTAGCCTAATAGGAAGAACGGGGGTGGGGTGGGGTGGGGGTGGGGGTGTGGGGGGAGCATGGTGGTCTGGATTCCAGGGTGACTTTAGCTTTGGTTTGTCCCCTGACTCCCTGAAGTAAGAAGGCCATGATGGGCACAGGCTGCCTGGGGGAAAGCTAAACGAAAATGAATGGGGGTGGGGAGGGAGGAGTCAAAAGAAGTTGGGTGGTGGCCTCTGCAAAGCTAGCTGTGAGAGTCCAGCCAGCCTTCCTCACTCTCCCCCGACCCCGGCCCCAGTGGAGAGCCCCAATGGAGAGCCAATACCGCTGAACAAAAGGAGTGCTCGGAGCCCACCTCTCAGCTGCCCCGGGTGAATTCAGGTCACTTCCAGGGAATGGAGGACCACCACCAGCACTAACAACCCCTCCCTGCCCCTCCCACTCCCATCTTCCCCCACTCCCCACCCCCGCATTTCTGGACCCTTTAGCATAGTCCTGAGAACACCTTGGTTTTTTGTTTTTTTTTCCTCCAGAGCCCTCACCAGGGAAGTCGGCACTGGCTCCCCTTGGGAAGGAGGCCTTGCTTTGGGCAAACATCTGCCCAAAGAGTTTAACTCAGGTCTTTCTGCGTAAAGATCTCCTTGTTTTGGTTTTCCACCCCGGAGACAATTTTCTCATTAAGTGGCTGGTAATCTCTCCGGATTGCTCACCCTGACTCTGGGGAGGAGCTGCTCCTCTCCCGAAATACCTTTTGAGTCATTGGGGTTTCTATCACCTTGCATAAACTTTGAATTATTCTTTGTGTTGAGAAGATTATTATTAAGAAACACGCCCTCGAGCGGTCCGTACTTGCCTTCCCGCTTCATTCGGCAGGCTCTGCTGCACAGGGCGGCTGCTGAGCTGCTCCCCAAGACTTGCCGGTGTGGTCCAGATGCAAAGACCCCAGGGCGGGACCGCCCCAGACTCAGCCGACTGAGGAGTCCAGCAGCTCCTCAAGAGCCCAGACAGCTTTCCCATCCAGTCCTGTCTAACAACGCAGAACCCGAGTTACAGCGAACTGTTCTCTCAGAACAGGATGCCAGCCCCTCCCATCCCCAGGAAGGAACACTCCGCACCCCCTCCACCACCACCCCCGATTTTTATTTTTATTTTTTAGTCTTAATATGTAGCCAAGGCTGGTCTTGAACTCGAGGCCTTTCCTCAGCCTTCCAAATGCTCGAATTATATGCATGCATTATCACACCCAGCTGAACGCGCGCGCACACCCACCCACCCACCCACCCCTTGCCTCTACTTGATAGATCAGCGATCTTAAGGACACACGGCTGGCACTGCAGAGCCGAGGGCAGTGGGTTTTAATACTCGCTACCCATTCACACTTGCACCCCGAGCAGGCGTTTAAAGATAGACACTTTAACTGGGGAAGCGATTCTCCTACAAACACGCAAGGCGGTTGAAGCCTGGCCAGGTAGACGCCACAGAATTCCGTGCAAGCCCCAGCGGCTGGAGGCCCCGCTGGGATGGATGCGCGCTCCTGCGGCCCCCTCTGCTGGCAGCCTCAAGGCTGCGCCTTCTGGGGCGGTGACCAAGCAGTAGGCTGCACAGCCAAGCCCTCGGACCGGGTTTACAGCCATGGGATGAGATCCCAGCCACCATCCCATCATTTCCACAAAAGAGATGGCGTTTCCAACAAAAACACAGGAGCGCACAACTGCAAAAATGATCAGCCCACGGCCCGTGTGCAGGCATTGGCAGTGATGGAACAGTTCTGTCGGGCATAACTGAGCGGTTGTTAGACACCCAGAGAAAGTATAAGGAACCCACCGCCCTGGGGTTCTGCACCGTTCTGCCTTACAGTATGCCTCAAGCACCGCACGAGAACGTTAGAAGTTGGTTATTGATTGGAATGTACATTTATCTGGATATTTAAAAAGATATTTTGCTTATTTCTATGTAGCGATGGTTTTTCTCTAGCCTCAGACTCCTAGACTCCATCTTGCTTGTGTTTGGTTACCTGCTACTCAAGGGCAGCTTGCTTCCAAGGATGAAACCTTATTGGTCCCCAACAGTCCTGAAAAAATCTATTGCTGGCCAGGGACTGGGTTAGAAAGATCATGTGACATAGTTCTGGCCAATGAGACTTGAGGAAATCTGGATCTTTTGGCGCCCTAGAGAAAGAGGTGCGTCAGGTGAAAGAAACACGGCTTTCTTTCTGTCTGGACTGGGCTGAACATGTTATGTATGGTGCTCTAGCAACCACCTTGCAACCTGGAGGGATGCCTAGGGCTGAAGGAAATATGCGAGAATAGCAGAGCAGAAAGCTGCATCTCCCCCCCCCCCCTCCTGAACCTTCAAGTTGGCGGGTCTTGGAGGCACTGCTAATCAGAGTTAGCAAGGACTAAAGTGGTCCCTCCTTCCCCTCCCCGCTCCTTCCCCGCCAAATACAGCCCAGGGACAGGGAGGCCTCCTTGGCCTCTTCTGCATCTGTGTGCAGAGAGGAGCATCAGAGCTTGTGTGTCCCGCTGGTGAACTGCGTCCCACGCCTTAGTCAGGTTGCTAGCAGCAGATGTGTGTCCCTAGGGCCATGTCTCATGGTGGAGGAGCCGACTAATGTAAGACCAGCTGGTGGCTTTCACCCTGGCAGAAAACTTCCAGAGTGGCAGGGGTCCCAGGTCCCTGTTACTGACGTTTTCTGTTTACCGACATTCTGATTGGTGACTAGGCTGAGCTGATTGGCCTCCTGGCCAGCAGCTCAGGACAGTGTCTCAATTGATTGTAATTGTGTCCTTGGGGGCAACAGAGTGCATTGTGACAGGCAGGGGGTGTGGCCAGTGCTCTGAAGCAGGGTCAAAAGGAATCCAACTCCAGAGTCCTTCCCCAGGGACCTGGGACAAATGACCTCAATTCTCTTGGTCTCCATTTCTGTCCTTGGAGGGTCTGGGACCGTAGGGATACTTGCCAGGGCGCTTGTCTGGTGTGAACATAAGACGATGGTGCGTCTCATGGTCCCAGCAGCCAATGGTGTGACACAAGTCAAGTCGGAAGGCTGAGGGGCCTGCATGATGAAGAGGCCCCAGTTCAGGCAGGTGAGAAGCTAAGGGCTGATTCTTCCTCCCTATCCATGTCCCCTCTCCCTCAAGGGCTGTCCTCTGGCATGGGGAGAGCCTTCTGCTACGCCAAGCCAAGTACATAGATACAAAGGATGGTGTCACAGACATTGTGGCACAGGTCTGAGGTCCCAGCATTCAAGAGGCTGAAGCAGGAGGGTACCTGCGAGTTTAATGCTAGCTTGTTCTAGACAGTGAGACCCTGTCTCTAAATAGAAGGAAAGAAAGGAGGAAGGGAGAGAGAAGAGGAGATGAGGGGGAGGGAGGGAGGGAGGGAGGGCAGCAAAGGCTGGTTTCCTTCAGAGAGTCCTCAGACACAGCCAGGGTACCTCTGGCTGCCCACAGAGCAAGGAAGCCTGAAGTCATTCTGTGGCTTGTAGCTCCCAGCAGCTCCTGGAGCAGCAGCCTTCTGGGTGGGGCCTGGCCTGAGTTTCCACACAGCCATCCATGCCTGACAGCCCTGTTCTACCCTCAGGGCAAAAGGGACTTGGCCTGGGCCCAGGAACTCAGGATCTCCACCTTGAAGGACTGTCCTCCGTCCCCAAGTGAATGGGAACCACTGGAGTCCACTCCGCGGACACCAGTTCTCAGCCGGTGCCACATGAGGTCTGTTTCCTGGACAGCTGAAGGTGCAGTTCTCAGGGTGGGGTGCAGTGCTCATTAAGAGGGACCACACCCCAGTGGCTGAGTGCTTTGGCTTCAATGTGGCAGGAGCTCCCTCCCGGCTCAGGCTCCTGTGTTAGAACACTTGGACCTCAGCGGGTAGCGGTGTTGGAAGGTTGCAGAACCTTCCCAGCAGAAGCCGTGGGTCGTCTTTCTTGGTACCAAGAACAAACACCCAGCAAGGATTCCTGACACACAGACCCTCGCTGCTACGCCTCGCCTGCAGGCCAGACGCTAACCCCTGGACCGAGAGCCAGGATAAACCCACTTCTTGTTTCTGTCAGGTGTGTTGTTGTCATAGCAACAAAAAAGGCAAATAATACAAGTAGGGACCGCCAGTCAAGCCCTGGGGATGGGGTGGCCTCATGCTGGTGTGCCCTACCAGTGGCTGGTGGGCTACCAAATGAATGACAAACGCCAGAGTGGAAAGTGAACAGTAAAAGCTGGGTGCCCAGTGTGGCCACCCCCCGAAGCCCCTCAGAAAGCAGGCTCTCAAAGGTCACCAGAGCTGGCTGTGGTGGCACACAGTTTTCTTCCCAGTGCTCCAGAGTTGGGGGCAGGTGGCTCTGTAGGTCTGAGGCCAGCCTGCTCTACTTGGTGAGTTCCAGGCCCGGCTACAGAGTGAGACCCTGCCTCAAACACACAAACAACCCCAAAAAGGTTCAAGGGAATAAATCAGGGGGGAGGATCCCTCATAAGCCCCTGGGTACCTGGGACCCCAACTCCAGAGATGTTTCCTTAGACACTTGAAGGCAGAGGTCTGTGACAAGAAACGGTGAGTGGGGGCATGTGGCCACACCTCATCCTGGTCCCCAGCATCCTTCAGTGACCTAGGAGAACAAAGGTTGACCTTTCACTCTCAGAACCACAGGAGAGCCACCTGCTATCCCATCGATCTTTCTGAGGTCATAGGTCACATGGCCAGGAGACTCACCCAGTGTTTCTCTCACCGAGAAGCTCTGGTATCTCCGAGTCTTCCACGGAGTTGCCCCCGGAGCCTGCCACAGCCCACAGGTTGGCTGTCAGCCTGGGGCTTTTGTAGGATTGGGGAAGAGAGCCCTGAGACAGAGCCCCCTTCATGAGAGTGGGCACAGCCCAGCTCACGTCAGGACATTTGGAGGCATCCCAGCGTTTCTAGGCTCATCAGGAGCCTGAGTGAGAAAGAAGCCATAGGAATTATTAGGTGGCCTTGAGTGGAGAGCGCGGACCTCCACTGCTGGGAACACGGACTGGATGTGGGCTATTCTGGGTCTCCCGGGACCGGGAGCTTGAGGAGACCAGCCACACTTGCTGCTGTAGACTCACAGTGGCTAGCAGAGCTCAAAGCTCCCCACCCCACCCTGCCCCCCACCCCCACCCCTGTGCCCACATTGCAAATCCTGGGTCTGCCTTATCTGCAGGAAGTCTTCTTGGCTCTGGGTGGCTTCAGTCTATCCTCAGGCCAGCCTCAAGCCCAGGGACAATCCTGTGGTTCTCTGTTCTCTAGTTTATTGTGTTCCTAACTGAAGCAACAAAGAGACCCGAACGGCTTCAAGGAACTGAGGGGAGCCTCTCCAGCGCCACAGAGAGAAGCAAAAGGGCCAGAGGTGGTGGGAACGGAGGAGGGGCCACGTTCAGGCCCAGGACATCACAGCCAGGGTGTGGTTCCTCTCTCAGGGGCTCTTCTCCAGCCAGACCAATGGAGGGTGACAATCACCAGGAGCATCTAAGGTCATCAGGAGATGCTCCTCTGATGCCTGTGGGAGAGTCTCTCCACTAACTTCCTTGATGTGGGAAGATGCATCTTGAGTGGGTTGAGCAGCTGAGCATCCCCAAATGCACAGGGCTGTCTTCCTCATGTGGAAGTGATGTGACCGGACCCTTTCAGCTGCCCTGGCCTCCCCACCATGACAAACTATAACCTGGAACTTCGAGATGAGTAAACCCCTTTCCCCTAAAGAGTTTTTTGTTGTTGTTGTTTGTTTTTTGTTTTTTGGGGTTTTTTTTTTGGGGGGGGGTCAGGTATTGTCACAGCAGCAGGAAAGAAACGGAGAGAGCTATTTCATAAGTCACAGACCTCCTGTGGGAAGTGTCCATTGCTACACCGCCAGCACCCAGAGTCTCCTAGCTACCCAGCTGACGCCCTGATAGTTTCTGATCATTTCCCTGTTGGATCCCTTGAATACAAACCTGTGTTAAGATCCAGGGGCCTGAAGAGGGAGGCAGTGATAAACTGTTTACCTGGGATCCTTGTACCCCATAATCTGTTTGGTAGATGTCTCCCTAGATGGTAGATGTTACCCTTAGCATCTAGAGGGATTGATTTGCTGAAACCAGGGGCTAGCAAACCACAGCCCTCCGGCGACAGTGCTGAATCCTGAGCATCATGGATCCTTCAAAGAGAACTCCGCCAGCCTTGGCAAGTGGTTTATCAAAGGCTGCTGCTCAGAAGGGGCGAGAGCTTTGCCTCAGGCGCTCCGTGTGGCTCGGTGTGGCTTTTGGCTTTTGCCTCAGCTCCAGTGAGTTCAGGTCCCCATCTATAGATTCAAGGCCTTTTGCACCTAAAGCACTCAGCACCGTGACTCCCTTCCAGAATCTAGTGGGCTTCAGGGTATTCAACTCACCCCAAAAGAGAGGCTTGTCAAAGGGATTTATGGTTTGCTAACAAGAATCAAAGCACAGCTTACAAAATCCCAATTACCCAAGCTGGCCCTGAACTTATGAGCATTTGTAAAATTAGAAAGAGCCGAGATTAAACCCTTGGGTGGTTGAGCAACTGGTAAGACATGGGAAACTAGCCCCAAGGCATCTTTTTGGGAGCTTGGGCTCTGGGTGTGGCTCACCCTCTGGGACCCTTGCTGTGAGTTGTGAGGCCAAGCAGGGGGTGTGGGGGGGGTGGGCAAGAAGTAAGGCCAAGACACCCACAGCGACACACACTGAAGCCTGAGAAGGCCCTCCACGCCTCCAAGGACCTCTTGTCCCAGACACAGGGTGGCTACTGAACAAAGAGTTTTCATTGTGTCTTTTATTTCAAACATCTTCCCTCATTAAAAAGCATATCAAGAACATATGTATTGGCCAATCTGGACACATGTGAAGCCAGAGAGCAGTAGGCTATGGGGAGGCCTGCAGGATTACTCCGCCCTGAGCCTACAGCCTAGTCCTCTGCTCATGCGGTAGCTCCACGCCTCGGAGACTCAGTTTCTCCACTTGTAAAAGGGAATCGGGGTTGCCTTGTGGCCAGGGTCAGTGAGGAAGAGAGCCACACAGGCCCTGTCCAGCAAGGCAGGCTCGGGTCTCGTTTGAGGTCACACAGCTGGGCCTCAGCACAGCTCAGGATTAGGAGGTCTTGAATATCAGTGATTTCCTGGCTCACCCAGCCTCAGTTTACCAACCTTTCTGCCCAGAGAAAGACCTCAGAAATGACAACTGTTTGTAGGTACAGGGTCTGAGGCCACCCCAGTGTGGGGAGCACAAGGCCTGCCCTGCATGCTGAAGAAGGAAAGCAGCCAAGAGAGCTGCTGCAGAGCCCATTCAGCCAGCAGAGGGCAGCAGAGAGCAACGGCTGCCTCAGGGAGGAGCCTTGGGCTGTAACCATCAGGGGTTGTTGGGCACTGTCCCCTCTCTTTGACCTGTGACAAGGCTGGTGGTGATCTCTGGGCTGCTGTGGCCAGGCCTAGAGAAGAGGATGTCTGCCACAGGGTGGTGGGGTGGAGGCCCTATTGTGGCCACCCTCCTTCAGGGCCCAGGAGCTTCCAGCAGAAGCAAAACTGAGGCTCAGAACCCAAGTGATTTATCCAGGGGCTTCAGAGCAGTGCCGCCCACATGTCACCTTTCCATCTTATCCCCAGAACCCAGACGACACTACTTGTCACAGTTGCAGGGACCTCTCGGATGCATCTGGGAAAGAACATTGGTGTGTGGAGATTTTCCTCAGGGACTTGTGTGCCCCCTCACAGGAGGGAGACGAGAGATTCAGGAAGGTGTGTGTCATGGATGCTGGGACCCAGCCGCACGGTGTCGGGGAGGCGTCTCGTGATGAAGGTTACACCTGGCACGCAGTAGCTGCTACATAAATACTTCCCAGGGACAGGATGTTTGACGTGCAGAGGGGCCACTCAGCCCACTGCAGCTCCTGTTGGCTGTCATCATTCTGGGCCTGCGGGGCAGGAAAACTCAACCACCAGCAGGGGGCGCCTGTGACCTTTGACTTCACTGTGCAGTCCTGGGCCCAAAAGGACACATGGGTTTCTCACTCTCTTGCACTGTCTCTCTGTCTCTGTCTCTGTCTCTGTCTGTCTCTTTCTCTCCCCTCTGTCTCTCTATCTCTCTCCTTCTCTGTGTCTGTTTCTCTGTCTCTCTCTTTCACACACACACACACACACACACACACTCACACATGCACGCTCACTCCTTTCCACTGAGCTGGTATGCCCAGGCAGGCCTGTCACCATGATTAGTGGGCACCTGCCCCTCAGGAGTTAAACCTGGAGCCCTGACCTGGTCTCTACTGATAACCCTAAGCCATAAACCTGCAAAGAGGGCCAGAGAGACCAGGAGAGTGATGGCTGTATATCCCCAGCCTGTGATCCCCAGCTAGGACCACAGGCTGGGAGGGTCCTGATGCAGTCAGCTGGCACAGCTGAGGGTTCCCCCACCACACCCCCGTCCTGCAACTACAAACCCGCACCTGTGTGGCTCTCACCTCCTACCTCTGTGAAGACTGACCCCGGACGAGGCAAGGTTGCCTCCTACCCACGCGTCCAGGACACAGCCAATGCTTCTCTCCTGCATGTTACAGACAGAGCGCTGGGGTCCCTCTGTAACCTCTGATGTTACAGACAGAGCGCTGGGGTCCCTCTGTAACCTCTGATGTCACAGACAGAGCGCTGNACAGACAGAGCGCTGGGGTCCCTCTGTAACCTCTGATGTCACAGACAGAGCACATGTGAAATCAGCGCAGGTTAGCCACGTCTGTCTGACCCCACATCAGAGTGCGACTCTGGGCCCCTGGGTGTCCAGAAACAGGAGCTGACAGTTATGCCGAGACAATGATAGCTGTCTCCCCTCCTGCCCGAGCTTGTGTTGCCCCCTGGAGGGCCTAGACATGAAGCCCCACCCCCCACATCACCTGTTTAAACAGATTCTGAAGTTCATTGTGGAAGTTGTGTCCACTGGCCTCCTTGGGCTTGCTTTTACATGGGCCTCATTCAAGTCTGGGTAGAGGGCAATAAAGGGGTGCTATCTCCAAGGGTGTTAGCTGGAGCCACACAAGGGAGGATTCACACCCCCCACCTCACCCCACCCCCACTGCCTGCCTTGGAGCTGTCCCAGCTTGCCTGACGACCCTCCCCTGAAGCCATCATTCCTCTGTTCAGGCTGGGTGGCAAAGGTGGGTCAAGACTGTAAAAGCTTGCCCTGGAATTCCCTGGAAGCAGAATATCCCTCCTCCCCCATAAAAGTCTCCCTGACTCTGTCATGGCCGGTTGCCAGGGTCATGGCCAGTTGCCCAGGTAATGGCTGTGTGCAGCTCAGCTTGAAAGCCATGACCCAGTAGGTTGTCAGGAACAGGGTTGTCAGCATGCTTTTCCTGGCAGGAAGGGATGGGAGCACTGTCTGCAGTCACTGCCCGTGGGAGAGCCTTGCTAGTGGCTTGAAACATGGCAGGGAAGGGACACACAGACTCTGTGGGACCCACAGGAACATCACACTAGGTTAGCACTCCGCTCACTTTGTCCAAGAACTCTGGGAGTTCTTGGCACCCCAGGGCTTCTCGCCAGAATAAAAGTCCCAGCTCCTTAGATGGCAGGGCAGATGCCAGGATCTAGAACAGGCTTGAATCTGCGTTCAAGAGCCATTTGCTTGTAAACTCTTTATTTTGTTTCTTTTGAGGCTCTGTGGATGGAACCAGGGCCTTGCAAACACTAAGCGAATGCTCTGACCCTTAGCCACATACCAAGGCCGTTTTCTGGTTTTAATTTGCAAACAGGATCTCACTATGTTGTCCAGGCATACCTCAGGATGTCAATCCTCCTGCCTCAGCTTGAGTAACTAAGATTGCAGATCTGTGTCACCCAGCCCAGCTTTCAAAAAGCCACCTTTCTGGATCCTGGCTCGGCCCCAGGCCACCACGCCCACCATGCCCACCACTCCACTACCCAGAAGCCCTTCCCATCTTTCTGAACAGTGGCTCTCCACCTTGAGAACCCGCTGAAATACACCCTCCACCAGGGAGTCCTCCCAGACTGCTGTGGTCACAGACCCGCCCTCCCTGGCGTCCCTCCTGTTTTCAGTAGCCTTCACTGAGTAACAATTACCTCTCACGTCTGCCTGGGTAGATTCACCCACTTATTTGTGGATGTCTTTTCCCCTCAGTGTTAGTCAGTGTATTAGTCAGGGTTCTCTAGAGTCACAGAACTTACAGATAGTCTCTATGTAGTAAAGGAATTTATTGATGACTTACAGTCTGCAGTCCAAATCCCAACAATGGTTCAGTAGTAGCTGTGAATGGAAGTCCAAGGATCTAGCAG
>NC_034592.1:155128994-155181292 GCF_900095145.1 Mus pahari
AAGATCCAGATCAGAAACTTCTATCTCCCAGTCTCCAGATTAGGTCCACTGGTGAGCCTTCCAATTCTGGATTGTAGTTCATTTCAAATATAGTCAAGTTGACAACCAGGAATAGCCACTACAGTCAGCTTTTTTTTGATTAGCACCAGAGGAGACTTTGTGGAGAGGTTTTTTTCAGTCCTTCCTCCTATACATCAGGCATGGTGTTGTGCACCTGAAACCCCAGAACTCGGAGGCTGAGGCAGGAGGATCATGAGTTGGAGGCCAACCTGACCTACGAAGCAAGTTTCTGGGTCCCCAAAATAATGTTAGTCCAGGTCTGGAGGCTCATGCACCCGAGAGGCAGAGATAGGAAGGTTGCAAGTTCAAGTCGTCCTCCAGTATCTATCTACACACAAGGTCCTAGGAAAAAGAGGCAAAGGCACATAGTGGGTCTGACAGTGCCCTCCCCCGGCTCAGGTGGCATCAGGTGGACATAGGCTAGCGGGTTCTGACTGGGATCTTTGTTTTCACACCTAACATGGAAGATCATCCCAGCACAAAGACTGGGTTTTGGGATTCCCTGGTCAAGGCCCAGTGTTAACATTGATTTGCCAACTCAAAAGGTTATAAAGTATCCTTAATATATAAAGAACTCTTAGAGGCCAATGACAAAAAGACAAACCATTCATTTAAAAATGAACTCAAACTGACACATTTCCAAAAGAGATGGCGCCATCAATTGTTAGGGAAATACAAGTTACAAATGCACACACACAGACTCACACATGCACATAGACACACACAAGCACACACACATGCACACACACATGTACACACATGCACAGACACACACATATATGCATACACATGCACATATACCCACATGCACACACAGACACATATTCATAAACATATATACAAATATACAGACACACATGCACACATATACACATGTATATATACAGACACACATGCATGCACATGCATGAACACACACAGAGGCACATGCACACATATACACATGCACACACAGATACACACTAATACACACAGGTACATACATACACATGCATCCACAAACATATGCACATATATACACACATACATGCACAGACACATATGCATGCACATACACATGCATGCACACACACACTCATACACACACAGGCACACACATACACATACACATACATGCATACGTACACACAGACAGACACGTGCATACACATACACATGCATGCACACACACACACAGAGAGTCATAAAGAGGACATAATGTAACAAATGAAGAATTACAAGTGTTGGGAAGAATGCCGTTGGTAATATTGTTAAGTGAAAATCTCCTTGAGAGCAATCCATTGCTCGATGAAAATTATGGAGTATCTGTTACTTCTCTGTTTCTGTGATAAAATATCCTAGCAACAGCATCCTAAGGAGGGGAAGGTTCCTTCTGGCATACAATTTAGGTACGATGGATCCTATTGGCTGAGGCGGTAGAGGTGAGGCAGCTGCCACATGCAGATGTGGTCAGGCAGTGGATGCTGCACCAACTGTCTTCCTCCCTTTAGACACCAGGACCCCAGCACTCAGGACGAAGCTACCCATGCTTGGGGGGGGAGGGGATCTTCCCACCTCAGAGAAACCTAACCAAGAAAATCCCCCCCCCCAGGCACGCCCAAGCTCCTTTCCTGGGGTTCGAGATCCTCCACACTGACCGTGTGAACTGTCAGTACTGGCTTTTCAAAACTTCGCTGCTTCTGTTCTTAGAGAAGGTTGGCAGAGGTGGCACACGACTTCAATCCCAGGTAAAGCTAGGCAGATCTCTGAGTTGGAGGCCGGCCTTGTCTACAGAGCCAGTTCTAGGGAAGCCAAGGCTACACAGAGAAACCAGGGCTATATAGAGAAAAAAAAAAAAAAAAAAAAAAAAAAACACAAGAAACTAAAAACAGAGGGAGAGAGAAAGAGAGAGCCCTGTTCCGTAGTCTAGGATGGCCTTGAACTAGGGGCCTTCTGGGCTCCGCCTTCTCAGTGTGGGGATTACACCTGGGCCATAACCACCATGCCTGGCTTGGAGATGCGATTTTTGAAAACATTTTATTGATTCTTTGTGAATTTCACATCATGTATCCCAATCCCAGCTATTTCCTGGTCCCTCCATATCCACCCTCCACCCTTGCAACCTCCCTCCAGAACAGAACAAAACAAAAATCTCACCGTGGAAGCTGCAGTGTGTCAAGTGTGTCCCACAGTACACCCCTTTGTCCAAGCAGCTCTTGCAAACGTTCATTGGTCCGAGGCCTCTGGCCTCTGCCACACCATCAACACTGGCTCCTCATCGGGACTCCTCTGGGATGTCCTGCCATGGAGATTTTGAATCTTTGGATCCGAGGGACTTTCACACATTCCAGCAGTTCCTAGATGGGTAGATGTTGGGGTGGACCAATTCAAAGCCCTAGGTCTAGGCTGGGTTGATCAGTCTGACAACTCTCCCACACTCATGCCAATCAGAACCAGCTCTCTGGTACCCATACCATCTGGGCCAGCTCTCTAGCACTGTCCAGCTGAGGGGTGGGGTCAGTTTCCAGAGTGCTGCAGCTCAGGAGAGGGCAGTACACATCTTGCCCTTCCCCCTCACCACAGCTGACATCAACATGACCCCAGCTGCAGCCCAGATAGACAGGGACATCTGATGGCTTAGTGGTAACAGTCCCCTGTTGCTGCAGGACCACATATCTAGACGTGATCCTCAGCTCCAGCCAGGACCTCACCGTGGCTGCAGATGGCATCGCTGGCTGCTCACACCAGACTGGTCCTCACTCCCCTCGAGTCTCCAGCTCCCCACCCCTTCATTGTGCATGTGCCGATCTGTTTCTCTTTCCCTTCCATCTCTCCACAACTTACTTGCTCATCTTAGTGGTACTAGGAGCCTCTGAGGGCCTGGGGTCATCTCAGGAGTGCTATGCCCAGCCCACAACATGTGGCACCAGGCAGGGCTCATCTCAGGCAAGCTCTACCAACCTGGGCCATGCAGCGCAAGTTTTAAATCTACATCACAAATCTCTTCATCCTCAAATGTCAGTAAGCTCCACCCTTCTTCTTTTTTTAAAAAAAGATTTATTTATTATTATACATAAGTACACTGTAGCTGTCTTCAGACACCAGTAGAGGGCATCAGATCTCATTACAGGTGGTTGTGAGCTACCATGTGGTTGCTGGGATTTGAACTCAGGACCTTCAGAAGAGCAGTCGGTGCTTTTACCTGCTGAGCCATCTCAACCAGCCCCCAGCTCCACCCTTCTTAGTGGAGAGACCATGTCTACGGGGCCACATCTCAGACCTGGTGTTTGCTAGAAGCAGGACATGCAGTACTCTGAGGTGACAATGGTCCATGCAGCGGTGTAGCCCGCTCTACTTCACTGTGGCCCAGACTCTTTGCATCCTAAGAGTTGCCACTCCTATGACTGGAGGCTGCTGTATGGCACAGGTAACTCTAAGGAAGGCCTGGCTTGGGTGGCTCTGGCCTAATCAGGAAACCCTTGCAAGAGCCTCCTGGACAAAATTAGGAGCCTGAATGAGCTGACCTAAGGGCAGGGATATGGGTCAGTTCCTGAGCATGTGTGCCCATGAGTTAGGTGTGTGCCCACGAGTTAGGTGTGTGCCCACGAGTTAGGTGTGTGCCCACGAGCTAGGTGTGTGCCCACGAGCTAGGTGTGTGCCCATGAGTTAGGTGTGTGCCCACGAGTTAGGTGTGTGCCCACGAGTTAGGTGTGTGCCCACGAGTTAGTTAGGTGTGTGCCCATGAGTTAGGTGGGTGCCCATGAGTTAGGTGTGTGCCCACAAGTTAGGTGGGTGCCCACGAGTTAGGTGTGTGCCCAAGAGTTAGGTGTGTGCCCATGAGTTAGGTGTGTGCCCATGAGTTAAGTGTGGTGCTGCTTGTCTTTTTATCCCCATTAGAACAGAAGAGGCCAGGTAGCACAGAATGAGGCTGGCTGTAGGAGCTGAGAGACTCCTACCCTGCAGCCCGTGGAAAGGTGGGCACTGTGTCCTCCTTCCCCAGGGATAAACTCAGCACACAGCATGAGGAGGTGACAGGCTGGGACTCCTGACCATGTGAGCCCAGCTCCCCACCGTGCATGGCTTAGCCTCTACACAGCAAGAAGGGAGGGCTATGTCCGCCCCTGTCTGTGGTCAGTCATCTGCAGTTCTGAAGGCAATAATGCAAATCATGCAAGGCGGGGGCGGGGTGGGGTGATCCTTGAGTGCCCGCTCCTAACATGCCTAACATGGCCTCTTTCTGTGAGGACCATGTGCCAACTCATACGTAATACGTAAAGGCCTTAAGCTCCCCAGGTGGGAGCCACAAACACTAGCAAGTTGGCACCAGGATGCCAACTTCCGGCTGCAAGGATGAAGGGGTGGTTGGCACAGGGGTGGGGGAGGTTGGGCCTGAACAAAGCTCTCTCTTTGAGGTTGGCTGCCAACAGAGAGGCCTTTGTTCTGAGGGGAATTTAAGATTAGTGCTGGAAAGGAAGGGGGCACCGTGACACAGGCGTATTCCAATCTGGCTAAGGAGAGTATATTTCTTTAACTCCTTGGCAAACTCAAGCATTATCACATCGACACTTCCAACATCCGTCTGATATGCCGGTGAGCCCTTGGGGTCATGACTTGATGACCTCATGT
Organism: Mus pahari; assembly: GCF_900095145.1. Lineage (NCBI taxonomy): Eukaryota > Metazoa > Chordata > Mammalia > Rodentia > Muridae > Mus > Mus pahari. The sequence goes on from NC_034592.1 coordinate 155,133,660, forward strand.
CAGCAGCAGAGAAGTGGGGGGAGGGAACCTTCCAGAACAGTGTCTCGGAAGGGAAGGGTCAGGTGTGCACCAGCTCCAGGTTCATCTGATCCGGGCTGCGAGCCCCTGGCCAATATGAACTTAACACCTATGGTCAGCTTAAAGACTGAGGACCTTGCTTACATCCATGGTGGTGGCTAAGTGTAGGTTGGGATGGTGGAGTAACTTCAGCTGGGCCTCCTGTCCCACAGTCCATCTGGGCTTGGTCAGAGTAATCACAAGCCCCAAGGCTGCTGTCTTCCACAACCACCAAGCTACCCCCATTTTACAGGTGGGGAGACTGAGGCCAGGCGAGGAGGGGAGGCAGCATCCTTCCCTCGATGAGGTCAGCACAGCATCCAGTCGGAAGGGAAGGAGGCCACTCACGGTAAGCGACACAGCACTGTGCCGTGGCGGAGAACGAAGCTCGAGGGAGTTTGGAGAAATCAGCTATTTAATAGATCTGCCCTGCCTACCATGGGCTGGCCCCTATCTCTCCTTGTACCACCAGGAGAAGGCTAGGGCAGCCGGGAGCTGTTTCCTGCTGTGACTCCATGATGCAACTTCCTGCTTGTATTCTCGAACCCTCCAGCCTAGGACACCTCTGCTTGTCACATTGGTCCCACGATCCTGAGAAGAGTCCCTTACCGACAGCCAAGCTAGGCACGTGCATCTCCAAACCCACAGCATTCGGATAACCTCAAAGGAACCAGAGGCTCTCTATTCAGCTAGATCCATCCACCGAGGTGTGAGCGCTCCCTCACACAGCAGAGCCCTGACGGCCTTTCTGAAGGGCTGGTCTCTGCATTGGCCAGAGCAGCCAGGATCCTTCTAGACTGGCAGTAAAAGCTGACCTTTCTTTCAACTCAACTTAATGAGTACGTGAAGGCCGGAGCAGTCCCCAGGCGGCTGTGGGGTGAGGCCTCCTGCCGAGGCCAGCCCTGTGCATCGGTCCTGAGCTATGAGCTATGTGTAAGACCTAGGCTCTGAGGCCACAGTTGGAAGAACACCCCTCCCTGGGGGCTGTTCTCAGAGCACCTGTCCCGAAAAACTCTGCTCTGCCCACCCTGAGTGATCGTTTCCACAGCTCCATCCCCCTGCCTCACACTGGTTTGAGGCTTTGGGCAAGTGGCTTAGCCTCTCTGAAGGCAAAAAGATCATCTGCAAGAAGAGGAATGTGCTCCCAGTTCTAATCGCCACCACAGGTGGGACATACCTCACTGATTTGCACAGCAGGGCGCAAAAGAACAATGTCCAACCTAACATGGAGGACCCTGGGATGTAGGGCTCATCTCTCCATCAGAGAGCAGAGGCACAGCCTGAGGGTGGGGTCTCATCACACCAACTGCACCCACTGCTGAAGACGCTGTCACACACCTTCAAGGGGGATTGGAAAACAGCCACAGGGAGTCAACGTCCCCTACCCTGACCTGACCCATCCCCTCCCCTCCAGAGCAGTGATCACAGAATTCAGGGAAAGAGCCCTTGCTGTGCACATAGAAGGGACCTTAGAAACAGCAGCTTCCGGTATATGGGGAGACCCCACCACCATTTCCAAGGCTGTCTGAGCAGGCTGCTTCCATTCCCAGAGAGGACACTGACCCACAACCTGCCAATCACAATGGCCCCTCCCTCCACTGGGAATTCTAGCTAACTCACCTCCATTCCCTCCCCTAAGCATCAGCAGGACTGGGATGTTCATTTTCAACACACACACACACACACACACACACACACACACACACACGCACACACACACACAAACACACACACACTATACATACAGACACACATGCATACATATGCACACACACATATATATACATATATATATACACACATATATAGAGACACACATACATATACATACACACAAACACAGACACATATACACATATAACATACATATAGACACATATGCATACACTTCTACACACATATACATACATATACATAATAGACACATACACAGACATACACACAGACACATATATACACATATACACATACAACACATACAGACACATGCATATTACATACACACATATACATAACAGAGAGATACACATACATACACAAACAAATGTACACACATGTAGCACACACATATACTCACACAATACATATACAGACACATACATACACATGCACACATATATACAAGGACACATACACATATACAACACATATATACAACACACACACACACATATACTCATATACAGACACATACATATACATATATACACATACACAGACACATATAAACACACAACAAACACACAACACACATTCATATACATGCACACACATATACATAAACACATGTACACAATACACAGACACACACACACACTATTATTAATCAGCTCACAAGGGTCAATTATGTGAACGGTGACTGGCAAACCCAATAGAAAAAAAAAATCAGTCTGGTTCTCAAATCAGATCCTCTACCAATGGCACTTTGCAAAGCATGCTGGTGATGTCAGCAGACGAAGTTCCACCTGGACCCGCATTTTGCATTGTGGAGGCATGCTTGAACTGGGGCAATCAATCAAAAGAGGTCAGGGAAGGAAGGAGGAGGGTGCTACACTTCAGATTGGTGGGAGTGGAAGTCGGAGCATTGACCCCCTGCTCACAGGGCTCTGTGGGTTCAAGAGCCAAGGCTCCACACTGCCAAGCCTTTGAGCTCCGGAGCTGGGGGCAACAGCCTTGGGATTCTCCAGGAGAGATACTGTTCCTATTCTGTGCTTGCAGAAGTTAATACTCCTCCTACCCTCTTCAAGGCCTTGGCATCCTGGCCCAGCAGAGCAAGAAACCGGAAGCACGTAATTTAGATGTGGGGCTGCGCCTGGGGCCATCTCCAGGCTGGTCCAGGAGCCGAGTGGCTCTAGCTGCTCTGGAGATCCAGCTTCTGAGATTCCAAAGCCTCAGAACCTAGAGATCCCCTGGAAAGTCAGGGGAGAGTCCCACCATGCTCCCTCCTGGGCTGCACACTGTGCTGGGGAGTGTGGTTGAAACTTACCTAAGTGGTTCAGGATGTCTTCGTGATTAGTCATGCCTGCTGGGCACAGCAAGGTGTAAGGGGAGACAGTCTGCCACGTTTTCTGATGTGAACTTCACTGTAAGAAGGGGGAGCTGGTAACTAGGAGGATGAAAAACACACACGCACACACATACACACATATGCACACACATGTATACATACATACACACACACATACACACACAACTAGAGATGGACACGGTGGGACTTTTTGTAGATCTGTGAGGGAGCAGAGAAGGTCAGCCCAAGATGACAGGAGAGAGGAGGCTGGGCCTCTGAAGTCAGCAGGGGTGGATGGAACGGTCTCGTGGGAGCTGCCCCCAGACCCCCACTTCACAGGGCTCTTGCTCCTCACTGTGGGAGCAAGGCTCAGTCACCTGTGACCCTAGCTGCGATTCTATTCCTCCAACCTTCCTTTGATCCCCTTACCCTGTCCTCCCTCAGGCAGGGTTTCCCTAGGCCTGAAGACAAGCTGATAGTTTTACAGGGTCACTGTGACCCCAACCAGGACATAAAACCTTCCCGTGGCATCATCTTTGAGGAGGCTGTGCTCCACAGGCCTCCCACTCGCTCTGGCCCAACCTTTGACCATGGCATAGGCTAACAGGTGCCGCCCGCATCTTACTCAGCCTCACAGGTTCAGGAAGGAGAGGCCCTCCTCACTCGGCCACCTGGAGGCAGGGTTTCTGGAGAGCTGTCGCTGAGGGTAACACTAGTCAACATCACCTGGCGGACGGTGCTCCATCTGGGAGGCCACAGTCGTCCTCTTGGACTGGACAGTGGGTGCAGCACAGAACATAAGCTGACCAGCGTCTGAGAGCCAAGGGGAAGCAGGTGGGTGGGACAGAGAGGGCTCCAACATCTGCTGCTGCCCCCCACCCCCGCACGCCCTCAGCCCTCTCCAGCCTGGGTGTGCATCTGCAGCTCAGTACGGAGACGTGTCCTACTCCGTGAAGCAGAGGGAAGGGGGTGGGGGGTCACACCTTCCTGGGAATCCGCCCTTCCCACACCACCCTCTCTAAGAAAATCGAACTCCAGGCATCTCCTGAGGGCCCTGTAGGAAGACTGTGTGGGACTGACAGCAAAGGTGTCCCTGCCTGAATTGCTATCACAAAAGGTTGATTGGTCTAGGGCACGGGCTACCATGTGTTCACCATGAGGCAGCCAAGCGTTGAAGATGCTGCGGAGGGGTGACTGCATACGGCATCAGAGGTGCCTTGGCCATTATTCTCTGGGGTCCCGGGGGTGAGAGGACACAGTTCAATCTAGTTAGGTGACTGTGTGATCCTTGGTGATAGAAATATTCCTAATAGGTACACTTGCTGGCCATGCTGGTTTCGCTGGCTATGCTGGCTTCGCTGGCTACGCTGGCTACGCTGGCTACGTGAGCCAGAGGCGTTCCCCGTGGGCTCATGTGCTCCAACACCTGGTCCCCAGCCCTTGGTGCTGTTTCAGGGGATTGTGGACTCTTTGGATTGTGGGCTTACGTACAGACAAGGTTGCTAGGGATGGTCTTGAAGGTTGTTCCCACTTCCGACTCCAGCATGTCCCCTGCCTGCTTGCTGGTCTAGCAGCCACGGGGTCGCTGTGCACCAGCCAGAGCTGCCTTAACTGGGTCTCCTGCACTGTGTCAGATGGAAACTCTACTGAGTCTGTGAGCTAAAAGCAACTCCTTCTTCCCTCAGCTGCTCCTTCCGGTGTTGGGTCGGAAGGACAGGAAGGGTTCTGTGGAGCATGTGCGTGTGAGTTGGTTATGGCAGCCTGGACTACTGCTCTTCACAGTCACATCCCATCTCAGTGTCTACGGCGGGCACCTCCTCCACCACCTTCCCTGCTGCTGGCAGGCCTGGAGGCCTGACTCTCTTTGGCAGAGGCTGTTGAGGTTCTTGTACCCTTTGCTCCGTGGCTCGTGACTTGGCTATGCCCATGGTAAGCTACTGCCCCTCCACCTGGGCCCCTGACAAGCACCCTGTAGTCGAGGGGACCACCGTGTGTGTCCTTTTAAGGAAGTCTCCGGGGTCGAAACCTGGAGTGGAGAGCTCTGCCAGGCAGGACTGCCGCTGGCCTCACCTATTGCTTTCACCCTGAGAGCCTCAGGTTGGGATGAGACATTACACAGCATCACGGTGTCCATAGCTGACTGATTCATAATGGTCACACGAGGGGTTTGTACCCTCCCCTGTCACCAGGACTCGAGAGTTCAAGACAGAAGGGTGACAGAACCTGCGGAAGGTTGCAGAAGAGCCGAGGTGGACTAGGAGGACATGGAGAGCAAAGGGACAGACTGTGTGGTAGCTAGAGAGTCCTGCAGCCACAGAGCCAGTGTCATGTCACAGCTCAGACTGAAACAAGACCACCCAACACCATCTAGAACCAGCTGGAACCAACATGGTTGACAGAGGGGATGCTCACTGTCCTGTGTTTGCAATTACATCTGCATATCATTAAACCCTGCAAAGACAAAAGGGGTCTGTAGTGTGGAGTAAGTCCTATACTGGGAAAATCTCAATCCATTCCTGGAATATCACACACATGCACACACACACACACACACACACACACACACACACAGAGCAATTCACATACTCACACATACTCAGCACACACACAGGTACACACATACTCCTCATATACACTCACACACATATACACACATGCAGGTAGACACACAGAGATAACACACACATATTCAGGCACACACAGACACACACATCCACATACACTCACACATGCACACTCACACACAGATACACAGAAACACACACACAGACACACATTCACATACTCACACTCACACATGCACACTCCTCACACACACACATTCACATACTCACACTCACACATTCACACTCCTCACACAAACAGACACATACAGAGAAACACACATGCAGACACACAGAGAAACACACATACATACTCACACATGCACACTCCTCACACACACACAGACACACACATTCACATACTCACTCACACATGCACACTCCTCACACACACAGACACACAGAGAAACACACACACAGACACACACATTCACATACTCACACTTGCACACTCCTCACACGCACAGACACACTCACAGAAACACACACACTCCTCCCCTCTATTAATGTCCATCAGACACTATCCAAGATCCTGGGCAGGGCGACTCTCTAAGAAGCCACTGTGTACGTCTCCTTCCTGTGCCATTTCCTCCCAGTCCCTTACAATCATGATCCAAGAAACACTGGCTAGAGGTCTCCGTCCTCCCACTCTGAGGACTCCCCAGTCTTCACCACCAGCAACATACCCACCAGTGACAGAGTCCCGGGGAATTCTCCTCATTTCAGTGGATACACAAAGGAGCAGGTGTAGAAAGAACTTCTGTCTGAGGTGCTCACAGGGGTGAGGTGCTCCCCAAGGTGGGGTATTTACAGAGGTGCAGTGGGGTGCTCACGGAAGTGCTGTGCTCACAGAGGTGAGGTTCTCACAGAGGTTGGGTGGGGTGCTCCCCGAGGTGGGGTGCTCCCCGAGGTGGGGTGCTCACAGGGGTGAGGTGCTCACAGAGGTAGAGTACTCACAGAGGTTGGGAGGAGTGCTCCCCAAGGTGAGTGCTCCCCGGGTGGGGTACTTACAGGGGCCGGGTGATCACAGGTGTGCAGCCACTCAAAGCCCCAAGGAACCTCGAGAAGTTTCCCTGGGCCCTTGAACTGTCAGCCAGCTGTGGCTGGGTGAACTAAGGAAGAGGCACAACCCACGGGAGTGGGGGCGGGGTAAAGGGTGACCTCCTACGTGCCAGGGTAGGTAGCCCAGGCTAGATACCACTCATGGGACCCCACAGATGAGAAGGGACACTCAGTGAAAGGGACGGCCCACCCCCTGTAATGTTTAGTGAACTAAACATTCACTTGTGTGAGAGTTTCACCCCTGGTACAGCCGATCAAAGTCCTGCCCACTGTGAAGCAAATCATTGCACCTCACCCCCACGCGGCCTGCTTCAGCTGGGTCTCCCGCTGCCCTACAGCTGAGCTGCAAATAAAGAAAGGCCCAGGGGCAAGATCTGGCCACCGACTCTCTGCGTGTCAAGTTTTACTGGGACAACCACGCCCCTTCGCCTGTGTCCTGTCCAGTTTCCAAGGTAGGACACACAACAGGCCGGCTCCAGTCTTTACCCCCTTCATCGCGCTGCCTCGACTTTCTTCCTGGTTTCCTTCACTCTCTAGATCCCGCCATGCTCTCTCTGCTCAGGCCTGGGGAGGAGCCACCCAGACGGTGGGAACGCAGACCCACGAGTGGGCCTGCGGATTCAGCTCACACAGCGCACAGCTCTCCAGACTTTGCCCTCCAGTTAGCCGCGGTTGCGTGGGGCCCGCCTGAGTCACGTGGTACTTCTGCCCGTGCCCTCTGTCCACCGACAGTGATCTTTTTTCCAGCCCCTGCCCCCTCCCCACCCTCTCTCGCCCTGTGTTCCTCCAGAGAGGCCCCAAAGAACAGAGGAGCCTCCGGATTCCAGCCCTGGCTCGACTCCACCCTGCGCGGATGCCAACAGAAACCCCGTGTTTGCCTCGATTAATCACAGGCCCAATCTGCAACTTGAGCCCCATGCACCAGAAATAAACGGAAAAGTGCAACCTGACCACAGAAGTATTATTTTATAAATAAGGCCCTTCAGTAGTGGCTAATTGGATACACATTTTGCAAGATTCGGGAAACATTAAAACTATCTACTCAAATTGGCTGGGTGGGTTCCTGTTACAGCCCGGTTGGTTTGCTGTCCCACCCCAGGCCCTGGCTTGCAGAATCTCTCCAAGCTGTTCTTTCTCCTCAGGTCCATTGCTCCTCTACCCAGTCTGCTATTGATAACAGTTCTATAAATCACAAGATGGGACCCAGCCCCCTAATCCGGCCAGCCAGGGTTCCACTGAGGCAGATGTCTAAAGGGGACGCCAATCCCCACACTGACATCCCAGCCGACTGACACCACTCCCTCGTGAGCATCAGACAGGGTCAAGGGGAGCTGCCTCCTCCCTCTCAGAAGAAGGAAGAGCCGTGAGGAGAGACTCTTCAAGGTGAAAGAAGCCTTTGCTATGGAGGGGCAGAGGGAGACCACGTCTGCTGCAAATGGTGGCTCAGCCATCCCCATCACTCAGATAGCCGAGGCCAGGGGATTACAAGTTTAAGGTCTCCGTGACAACTTATTGAGACCCTATTAAAGAGGAAAGAGGACTGGAAGTGTAGCTCCATGGTGGGTGGTGTGATGGTTTGTTTGTGCTTGGTCCAGGGAGTGGCCACACTATTAGGAGGTGTGGCCTTGTTGGAGTAGGTGTGGCCTACTTTTTAAGAGTATGTGTGTCACTGTGGGCGTGGGCTTAAGACCTTCACCCTAGCTGCCTGGAAGCCAGTACTCCCCTAGCAGCCTTCAGATAAAGATGTAGAACTCTCAGCTCTGCCTGCACTGTGCCTGTCTAGATGCTGCCATGCTCCCACCTTGATGATAGTGGACTTGAACCTGTAACCTCTGAACCTGTAAGCCAGCCCCAATTAAATGCTGTCCTTATAAGAGTTGCCTTGGTCATGGTGTCTGCTCACAGCAGTAAAACCCTGACTAAGACAGGTGGCTTGCCTGGTGTGAAGGAGGAGGCCAAGCCCAGTTTCTCAACTGCCCATGAAGATGAGCCAGAGGATGGGAGCCTCTCTGTCAGGGCCTTTGGAGTTCCCCGAATCCCCCTGCAGTAGAAGCAGGTTCCCTTCAAGTCTGACTTGCCTCCCATACTCGGCTCCTTAGTGGGACTGAGGTCTTAGTTACTCTCCCAGCACTGTGTTACAAAAGCAACTGTTGGAGAAAGGGTTTATTTTAGCTCACGGGTCAGAGTTGAGTCTGTCGTGATGGGGGTTGGGGGTGGGGCAGCCAGCCTGAAGCAGCTGGTCTCTTGCATCCTTGATCAGGAAACAAGGATCGGATTGATGACACAGGCTGCTGCCGCCCAACTCCCTTCTCCACTCAGACAGTCCAGCATCCAAGCCAGGGAATGGCGCCCCCCACAGTGGGTGACTCTTTCTGCCTCAATTCAAGAGTTGGAAGACCAAATCAAGATCACCCCCCTACGCACACAAGCATGTCCAGGGGCCTTTCTCTGGGGTGTTTCCACGATCTGTCATATTGACAAAGAACACTAACCATCACTGTGGGTTTTCACACCACAATGATATTTTAACTACCAAACAACTTCCTCAAGTTCACCTTCCTAGCCCCAAATGTCAGTATAATTATCCTTTTCAGAGATTGGGCTGCAACTAGTTCTTCTGGGACATTTCTAGATCTGTCACTCATTGGTTTGTCCTAGAAACTAAATATGTACCAGACAAGCCAGGCTTTCTCTGTCTAGCTTAGTGGCTCTCAACCACCCTAATGCTGCCACCCTTTAATACTGTTCCTCATGTTGTGGTGATCCCAAGTGTAAAATTATTTTTGTTGCTACTTCATAACTGTAATTTTGCTACATAATGTAAATGTCTATGTTTTCCGATGGTCTTAGGTGACCCCTATGAAAGTGTCGAACTCCAAAGGGATTGGCATCCAAGATACACATGTGATCCCCTGTAGCCACAGTTTGAACAGTGGCTCCCCCTGCTGGCTGGGTGGAGTTCTGCAATTTCCACAGTCCACCACCACCCCCTGGATTCACCCACCAGGCTTGGGCTCCTTTCTCACTTATCTTCATTTGGACCTGGAGCATCTGAGGATGTGCTGTCGTCTTAGAACTCCTGCATTTTGGGTACGGAGTGCTGAAAAGCCACAGAATGCTGCTGGGGAGGCAGCAAGACCGGAAAGGAAGAAAAGTCCATTCACAAAACAGCCGCGCAGGGATGGGCAAACCAGTGCCGCTCAATGAAGCCTTTTTATTTCCCAGCCTACTTCTGATGCCGCACAAAGTGATGAATTAGAGACGCTTGTTTCCTTTGGTTGAAAGAGGCGAAAGCAAGAGAAAAAAGGCAGTGTTCGGGGAGAAATATAGGAATGAGGTACCCGCAACCGGCAACCGGAAGCTTTGGGCAGATCTGCTTCCTTCCAAGGTCTCCACTGGGCCTCTGCTTACTCACCCGGGAGCATTTGTCAGAGTCTCTGGAACTCTTATATGTCACTTGGAAGTAAGAGCGGATCAGCACGTTGTTAACTCTTTGATCTCCAAGTCCGAATTAATGATAGGCATTTTACACAAGGGGAAAATGCGAACTTTCAGAGATGATTTAGGCTAACTGAAGCCATCCTGAGCCATCCTGTTGAGGTGCGGGCGGCTTCCTGCGGCACAGCTGGTCCAGGTTTGCTGTCTGCGGGTGGCTGGCTGGCAGCAAACGGTAATCTGAACCAGACAGAGGGTGTGGGGAGCTGAAAATATGGGCAGGGACTGGCTGCAAAGGGGGTCCCAGGGTGGAGGTGGGATGCTCCGGGGAGAGATGGGAGTGTCTTTGCCTGAAGATAGAGCTTCATTTGTTCATTCATTTCTTCTCAAAATATTCGCAGAGCCTGACTGGTCTCTGGGCTCCAGAGGAGACAGCAAAGGACCAATGTTTTTACATGTGGATTTTACATTTTGGATAAAACCTTTCAACTGGCAGGGACACAGAATAACAAGTAAGAAAACTCCAAGTCGTGACCTGTGGCTTGCTGAAGTGGCTCACTGTTCAATACACTCGGAAGTATGGCGATCAGAGTTCGGGTCTCAGCATATCTCGTAAATACCAGAGAGGCACGACCAGCATGCAGACGACAGAGAAGTCAGAATATACCCAGAAGGACCAGGGAAGGGAGTCATCTTAGATCAGTGGCTGAGAAAGGCCTCTCTGAAGACAAGGGTCCGACCCCCAAGTCAACTGAGAACGGGGTGAGCTAAGCAAACATCTAAGGTCTGGGCAGGGGCAGCAGGCAGTCTCTGAGACAGTCAGAGGCTTGGAGTCACCGGGAGGCTCGGGAGGAAGGACAGTGGGGGCGGGGAGGTTACAGGGCAGAGACCATGATATGTAAGGCTCAAGGCTGCTGCTCTGGGCTTGATGCCTCTGTTAGAAGGGTGTTCACTGGCCCAGATCGTGACTCTAGTATTTGGGAGGTTGAGTCCCAGGAAGCTCAAGGCCAGCCTGGACTACCATGAGACCCTGTCTCAAAAAGCAAACAAAAATGGAATTTAGATCAAATACATAATGAGAGGGAGAGGTAGCCTGAACCACAACCCCAAGCCAAGGGTGGAACAAGAACAGGGCATGTGGCTTGTCACTCAGTCACTCAGTGGTGGTTTGAATGAGGGTGGCCCCATAGGCTCAAATGTTTGAGTGGCTGGTTCTCAGTTAGTGGAACTGTTTTTGAAAGGATTAGAAGGTGTGGCCTTGCTGGGGAAGGTGTGTCTCTGAGGGGGCGGGTTTCCAGTTTCAAAAGCTAGAGCCAGGTCCCCAGGTCTCGCTCTCTCTGCCAGCAACTTTCTGACCATATGTAAGTTCTCATGATCATATGTAAGTTCTCAGCTACTGCTCCAGTGTCATGCCTGCCTGCGGCCATGTTTCCCTCCGTGATGATCATGGACTCACCCTGGAACTGTAAGCAGGCCCCAATAATGTTTACTGTTTTAAAATATTATATCAGGGAGACATCGAAATGGCTCAGTGTTTGAAGGTGCTTGCTGCTGAGTCTCACAGCCTGGGTTTGATCCCTGCCATCCACACGATAGAGAGAGCCACGTCCTGCCAAGTCAGTCTCTGGCCAGGGCCCCAACCACAAAAACAAACAAACAAACAAAGAAGTAAGTGCAATTTCAAAAAACAAAACAGAAACAAAACATTACATTTGACTGGATGTGACAACGCACACCCACAATCCCAAGAGTCTGGCGGTAGAGGCAGGAATATCAACATTCAAGGATATCCTCAGCTACACACCAAATTCAAAGCTAGCCTGTGCTACATGAGTCTGTTAATCGCACTTCCCCAATCATAATCTATGACACAGAATCTTGTTTTTGTTGCTGTTTCTTGAGTCTCACTTCATTTTATTTTATTTTATTTTAGGCAGGGTCTCATGTAGCCTAGGCCGACCTGTAATTCCTTCCCTACGCCAGACTGGCCTTCAGATTGAAGTACAATTCCCCTGCCTCAGCCTCCCCAGTGCTGGGATTGCAGGTGTGCACCACATGACCTAAATGCCTGTGTTTCCACGTAGAGCCTCTCTATGGGGCACACGCTGGTTCCCAGGCCCCTCTTACTGAGAAAGCATAGCCACTTCCCAATGACCATCAATGATGCAATGACCCATCCTCGTCGTCATTTTAATTAGACTTAGGGTCACCAAAAGGTGTGTCTGTGAGGCGATTTCCAGAGAGGTTTAACTGAGGAGGGAAATTCTTCTGGGATGGGGACAAGCCGGGGTCCCAGACTGAATAAAAAGGAGAAACGGAGACAGCCACCAGCCTTCATCTCTCTGCTTTCTGACTGTGGACACAGTGTGACCAGCCACCTCGAACTCCTGCTGCCGTGCCTTCCCCACTGATGACCGAGATGGGCCCTCCAACTGCGAGCCAAGCAAACCCTCCCTCCCTTTCAGCAGGACAAACATGGCTGCATGCGCACTAGGGCACCAGCAACCTTGTTTTGTTTTGTTTTGTTTTTTTCCTTTTGTATTTGTGTTTGAACATTTTAGGGACACACAAGAAGTCTGTGGCTTAAAAGCAATGGCTGAAGTCAAGGGTGAATGTGGCAGGAAGGGGGAGGTGGTGGTGTTAATTTCAAGAAAATGCTAAACACAAGATGTGATCATTTTATAGGCAGAGATGGAAATCATGAAGGATAGTGACTGGTGACTGGGGCACTCCCCAGGGATGGTCGAAAGCAAGGGAGAGAACCCAGTGGATGTGTGTTAGACTGGTCTCTAGAGGAGGTGGCAAAATCTGCCTTAATCACACGGGCAGAGGCATACTGGGGGTGGAAATGCTGGACTGTACATACTTAAGTTACATTTAGATGTTTACTATGGGAGCATGCATGCACATGCCTGCGTGTGGAGATCAGAGGACCACTTTGGAGAGATGTCGTCTCCTTCCACCGTGAGGGTCTCTGGGATTGAACTCAGGTCCTCAGGCTTACCTGCTGAGCAGTCTTGCCAGCCATGGATTATGAATTCTTGGTTCTGACATCTTCTCAACTCCCACCAAGCTGAGACCCCACCTGCTACTCTGCACGATGTCCGCTTGTCCTCGGTTCCCCTCCACAGCAGAGGACTCTCAGGTTGGCAGAAGGCGTGTGGTAGATGGAGGCCAGGGGTCTTGCTGAGTCCCCACAATGTACAGTGTGGCCCTGCAGCAAAGAAGAACTTGGTCCCAATCTAGGATCCCCCAGCCTTTGGCCACCATCATGCGACTTTCTTCCTCCTCAAATGACTCTCAGAATGAGGGCCAGGAAGGTGGCTCAGTGGTATGTAGCTGAAGATGTCCTTGGATATTCATATTCCTGCCTCTATCACTAGATTCTTGGGATTGTGGGTGTACGTTGTCACATCCGGTCGAATGTAATGTTTTGTGGAGGCAGATGGATCCCCAACTTGTTCCAGACCAGCAATAAACACCTCAAAGGAAAGAGGGAAGGAATCTGAGAACCAAGAACAGACACTGCCCTATGACTGCTACACACAAATGTACACATTTGCACCCACACGGGAAAGAACACACATATACACACACACATACATACATATATATAAACACATACACATGCATTATGAAAAAATCATTTCCTGGCCATATATCTGAAGTTGCCCAGAAATAAACATTTTTAGTGACTAAAAACTGTGCTGTGAGCTCAGTGTGGTGGCGCACGCCTTTAATCCCAGGACTGGGGAGGCAGAGGCAGGTGGATCTCTGAGTTCCAGAGAGCCTGAACCACAGAGTGAGTTCCAGGACAGCCAGGGCTACACAGAGAAACCCTGTCTCAAACAAACAAGCAAACAAACAAACAAACAAAAACACTGAGTCATCTTTGCTCACACCATGCTATCACACCATGGTGGCTTTAGCAAGACCTGGCATTTATAGAGCCCCGGGTTAGCCAGGTACTGTCCCGGGGACTCTAGCACATGTTCTCAGCGCTGCCCAATCAGCCCGGTGCCGAAGAGGAAACTGAGGCCCAGAGAGCTCATACCTCCCGGAGGCTGCACAGCCTCTACCCCGGAGATTAGGTTTGACCCGGTCCTCTGGCTCACAAGCCTGGGCTGCTGTTCAGAGTTCAGAGAGCAGTGTGCGGCCCATGTTAGAAGATTATATACTTTCCTTGGGACTCACTCAAAAGATTTTTGTTATTAAAAGGGGGAAGTAAGCTCATGTTGCATTTTTATATGTCCTGAGTCACTGTTCATAGAGGAAGACCGCGCCTGCTCTCGCCAACCCCCCACCCCTCCCACCTCCCTGCTTCAGGCTCCCTCACTATGATCCCTTCCTCTGCCTTTCATTTCCTTTCCATCCCTGAGTGTCACATAAACCATGATGTGGGGGAGTTCACACAGCGAGGGCTCTGCTCTGCTTCCCCAGCTGCAACAGAGGGTTGCCAGTCACTAGGCTAACCCAAGCTCTTGCACCCAGTGTGCAGCTGAGCGGCACACGGCTGGCTTCCCACTGCCTCACAGTGGGGCTGAGTTCAGTCTCCCCCACCTCCTGTACTGGATTCTGCAGACACACCCCGGATGTAATAGCAAGTCCCAGGGCAGGGGTCAAGCCACTCGGCCACCCAGAAGAACCTCAGTTCCCTCCACAGTTTGCAGCTCAAGGCCTGGGGACCTGAGGCGACACCGTCGGCTCCTAAGCTGGGCACGGCTGCTCGGGGGCTGGCATTTACAAGCTGGACTTGTACTGTATGCGCTTGATCTTTGAGCAATCCTGCAGGTCGTACAATCCCAGGGATGCTCAGATACGCATCGGAAGGCTCAGGGGGCCTCTGGCTCTAGAAGTCACCCATACCAGAGGGGGAGCCAGGATTCAAACTCAGTTCCTCAACCTTCAGAGGGCAGGCATGCTGACTGTTGTCACAGTCCCCACATGGGTACCTTAACCATGAGCTCCAGGGGGTGGCGTGTGCCATGGGCATAGACAGTGACCTGTGTGCATGGTTGCTATGGCTCTTGTCCCCACCCAAAAACTCCCCACCCTGCCACCGGCCTTGGCAAGGATATCTACCAGCTCCAAAGTGGAATTTCTCTATATGCTGTATTGAGGGGGTCCAGAGTAGTGGGGGGCCCAGGGGCTCAAAGCCAACCCAGCCAATTGGCAGCCTTTCCCTGTAGCTATGACAGGAGGCAACCCTGCCTACTGCCTAAGGGGAGCTCTGAAGCTAGTCTCCTTTGTCCCCAAGAACTGTGTCCCCCACCCTACCTCCCTGGCTCCAGGCAGACCTCTCCACAGGAGGTCAGACTTGGAAGGTGTCAGGGTCACGAGCAGCTGTGGAGAAGCACTGAAGAAGGGATATGGGAGGGACAGGCCTGGAGGCATGCCCCTTCATGTGCAGGCCAGATGCAAGCCAGGGAGCCCCACCCACAGCAAAGCTTATGGAGCGGGCAGGCCGAGGAGTCCCACAGCACAAGGACAGAGCCAGGCAGCCCGCACAGCTAAGGAAAGCTGTGTTCAGAGACAGTGGTCCAGCATGAGGCTGAGAATGTGGGCACCTCAGGCTGCTGTGCCTTCAAGTTTAGAGGCTGGGCCAGGCTCTGTCCTGTGAGGCAGACAGTATGAAGTATCACTGTGTAGACTCCAGAACTCCCTGGGCCAGAGCCTGGGCTCAAGCTGCAGTCCCACTAAGTCACTAAACAATCCAGACCCTGGGCCTCAGTTTGCCCATCGATAAAATGGGGTTGATAGGAGCCTGGGCAGATGGCTTAGTCAGTAAAGTTTCTGCCACACAAGCATGTAGGTAGGAGCTCTACACAGAGAGCCTGGCATGAAGCAGTCACCTGCGACCCCTGTGCTGGAGAGGCAGAGAGGGGTGACTTCTTGGAACTCAGTGGCTGCTCAGTCTCGCAAGTGGTGAGCTGCAGGCTCAGTGACAGAACCTGCTTCAAAGAGCAAGATGAAGGGAGAGTAGAGAGGAGGCTCAGAGGCAGAGCCCTGGGTGCTCATCTGGAGTGTCTGGGTTCAGTGCCAGCACCCACACAGAGGGTCTCGACCACGGAGGATCTCAACGGACCTCACTCCGGTTCCAGGAGACCCAGTGCCTCTTCTGGCCTCCGTGAGCACTGCATGCACACAGACACATAGCAGGCGAACACACCCATGCACATAAAACAAGTGATAATCAGGAGGAGGGGGGAGGAGGAGGAGGAGGGGAGGGATGCAGCTCGTGTGGTACAACGTTTGCCTAGTGTACAGGGACCCCTGGGTTGGGTCCTTGGCTCTGTGTACGTTAAATACAGCAAGCATGGTAGTGATCCCTGTCACCTCAGCACTCGGGAGGCAGAGGCAAGAGGATCAGAAGTTCAAGACCATCCTCAGCTACATAGACATAGAAGTCAGCCCGGGCTTCATGAGACACTATCAGAGAGAGAGAGAGAGAGAGAGGAGGTGGAATATATCTGATGTGAGCCTTGACCTATACACCACACACCCACACACATACACAGAGACACAGAGACACAGAGACACAAAGACACACAGACACATACACACAGAGACACACTGACACACAGAGACACACACACACAGAAACAGACAGACAGACAGACAGACAGACAGACACACACACACACACACACACACACACACACACACACACACGAGGGTGTTGGCAAGAAGAAACAGGTCAGCTGTTAGCATGGGGCAATGGCCCAGGCAGGCTATCCGGATGCTGGCTGCAGGCCTATTAGCCTCTGCTGTCCCCTTCTGCATTGTCCTTGGACTCCCCAGAGCCAGGGCCTACCCCCCAAAACGCCTGTGGTGTATTCATTCCCTCCCTGACTCACTTCCTTACTCCCTTCTCCCCCAACACATCCCACAATCCTGTGCCACCTTCTGCAGCCAGCTGAGCCCCACAGATGACTTGCCCAGCACAAACAACACGGTCCCTCTGCTGCTGCTGCCGCCAATCCACCCCACACTCAGACTGGCCCTGGACAACCAGGGCCATGAATGCCACACCCATGTCTTACCTGGGACAGGCAGACAAGAGTCAGACATTCCACGAGGTAACCATCAGGACGGGTTGTTCAGAGTCTGGCACAACCCTATACATTGCCACTGCGTGACAGATGCCAACGATTTGGGATAGAATTGGTTGGATCCAGGGGCAGCCTGTGGGTGCAGTCTTTACCCTCATGGAACTTCAAGCACTGCATAAAATTCTTCTATTTAGGATCTCGTGTGGCCCTAGATGGCTTTGAACATGCACTGCAGCTGACGATGCCTTGAACTTGTCATCCTCCTGCCTCCGTCTTCCAGATGCTGGGCTGCAGCACAGCACTTGGCTTAAAGGTCCTAGTGAGGGCTCGACATTCTCAATGGCTTCTCGGCGAAAGGCCCCAAGCTCTCATGGTGCATCGGGCTCTGCCTCAACCTGTGCTCTTCACTCAGATCAGCTGCCTCTTCGGTTCTTGAGGAATAAACATTGGGAAGTTAATATACAGTGCTGGATGGGCTGGAGAATCTGGACGCATGAGGATCAGGGCTCACTGAGCACACTAGTCCTCCACACTTCCTCCCTCAAGAACTTTTGTTCTGTTTGTTTGTGACAAGGCTGGACTCAAACTCACGGTGTAGCTGAGGATGACCTTGAACTCCTGACCCTCCTGCCTCCACCTGCCAAATGCTGAGACAGGTGACAGGTGTGTGTCGCCACACTTGGTTTATTCGGTTAAAAAATTATTTTGTAGCCAGTTCATTCATCCACCCACATGGTGGCTTATTAATACTCCCGAATGAGAGCCAGGGCTCTGTCAGTGTCCTGTGTGACTGTCCCTAACTGTCAGGCTTCCCCACATGATAGAAGTGGGGAGGACACCAGGGCATGGTGACTGGGTTATAATGCCTCCCCTATCAGCAAGAAGCTCAACTCTTCAAAACTCCCCGCATTCGAGAAAATGGGGTCAGAGCAGGTTCCTGGACACCTCTCGCCATAGCCATAAGCTCACAACGGAAGGCAGCTTGCTGTCTCTGTCCGCCTGTCTGCCTCGGCCAAGGTTGTGAGCTTGGCTGTTCCTGTCCAGCACCTGCAATGCTCATCCAGTGGGGAACATCCAGTGTGGCGTTGGGGGCCAGGCCTCAGACCCCACTGGTCATGGGATCCGTGGGGTAGGCTGGACAGAGGAGCAGGCTGGAGACCTGAGCTCTCGTTACTGTGGTCTCCTTCAGTCAGACTTCCCGGAAGGTCTGCTGATGGCCACACTTCCATGTCTGATGGCCTCAGCCGAAGGTAAGGAGGTGATTTTCACCAGGGAACAACAAAATAAAAGTGGCAGTAATGACCTCACCGCCACCACGCGCACAGCAGTGACTACACCAGGAGTAAAGCCTCTATCTTCCTTTTCCATCTTCCCCACAGCCTCATGAAGCAGGTGCTATAATTATACCCATTTTGCAGATGAGGACACCAAGGCACTGAGAGGCCAAATAACACACTTAGCGAGTGGATGAGTCTGAGATACCACCACCTCAGCATCTTGGATGTGGGCCTCCCTCTTTGCTAGGTGCTGCGTCTCCAACCCTGTGCCTTTCGATCTAGTGAAGGACCTCCTGTAGGCAGGTCCATTCAGGAAAGGGAGACCCCCCCCCCAGCATGATCATCAGTGTGATAAATAGTGCCTCCCAAAGGGGCACTTGGATGCCAAGAGAGGCCTGCAGGTTCCCACCTACAGACCTCACTGTCCACTGGTAGGGACAACTCAGTGCCCTGCCACTGACTGAGTCCCCCGTCCCCTCCAGGTTGCCCCTCTCCACTGCCTGCACTCATCCTAATCTCTGCACACAGCTCTTGTTTGGACTGAAAGCTTTGAAAATGCCGTCTTATAATTACAGAGACTGTGCGGGCAGAGCGCACCAGGCCGGCCCACTCCGCCGCCCCCGGCAATTTGGGTAATGATAGTCATGTGCACCGTTTATCTTTGGGGTTTCCAGAAATACAGGGACTTTTCCAGACACTTGTGAGCGCTTGAGATGAGTGACCCAGTCACCGTGATCCCAGGAAGCCTTGGAGATGTGGCTCCAGGGTGACTCTGCAGGAAGCTCCCGGTAAAGGCGGGTCCAGCGAGTCCACCATGGGTGACCTCAGTGGTTCATCGGGAGGGAGGCTTTGCCTCCTGGGCTTTCCTGGGATGAAAGACTCCCCGTTTGTAAACCCACACGTCCTAGGCAGAGAAGGACACGGGGTCACACGCATGCATTTTGTTTGCCTTGCTTCAAAGGGAATTGTGTGAGTTGTTAAAGAAAGATAAAAACACCAATGACAGGCAAAGACCAATGAATATGGGAAGGTAGAAGTGGAGTGAGGAGGCCCAGGGAGCAGGAGGCCAGGGAGCAGGGACTCCCCAGTCGCACCCCTCTCTGGAAACACACGCAGTGAGTATCAACTTGCAGAGATGAGGCCCAGTGTCTCTACAGCCAGGATGATAGCACAGTGACCAGCCAGCTTCCTACAAGAGCAGGCCATGGAGGTCACGGGGTACAAAGGTGAACCCCTTGGCCTCCTGCCCCAGGGAACCAGTGTCCAAAACCCAGGCAGAAAGCAGCAGCAGCCAGTGCTAAGAAGGATGCAGGCTCTTACATCCACCCGGGGCGCGTTCTCAGCTCTCCCCGAGAACTCAAAAACCTCAGGTCATCTATCGGCAACTTCTTTGGGGTTTGGGGATCTAAATTCCCCCAATCCCAAACACACACACCAACCTAGTCTCGTTGAGCAGCTTCCAGGCCTGCTGCGCTGGGTGAGCTCTCGTGGTGCACCTCCTTAGTACTTCCCTCTCACAGTGGGTATTGTCCCAGTCGTCCTTAACTGTTGACTTAAAACAGCTTCCAGCCACCTAAGAAGGGAGTCCCAATCGGGACATTTCCCAAATCAGATCGGCCTGCGGTCACATCTGTGGGGGAATTGTCCCAATCGCCAGTTGGTGCAGGAGGGACCAAGCCCATGCACGGAGGTACTGTAAAGTTTCCACCCACCGCTAAGCTCAGATGTGTGGGTGCAGTTGGGCAGCTGGGATACAATGCCATCGGCCAGGAGGTTTACAAACAACAGAAGGTTGTTACTGATCGGGAGGCTCTGGGTTCGAGGCCAAGGGGATGACAAATGTGGTGTGTAGGGGAAGCTGTTTCCTGGGTTAGACACAGATCCTTTGCTATGCCCTCATTGGCTTATGGGCGAATGTTGCCAATGGTCAGGGCCTAACGTGGGAGTTCACAGGCTTGGTTTTGTTTCATTTTTTCCTTCAGATTTATTTATTTTATCTTATGTGTATGGGGTGTTCTGCCTGTACGTATGTATGCGTGCCATATGCTTCCTTGGTGTTGGATCCCCTGGGGTTCAGGGTGGTTGCGAACCACTGTGCATGTGCTAAGAACAGAACCCGGGTCCTTTGCACACGCAGTAAGTGTTCTTAACTGCTGAATCAACTCTAGAGCCCTGTGTCCTGGTTACCGACCTTGTGTCCAAAGAACTGGAAATGAGGGCTCACACAGACTTGCAAAATTAACAGTATGTTTGCTCAGAGCATAGGTGTGGCGCAGATGTCACGGGAGGCACTGTCGAGATTGACAGCAAGCCATGCGGGTGAGCGTAGTTACCTTACGGGTAGTTCAGGGCATCCTTTATAGGGGTGGAGAGAAGGAGGCTGTCTTGGTTACTTTTCTACTGTTGCACTATACACCACAACCAAGGCAACATATAGAAAAGGGATTTATTTGGGCTTATGGTTCAGGAGAGACGGTAGGATGGAGGCACCAGGACTAGAGCAGCGGCTAAGAGCTAACCACAAGAGGAAAGTGGAGGAGCAAACTGGGAATGGCATGTGGCTTTTGAACCCTCCAAGCCCGCCTCCTAGTGACATAGTTCTGTTGAGGATGGACCTGGTGATGTTTGTATGTTGGTGCTAATTCTGCTCTCCTGGGAGGGGCTATGGAAAAGGAGCCATGTACTCAGGTGACTTCTTGTGAACCAATCCCCTAGTGAATAAAGGAGCCAATCGCTGGGTGAGTAGGCGGGACTTCCAGGTTGGGTGGAGGAAGAGAGGAAGCAGAAGAGAGTGAGGTCCTTTTGGACAGGGATAGCGTGAGGACAAGATGTCACTATGAGTGTCTCCTGGTTTTCATGGCAGATCCATCAGGACTTGCCACCAGAGGATTTAGAATTAATAAGGCATACAAGATAATGTCTTAGTTGTTGTGCCCAGCGATTAAGTTACCGTTGTTTCTGAACTAAGTTTGTGTTGTGTTTTCCTTCACGAGGAGTCTCGTCTGGGTTCAAGAGAGAAAGGTATGGCAGCAAAGCGTGGGTGTGCCTGAGGTGCACCACAAAGGCTGTGGGGGTTTTGAAGCATGGGGCTGACATGGTAGAGACCCGCCAGTGGGAACCCAGCAAGCAGGGTGGAGAGATCGTGGAGTTCTGAGTCAGAGTCTCCACGAGATAAAAACAGGTCTGCCATTGCTGCCAGTGCATGGCCAGCCAGGCCGCCAGGGCAGAGAGTTGCCGGCACAAGTTCAGGAATGAGCAGGTTCGTTAATATTTCCTGCAGCATACTTCCTCCATCAAGGCAGCACCTCTTCAATCTAACCAAACAGCACCACCAACTGGGGACCAAATATGAAACACGTGAGCCCATGGGGGTCACTGTCAATAAAACCACCTCAGAAGGGTGGGTTACTAAGGACACGATTTGCGAAGTTCTCTACTTTGATCGATGGGTTAGGTCACATGTTCACTATTCCTGCTGCCCATGCCCCCTTCTCATAATGCATCTGATTTCAATCGTATGCATAGCCCATTATGCACAGGCATAGATGGCAAGTAGGGATCATCCCTAAACAGGTACTAGAGGACAGAGTTCTGCCTCACTGAGCATGTGCTCAAAACCAGCTCACGCTAGGTCAGTCCTTCTACTCATCATCTCCCAACACACCTCAAGTATGCTTGAATAGAGACAGTCTCAACTTGGTTGTTGTTAGGGGTGGAGAGATCTGTGCTATTATTCAGAGGTGGCATTCTCTGCAGTCTGATGCAAGGGAGGGTTCTATGGACCCTGAGACTTCTAGGTGTGCTGTTGTGGAAAGACACGTGTGTGTGCACAGTCCATATATGCGAAGAAGCTGGGCTGTCAAGTACACTGTTACAAGATGTCTTAGGGTTTCTAATCCTGCACAAACATCATGACCAAGGAAGCAGTTGGGGGAGGAAAGGGTTTATTCAGCTTACACTTCCACATTGCTGTTCATCACTAAAGGAAGTCAGGACTGGAACTCAAGCAGGTCAAAAAGCACAAGCTGATGCAGAGACCATGGAAAGATGTTCTTTACTGGCTTGCCTCCCCTGGCTTGCTCTGCCTGCTCTCTTATAGAACCCAGGACTACCAGCCCAGGGTTGGTCCCACCCACAGGGGCCCTTCCCCCTTGATCACTAATTGAGAAAATGCCCCACAGCTGGATCTCATGGAGAACTTCCCCAACTGAAGCTCCTTTCCCTGTGATAACTCCAGCTTGTGTCAAGTTGACACACAAAACCAGCCAGTACACAAGAGGTATATGTTTGCATGGCCCAAACTAAGTGTGAGTCCCAGGGTACTAAACTGTCACCTACACTTGCTTGCATGAAGACACTAATTCCAAAGACCTTGTCTTGTATGGTCCCATCACAGTTAGCTTCAGCTGTCAACTTGACACAAACGAAAGGGCCACCAAGAAAGAGGGAACCTCAACTGAAGGATTATCTCCATCAGATTGTGGCTATGTCTTTGGGAGATATTCCTTGGCTACCCATTGATGCAGGAGGGCTCAGCCCATTGTGGGCGGCACCATCCCTAGGCAGGTGGTTCTGTGCTGCATAAGAAAAGTGACTGAGCAAATCAGGAGAAGTAAACCTGTGAGCCGAATTTCTCAGTGGTTTCTACTTCTGTTCTCACTTCTGGGCTCCAGTCTTGAGCTTCTATTTTGGTGCCTTAGTTACTGCTCTACTGAGGTGAAGAGACATCAAGACTAAAGAAGGCAACTTACAGAAGAGAGCCTATCATTGGGGATTGCTTACATTTCTAGAAGATGAGTCTGTGACCATTATGACATCAGGCAGGCACGGTGCTGGAACAGTAGCCGAGAAGTTACATCTGAACTACAGTCATAAGGCAAAGTGGGGGAAGGGGAGTGAAAAGGAAGGGGGAAAGGGGGAGGCATGAGGAGGGGAAGGAGGGGAAGGGGGAAGGGAAGGAGGGGAGAGGGAGAGAAAGGAGGACAGGAAGGAGAAGGGAGGTGGAGGGGAGGGAGAGGTAGAATATAGTAGCTAGGAATGGCATGAGCTATTGAAACCCCAAAGCCCACCCCCAGTGACACACCTTTTCCAGCAAGGCCACGCCTCCTAATTCTTCCCAAGCAGTTGCACCAACTTCAGACAAAGCATTCAAGTCTATGAGCAAACGGGAGCCACTCTCATTCAAACCACCACAGCTGGCTTTCTTTCCTAATGGACTGTGATATGAAAGCTGTGATATGAAAGCTTATACCAAATAAATCCCCTGCTCTTCAGGTGGCTTTCGGTCGGTGCAAACCAGACATGTCAGGCCAGGGTACAGACTTAGTCGGGGAATTTGAGAGACACGGACATTCAGAGCAGAGGAGTGGGGGTCATCGACAGGAGGAAATAAAGATGCACTGTGTGTGTGGTCAGCGTCGTCTAAACAGAGACACATGTCAGCAGAGATAAGGGACAAACACAGAAGCGACTCTTTGGAAGGCTTGGGGCCCAGACTTCATGGCCTGGTCACTTCCCAGTGTGACCTGTCAAGACACAACAACAAACTTGTGTCCCCTTGAGAGTAGCGGGCCAGTGGTGGGGACCTCCACAGAGCTACTCTGTATTTTCAATCTTGTGACGGGCTCAAGTGTTTTATTTGTCATTAAAATGAAAGTTTAACCGTGACAGGGTAGTTTTCTGTGGAAAGGAAAGCGACCGGTCCTCCCTCTCAGCACATAAGCCCCACGGCCCTGACTCTCAGCTTGGGGTAGATCTGAAAGCTCGGAGGATGCCCGGGTTCATTGCGCTTCTGTGAGCCCAAGACAGCTTCCACAAGGGTTTAGTCTGGCTTTACGGTTCCAGAGCGTCCTTCACAGAGGAGACAGAACGGCAGCAGGAAGCAACACCTGCCTGAGCCTTCACACCTTGAACAGTGAGCACAAGGCAACAGGTGCCAACAGGAAGTAGTCAAAGCTTTTCTCTCCCACAGCCCGCCTCCCATGACATACTTCCTCCAGCGAGGCCACACCATCTGAACAGCCTCACACAGGGTACCAAGTGTGCAAATGCCCGAGACTATGGGAGACACTTCTCTTTCAAACCATTACAGCCACCAGAGGGTTGTCAGTGTTCCTATGAAGGTCAGGTTCAGGGCTGAGCTCCAGCAGGCAGTGGCCTCAGACTCAAGGCATGTGAATGGTAGCTAGACCAGGGAGGAGGACTTAGGGAACGAAGTATCCCCGGAACCTAACTCAAAGGCTGCAGGAAGCAGCTAGTGTCTTCTTGCTTAAGACGTATATATTTATACTATTTGATAAGCATATTTTTATTTAATGTATGTATTTTCACATATATAATTTAGTTTTTTTGTCATTAAACAGATCGGTGCTCACTGGAAATGTTCTTAATACTGCAGACAATAAATGCACCCAATATTCCACCCATCCTCCCAAGGCTGTCGATACCGGTGGTTTGTATATTCCCCTTTGGCATCTATGCCATTGGTTTAGTGTTAACTTGTTTTGTTTTGTTTGGGGAGTGGGGTTTGAGACAGGGTCTCACATGGCACAGACAGGGTCTCACGTGGCGCAGACTACCCCGCAACTCACTAAGTAGCAAGGGTGACCTTGAACCCCTGATCCTTCTGCTCTTAGCTGTCTCGGCCTGGAACTGCAGGCAGGCATCCAATCCTAGCATCTTTTGCTTTGCAGAGTCTGGGTGTGAAAGGTGCCGGGCCATGGGTGTCTAAGGTGGAGGCTTCCTGGGCCAAGCTGGCATTAGGGGTGTGGCAGGGTCACGGCTGCCCGGGAAGAGGTCTGGTGGGCACATGTGCACAGGGCACTGGGCAGTGAAGCTGGAGAAGAGGCTCCAAGGGGGCCTCCCAAGGTGAAGCTCCTGGACAGGTTTGGAGCTGAGGTGAAGAGGGCCTGATGCTGATCCTAAGAGTAGAGACAGGTGCCTCAGAAGTGGGGCAGCTCTATTTTGTGGGCTTTAGTGGGCCAGTGGGACCTTATGTGGCCAGAGGGCATGTCTGCAGACAAGGGGGTGGGGTCAGGAGGAGGGGGGGGGGAGCAGAGAGCTTTTCAAAGTTATAACCACATGTGAATGACGCGTGAAAAGCTCAGCCAGGTGGGTGCGGGTAAGCCTGATGCTGGCCAAGGTCAGCAAACCAGCTCAAAGATGCCAGAGTCTGGGTCAGAAAGGGATTCTACAGGGTCCAGGGCAGTCGAAGGGACCCAGTTCCAGATCTCTAAAGGATCTGGGAGCAATTCAGAGAGGCTGAGTCACACTCACTGGATGTACAGTGTACCCCAAGAAGGGGGATTCTGTAACCAGAGGGCATGGGGACCAGGCAGAGTCGTCTTCATGAGGAGGAGCAATGGAGAGAAGAGACATACGGTCAGTGTCTGCGTAGGCAGGAAATAGGAACCACACAGACGTCCGCGGGGCCACCGCCCCACAGGCAGGCAGCTGCTTGCTGTGCTCAGTCACAGCGCTCCTAAGTAAACCACAGCAGCAAGCTTATGACATCAGCCTCCCCCTCCCGTCTCACAGGTGTGAACAGGGACTCAGAGGGAGCCCTGTCTTATCAAGACAAGAAGCCCAGCCCTCACCCAGCCACCTCATGCTGGCCGCTGCTCCTCAGCCTGTGCCCCTTCTGTGGTGGCGGCTAAGGATATGTGCTCAGGAGAGGGGGGTTGTCTGAGTTCCTCCAGGACTCCCAGAACCTTGGGAGGATACCTGGGTTCCCTGCCTCTCTCTAGTCACTGGGACAGTATGTGGCTTGGACAAGCCACCTACAGCTAAAGGACGGCCATATCGTGTCAACCCACTGAGTACTCACTCCCTTGCCCCAAATCCGTTGAATCGTGGTACACATGTGGAGAGCACCGGGGCGAAGGGAAGGTGAGGGAGATGCAGATGGTGATGATGATGGTGGTGGTAGTGATGGTGGTGACAGAAGGGATGCTGGTGATGGTGATGATGGTGGTAAATGCGATTTTGGTGCTGTCAACTTCACACAGCGCTCTCTCTGAATGGGGCTCACCTCTGAGTACTGTACATATTAACTTATTGTGTCCTCCCATCCCTTTTATGAGGTTCAAAAATAATTTTCACACATCAGAACCAAAATAGGGGATGGAAACCTTGGAGGCTTATACATGTTCATTCAGAAGCCGATCGAAGTGCCTGGGAGGCTGAGGCAGGAGGCTGGTGAGTTTGAAGCTAGCGTGTGCTATGACACAGGACTCTGTGATATAGTGCGTCAGGGGGGAGTAGGTTACAGAGATGAAGGACAAGCTTTGTTGACATGGGAGAGACACTCACGGGTAAGTCTGGCAAATGTTCACAGAGTCTAGCAAGAAGAGCAGCTTTCTGGGCAGTGCCTCTCCTCTTCCCGTATGCCCTTCCTTATTTCCTAATCTCGGCTGGGGAAAACCGAATGAGCGCCAGCCAGCCACGGACAGGAGACGCTGTGGGCGGGCACAGTGGCGACACTGAAGCAAAGCATCCCTGACTAGCACAGCTGGCCACGGCTGCACCGTGAGGCAGCCCCCGATGCCCCTTGACCTCACAGCCCCAGCCATGCGGGCAGACTGCAAAATGGTTCAAGGTGTCTGTCGCATACCAGGTGCGCCCACTCTGACGCTGCCAACATTGTGCTGTGCAAGCAGGTGTCAAACCCGATGGAATGTCATCGGGACAGCGGATGCCAAGGCCTGCTTGCCTGTTCATCAGGGGCTCGCAGGCACGTCTCCATCTGGGCTCCAGCATTCCAGGAGGACCTGCTCGCTGGGCACTATCAGCAGGCTCCGCCAGAGATAAGCAGCCTTAATGCGACCTGCTAATGGTATTATTTTAGGGACCACTCAAAGGACATGTTGGAATGGAGGCCCGGGCCACCTGTCATTCTTTCTGTCACCGACACCCTACACAGGTCAAACAAAGACCAGCACTTGTACATGGAGGAGGTGGGGGCGTGGGAGGATGCACTGAAGCACTGGAGAGAATTCTCAAGCTGAAAACAGCCCCTCCCAAGAAGCGGCCGGGGAAAAGAATGTGTCCAGAAAGCCTCCGCCTCTCACAACACTCCTGGATGAACAACTCCCACGCTGCAGCCAGGGTAACCGTACAGGGCAGAGGCAGAAGGCTCCTACCACGCAACTCTGTGTTGAGGAGACGTGTTAAAGCCTGCTCAGTCAGACCTCTGGCCGACTCTGGCTTCTGTTACGAAGGGTCAGGGCTCAATTGTGTAATTCTCTGCTTCCTTCGGTGGCTGAAACCATTTTTTTACGCAGCCTAACTGTTAGTTAAGCTGAACGCTCACCATCAAAGGTCAGGTGGGAAGGTGCAGACCTCTGAGCTCACGGCGGCCAGGCTCCGTGCCCCGCCACCCTTCACCACCCTCCCACAGCCTCCACCGAGCTCACGTAAATCGTCCTCGGAGATCATTTAGTCTGTTATTCGTGGCTTGCCTATGGCATTAAACAATGACGTGAGTTTGGGCAAACAGATGGCTAATGTCTCCTTCTTACCCTCCCTAGTCACTTCCTACGAGAAAAATAGCACAGGAAACGGTTCATGTGGAATGAAGGTCTCGGCTCCCTCCGAGCCCATGGTGTGTACACCCGTGAAACTCAGCCCGGGGCCACCAGAGTCGCAGAACAAAATCCCACTGAGTGGTCAAACATTGCATGGCCTGGAAGACCAGCACGGAGGCTTTCTCCAAGGTCACCTGACTGGTTGGTGCAGCACCCACATCTCCCGACTCCCACTGTTAACAATGACATCTAGTCATCCAAACACATCCAGTCAGCAGTGCTGAGTGTGAGCTTCCACTCAGTGACACAGCTCGGATAACATCACTGGTCATCGGCTGCCTGGGCCAGCAAGCCCTGGGGCTGAAAGTTCAGCTCTCTTGACCCCAAGGTTCTTTCACTCGACATTGAGAATCACCATAAGAGCCCGACGGTGGTGGCGCACGCCTTTAATCCCAGCACTTGGGAGGCAGAGGCAGGCGGATCTCTGGAAATTCAACTCTAGCCTGGTCTACAGAATGAGTTCTAGGCCTACACAGAGAAATCCTGTCTCAATCCCCCACCCCAAAACAAACAAAAACAAAATAAAAAACAACCAACAACAATGAAAACAAACCAAAAAAAAATCGAAAAACAAAAAAAACAAAAACCCAAAAAGAAAAACCACAACTCCCCCCCCAAAAAACCAAACCAAACCAAAACAAAAAACCCTCAAAAATCACCATTAACTCAGGTATGGTTGACAAGGTTTGCTGTGAATGACAACAGATGTTCTTGTGCCTACCAAGGAATTCCAAGGGTATCAGAAACTGTGGTAGGACAAACACAGAATTCTCCTCCTCCTCCTCTGTAGGCTAATTACTAGTTTATGTGTTGGGTATTTTGCATGCATGTCTGTGATAAGGGCATTAGATCCGACAAAATTTGAGTGACAAACACTTGTGAGCAGTCGTGTGTGGGTGCTGGGAACTGAACCTGCAAGGACAGCCAGTGCTCACCCTCCTTTTTTTTTTTTTTTTTCTTATTATATGTAAGTACTCCAGAAGAGGGCGCCAGATCTTGTTACGGGTGGTTGTGAGCCACCATGTGGTTGCTGGAATTTGAACTCGGGACCTTTGGAAGAACAGTCGGGTGCTCTTACCTGCTGAGCCATCTCACCAGCCCGCCCACCCTCCTTTTTAGGAGACTTTGTTTAAGCGACTGCACCCAGCTCAGGACAAGCCCCGCCCCACACTCTGCCCCGCCCCCTGCTTTTCACAAGACCCATGCCCACTTCCCTCCACCCACCTCTGAGGATCATAGCTTGAGAAGATCTTCTGGGACCCCTGTGTACACACGGGGCGAGAGCTTGCTGATGTCTGACCTTTTCCTTGATGGCTTATCGTTCTCTGTATTGTCACCTGCAAGAGGACCTCATTTCCTGCTCTTCGAAGCCCGCCATGCCGGAGACACCACCTAAGTTAACTCACAGACTCAAAGATAATGTCCTCGATGAGTGACGTGTGGAAGATGCTCCACTCTAACCTTCGGGCACAGGATCTGTGGGGCCCAAGGCAAAATAAAAACACGGGGCTCTTGTCCAAAGGCAGCCGCAGCAGCAAAATGTCGGGCAACATCCGGGGCCTTTTGGAGGGTGGCGCCTGTGCCCTGAGACCAGATTTGAGGTGGCCCAGGAAAGCTGATAATTTATGGGTTCCGGTTAGCCCTTCCTTTCTATCTGAGCTGATGAGAGTCACGGCCTTGCCCTGCAATGCAGAGCAGTCCGGGGAAGAGACCGGCAGAGTCGGTGCAGTGGGGGCCAGCACGGTCCCCCTGGCCAGGTGCACTGTGCCTCCATCCAAGCAGCTGCAGGGCAGCCTGGAAAGCTGAGTGTTTTCCTCTTCTATTTTTATTTCCTCAAATCTGGAACCAAGAGAGGCCAGCGCCAGAGTGCTGAAGGGCCTGAGCCAGGAGAATGGGGCCCACAGGCCAATAGGAAATGTCTAAAGAGGTCCTCACGCATGCCTTTGGCAGGGGCAGACACTCACCACCCCAAGTGTGGGTCAGGAGCAGCCAGCCTGAAAAGGCTGAGCCCTAGAAGAGACTGAGGCTGGCTGGGGCTGGCAGCACATACTCCCTGGAGGTGCTGTCCATTGACATTGTGAGCGGAACCCCACCAGAGGCATAATTTTATGGTGCTGTGTGCAAATGGTTGTATCTGCAGGTTGTATCTGCATAGCTGGGCCTTGTCCAGGAAGACCACTCATACCTGTGCCGTTTCCACTACAGAAGGAAGCTGGGGACCGTGCAGCTCTCGGGCTTGCCCCGAGCCTGTTCGAGTGCAGAGTACTCGGTGTCCTGAGCAGGTCTCCTCTGTAGAGCAGTCAAGAACAGACCACCCGGAGCCCTTCCCAAGAGTACCAAGGAGCCGGGCGATGAGCAATCCTCTAAAGAATTTGGGGAGACAGGTAACCGTACTACACACCTAACTGGTGTCTTGCAGGGAAGCCTGCATTCAGCATCGCCCCGCAGTTGGGCTTTGCTGTTGGTTGACAGTCTCTGTGTTGGTTCCTGGTATAGACAATGAAGCAGCAGTTCATGAGGCTTTCGAGAATTCTGCCATCTGTCCAGCAAGCCCTTCCTTGGATATGGTGAGCATTGTCCCTAAAGAGAGGGCTTTGTACAGGCAGGGACCAGGTTTCGAAGCAGTGTTTAGAAAGTGCTATGTTGGCCCCAGGAGACTCTGACACTTTTACCTTCCACAAAGACTCTTGCAGAGGAAACGGAGATGATCCCGTGAGAGGCTCCTACGGAGGTACCCCATGGCACTGACACCCCTCCCGGCTTCCACACTGGTCATCAGGCTCAGGAAGGAGAAGGGAGGGACCACGATGGATAAGCTGCTTGTTCAAGGCAACATCATGGGGAGCCTAGTTCAAGGTCATGTCTGGAGATGCAGACCCTCAAGCCTTCTGGAAGCAGGAGACTCCATGCTGAGCTCACGTGCAGTGCAGAAACTCAGCCTGGATTCAGAGACTAGCATACAGGGTTGGGGAAGGGTGCCTGGGTGTCCAGCCATCAATCCCTGCTTCTTAAGCAGCCCTAGGACCTGTTTGACAGAGTAGGCAGCCAAGAGAGGGGAAAGGTGACAGGCTATAGGCTCATCTGGTCTACCACACGTGGCCATAGAGCCTCCTGTATGAACGGGCCAGCTGGAAACAAACGTAAAAGCCACATGCCTGTCCTGAAGCAATGCCAATGGCTTCCATTTTCCTGTTCCTTCTGGGTCGTGGGCACAAGTAGGCATTTGTCTGCCATTTTGAAGATGTCAGCTGACCTCGCCCGTTTGTGGACGAGGCCATTGGGGTGTGGTGGTGACAACAGCCCTGGCACTTCTGTTCAGTTAGGAGCAGCACACAGGGAGGAACCAGGTGGCCCGCTCTGCTGACTGCTCAAGAGAAGCCCAAACTTCTTATTTGCAAAAACATACTGGCAACGGATTAGCGTTTTTAAGATGTGTAAACATCACTGGGGGTGGGGGTGGGGGTGAGAGGCTAAGGCACACATCTGAGAGGCCACATCTGGACCTCCGGCTTGTGGCTCTGGTCTTCAGCCTGGAAAACAGAACAAAGGCTGAGTTGTCGGGACAGTGACAGGAAGGTTTAGAAATCACAGGGGCTGGAATGTGTTAGGAGCGGCTGGGCTGCTGGGTCTGAGTCAACAGGGGAAGAGGGAGCAGCCTGTCCCAAGTATCCCCTGGGATTCTAGAAACATCCGTCAGGTGACCTTCGTGCGCACTTCAAAGATGGATGGAGCCAGATGAGCACCGCCCGGAGCTTGCTGGGGGCCCACTCCTCCAGCCCTGCGGTGGGCCGCCCACCTCCACAGCTGGCCTGTGAGGGCAGCCCCCAACTGCCCGGGTGACGGGCACTGAATGACGCCAGCTGTGAGGCCGGCACTGCTTTCAAGTTTGGGGTATACACCCCCCCTCTTCTCTCTTGTGCCTCTATTTTATTGGGATGACTAAATCTTTCGACTATGTTAGCAGTAAACACAGCTAATTTACCCCCTGCCTCTTTGAAGCAGCTGCTGACAGCTGGGCTGTAATTCAATCAAGGATCTTTGCCATCCAGCCTAGCAAACTCACATTGGCTGTTTGGTTCCGTCTCTCCCGCCCACTCCCGGAGCCCCACGCAGCTGCACCAAATATTGAAGAGCGAGCGCCCACTTCCCCCGGGCCTGGATGATAAACATCCCGTTACAGTAGATCAAGGTCGAGGGTTCTCAGCAGATGAGACTCCAGTGTCCAGGAGTTCAGGGGGGAAAGACACAAATACACACATGGGTCGGACAACCAGAACCAAATGTCTCCTTTTATTGCAAAGTCAAACCTCTTCTTACTCTATTTATACAGAATTTTCACTAAGGGCCACTTTATTCGACAGCTATGGGTACATCAGTCCAACTGTTAATAAATAGTCTTAAATAAGAAAACAAACAGACTGAAGGAAATCGGCTTTATTGTTCTCTGTGAGGAGCCTTTGGAAAGAGCTTCAGATGGAAATAAATAATTTCTTTGACTTGTCACAACTATTTACACATTTAAACGTACAAAAGACACTGGCTGCAGGCAGGCTAGGGCTTTAAAGTAAAATGTATACCACGGGGGAGTCACACAAGAAGCCCCAGATCTGCAAACACACAGAACAAATTACAAGAAGAAATG
The DNA here is from genome assembly GCF_900095145.1 of Mus pahari. NCBI lineage: Eukaryota > Metazoa > Chordata > Mammalia > Rodentia > Muridae > Mus > Mus pahari. The sequence goes on from NC_034592.1 coordinate 155,166,379, forward strand.
CCCTTCCCCCACATCAATCGGGCAGAGTAGAAGCTGCAGCCCAAGCTACTGAAGAAGAAAAACTAAAACAGAACAGAAGAGAGCCCAGTGTTTCCAGGGACACAGACATGGAGAATTGGTTCCTCACCTGACCAGAAGCAACATAAGTCCTGCCTGGCTAACCTCATTCTTTGTGTGGATGCAGGAAACACTGGCAGACAGTCTAACCCTCTGCATTTGAAGCTAGGAGCCGCTGGGGCAGCTGGAGCACTGCAGACCCAGGCAGAGAGGCCTTGTTTGAGTCATAACCAACATCCCACCTCTGAAGCAGGAAGCGTGGTTGAACCTAAGAAGCCAGTACAGCCCTGTTCTGCCATCTCGGCCACAGAGGGGCCAGAGGGGCCTTGTTTGGGGGACCGTGCCCTGAATACCCTGCATCCCCCTGTGCTTCCTCAGGCAGTGCCCACTGTGCTTGTTAGCGTTGCTTTTTCTCGTGGATTTCCTATCACAGGGCAGGAATGAGGGCTGAGGGGCTGGTAGGGCCATTCCAAAGTCTACATGCGTTTCAGGTGTGTGTGTGTGTGTGTGTGTGCACATGCGTATGTGTCTGTGTGCGTGCCTCCCTCCACCTTCATCCCAACACCATTTGAGGCCACGTCCCTCACTGGCCTCTTCTGAGCAGACACCCTACTTCTCTTCCCTACAGGGTGGATTTGGGCAGGTTTGGTAAACACACACAACGAAACGGAAAGGAGGGCCTCTCCATCCTCCACAGCCCCGGCTTCTGTTTACGAAGTCAGAATAAACCAAGACACGGGGATAAATTGTTTAGGAAAATATATCTGTAACATCCTAACTGTTTTCATTCATGGGTTTTATTGTGACATTTTATTACAGGGACTTCTGCTTGGTTTTCCCTCAGCACAGACGTAAGCGCCCACCCTGGCTATGCCCTTCCTTCTGCTGCAGCTGAAGGCGGCTTGCAATTACTCCTCAAAGACTCAGAGCACCAGGGGCCATGTCGCCAACGGACTCTTCCCTGGAAGACATTTTTCCTGCTAAACGTTTGCTGTGGTAGCTGGTAGGATCTCGTCTGTCACGTGCCGGAAGGAAAGCACGCTCATCAGCCGCCTGCACGCTCAGGTGTCTAACACCTTACATGCTTCCTGTTGGGGAGGTGAGGGGTAGGCTCAGGAGAGGTCGGTCTGTTGGCTCCTCGCCAAGGTGGGCAGTGAGAGACTTAGATGGTGAGACATCACGGATCTGGAAAGGTGTGGCCCTCAAAGGTCAGGGTCTCAGGAAGAGCTAGTGGCAGCCGCAGGCCCGGACCACCATGTTCCTGTACTTCTTCAGGATGACATTAGAGCTGTCGTCGAAGTAGAGGACAGAGATGGCGTTGAGCTGGGTGGGCGCGCAGCAGGGCTTGGGTACTGTGTCTGGGTTGATGAAATGAACCTGCAAGCCACCGACAGGGATCGTGGTGAGAGGCGGCAAGGCCTTCTGCATGCTTCTAGATTTCTCTAAAAAACATCTATTCTCTGGCTAAGATGACCATAAAGGACAGATGTGCATGTCTAATGACCCAGCTTGGCTCAGGACTTGCCTCCACCCTGCAGACGAGGGAACGAGGGTGCCCAGTCTTCTCCATGCACCCGTCTGATGTGGAGGAGACAGCTGGAGCTCCAAAGAGGCTCTGGAGCATCCTCCCTGACTCCTGCCCGTTCAAAAACATGCTCTACTTTAAGGGCTGGGTTTGGAGCCGTAGTAGGGTACTTGCCTGGTACTCACAAGGTCCTAGGTTCAAATCCCAGCATCACAACAACTAGAAGTCTGCTTTTGCTCATGGGCACCTATGTGCCCTGCAGAGTAGGAGCTCAGACAAGGGAAAAACTGAAGTGTCCTACTGGTACCGGGTGAGAACCATTGAATAGCAAGGTAAATCGAGAAATATTGAGTTCTTCTCCTGTGTTACTGGTTTGAGACAGGGGCTTTTATATCTCAGGGTTGGCCTTGAACTTGCTGTATAGCCAAAGATGATCCTGAGTTTCACATCATCTAGCCTCCCCTTCCCGAGCACTGGGCTGACAGGCCTAAGCCGCCACAGCCATCTGAAGGTTCAAGTTCAAAGCTGGAAGAGAAAGCTATAAGCTCTGAGCTGGGCCTGTGGCTCTAACAAACTACATCTGCCTCTTGCAGGAGAGGACCAGGAGCCAGCAGGCAAGTCTTATGGGAACACAGGGTGGCAGGCTGACACCCAAGAGGGTTGTTCCCCAGAGGAGGGACCCAGTGTGAGGCACGGTGACTGTCCCACCAGGAGAGGATCCAGTCCTTTAAAATTAAGGACAAATACAGAAATAAAAGAATTTTAGGGTCCAAGATTATACATATTCATCTTTATACCATTACATGTCAAACAGTTATTTCAGCTTTATATAAAGCAGGTACCCACAAGAGTCATCAGACACTGGGACAGACAGCTACTCAGGTTCTGAGGCAACAGCAGGAGAAGCCACTCATACCCCCCACTGGCCACACCCCCAGGAGGCACCCACCAGTGTCTGGACGATGGCGTGGTTGGTGGCATTCATGTAGGAGTTCAGAGGGAAGGCACACTCTCCCTCACAGTAGTAGGCAGCATAGCCTTCAGGTGCGATGATCCAGTCCTGCCAAGAGAGGGGAGTGAGGCCACACCTCAGTGAGACTATGCAGAGGGCCCAACTAGGGTCCTACCCTGTGTGTGGTACCTCTGTGTGTCCCACTCCTGTGTGGACTTCCTCCTCATGTCCAGTGGACACAGGCTCAGGCTATGCTCTCCTGACCTTTGGGGTTCCCTGCAGGGCCAAGGAAGGGAGCGTGATATTTTGTGACCCCAGCAGAAGGAAAAGAAAAAGGACTCAGGGTCTGGAAGGGACATTCTTGTGTCGCATCAAATGGACCAGAGGTGGCATAGCAGTAGGGAGTGAGACGTGGTCAAAGACCACACCTAGAACCACCCTGTTCTTGCTCCGGGTGGCATGCCTCAGCTTGCTCCCAGCTGTGTTCATGTTACAGCCTCGACCTTGCATTCTGGGCTTGGATGGCTACAATCGCAGCCCAACACACTACCCTGAACTACGTTAAATCATTTTAAGTCTTTCTGTCGGTTTTTGTTTTGCATCTTCTTTGTATGTACGGTTTCAGAGTGGTCTCCGTGGGCGGCATCATTTTGCCCCACTGCCAAGACGGGCCGTGTCTGCAAATGTAAACCAAGCTCCCCTGCCTGGTGCACCTTCTTGAGCAAGAGGCTAGTGACCCACTATGGCTCAGGTAATCTAGACAGGGCATCCGCTGAGCTCTGGAAATTTTGTGTCAAGCTGTTCTACAAAAGTGGCACACTCTAGGGACTGTAAGCAGGGGGCTCTTGCCAGGGAGGATTGGACGCTGCACACAGGAGACGCTTGTCATGTGCAGAGCTCACCCCACCACGCAACCTGCTTGACACCTGATCTTAGTCACAGACCAGGACAAAGGGCAGACAGAGAAAGCGGACTCTCCAAGGCTGGATTTGCACATAGGGCCTTATGTATGAGAGGCAGCCAGCCATGAGGTAGGACTAGGGTATGCATGAAGTTCAGACTTCAGAAGGGTGGTGTAGCGGGTGGTTCCTGATGCTTTGATCGGGAATCTGGTTAGTGATGCTGAAGGCCCTCGCACCCAATTGGTTTTTGATCTACCAATAAAGATGCCAGTGGCCAATGGTTGGGTGAAAAAAAAAAAAAAAAAAAAAGAGGCAGGACTTCCAGGTCCCTGCAGGCTAGGAGAGAGGAGAACAGGGGAGATCTTCCAAAATGTAGGCGGGGAAGGAAAGCAGCCGGAGAGCTTGGGCAACCTGACCAATGGGCTTCACAGAAGGTAACGGAGCAGCTAAGCTGAGGGCAGATTTAGAGGTGTTGAGCTGGAGGTGAAGGTAAGGGCATGTTAGCCACAGGAGGGTTAGAAGTGCTCGACCAGGGCTGGAGAGATGGCTCAGCAGACAAGAGCACTGACTGCTCTTCTGAAGGTGCTGAGTTCAAATCCCAGCAACCACATGGTGGCTCACAACCATCCGTACTGAGGTCTGATGCCCTCTTCTGGTGTGTCTGAAGACAGCTACAGTGTACTCACATATAATATCTTTAAGAAGAAGATGAAGAGGAGGAGGATGTGCCTGACCATTGAGCTAAAAGCATATTAAAAACAAACGTGTGTGTGTGTGCGTGTGTGTGTGTGTGTGTGTGCGTGTGTGTGTGTGTGTGTGTGTGTGCGCGCGCGCACACACACACACACACACACACACGTATTTCATCTACAGATCCAAGGGAACTAGGGTGGTGGCTGGTAGCGCCCTCTGCCCAGATCTTAAAGCAGAGTTGAAACTACATGCTACGGTGGTACTTCAAGTTCTGGCCCACGAGTCGATCACGCTGCGGGTACACGGCACATCATGGATGTCCTCATACATTCAGCCGAAGTCCTCCTCTGTGGTTGGGGCTCCTGGCTTCTGACGTCTCACAAAGACAAGGACTGTGGGCTGGGACTGAGTTGTTAGAGAGCTTGCCTAACATGAAGGAAACTCTGGGCTCCATTCCCAGCACAGCACAAACTAGGCATGGTGGCACACTCCCAAAATCCCAGAACTCGGGAGATAGAGGCAGGAGGAATCAAAGTACACAGTGAGTTTGATGCCAGCCTGGGACATATGGGACCATGTCTCTAGGGGGACAAAAGACAGGAACTGTGACACACTGTTCCAACAGGGACAGCCCTGTGGTCAGCAGGGACAGAGCAAGGCGCAGCGTATGGCGATTCAGCTGTCCTTACCTGCCAGCCCAGGTCTCGGAAGCTGACGTACAGCTCGTGTTTCTTGCAGGCCTGCCTCTGGTCACTGCTGCTGTTTTCTGCACAGGCGAGAAGGCGAAGGAGGAGAACCCAGGGAGGAGAGAGAAGTACACATGTTCAAGTCCCTTTGGATTTGCAGTGGGAGAGCAGCCACTGGATCCAGGGCATGAAGGGCAGCGATGACTCACAAGCTGCTTTAGGACCTGTGAGCCCCCAAGGTCACCTCCACCCTTTAGAAGAGGCCCCCAGACCCACTCAGACGTATCCTGCTTCCAGAACACTCTGCCTGTGGAGGTCCAGCAAGTCAGTTCCAAGATGCTCATGCACCTGTCCACAGTTGGGGTGCAGAGCCAAGGATGGGGACAGAAACCAGAGTAAACCCCACAGCCCCCAGCAGCAACTGCCAAGTTTCTTTAAGGAGCAAGAATACTGTGCTTGTGTTTTCCAGGATGGAAGTGTGTAGCATTTGCGCCAAAGGCTGCACTCTGTAAACACTGTGGAAGTCTGTCTTTGTCCATCCATCCTTCACGCACAGCTATGGAATCTTTTCTGTCCTGAAATTGCACAAGTGGTTGGTACTTAATGCCTTTCCCCTAACCTGAGACTCCCAGGGCCTTCCTTCACCTGTCCTTGCCCAGAAAGCCCAGGCCCCTGGTCTACACTATAGAGCCCTACAGGCCAGGTGCCCGAGTGCTCAGGCATTTCTCATGTCCCAGCATCCTGCAACTATCTAAACATGATTACTGCTCCCTCTGAACCCACTGACAGGCTACCAGGCGTCTGGTGACAAATGACACATTCCCCCAGAGCCCACTTCCCAGGATGCACAGGAATTCCACCTGCGTAGCTCTGAAGTCAAGAAGAGTGAGCACAGGCCAGTCTTTCTTTAGCACAGGAAGGTCAAGGGTCAAGGCACCACCCCAACACAGTCCACAGAGCCTGGACAACTGGTCTACCTTCCAGAACAGCTATGGACTGGATATCTAAGGTACCGCTCACCTCTGCGCCATAGCTGGAGGCTACAGCTAGCACTACCTACCCGACAAACCCCACTCCCCTCTTCCTGCAGGAGCAGAGAGGGCTGTGGACTACCTCCTCAGGCCAGGGTGAAGCAGCCTGAGCTAGATACAGTTCTGAGTAGGCTCGCCGGGACCAGACCGCCCCCAGCCCCCAGTCCCGAGTAAGGGTGGATCCTGAAGCAAGATATGGGGGGAAAAAGTACAATGGTTATTAATGACGTGAAGGGAACGGGTAAAATCTTAGTGAAGGTCTTTGGTTTAGTGTTGGCAGCCAGCTGTGGACATGCTGCGGGGGATGGGCCCTGCTTATCCTATCTGGGGTTGGAGCTGCCCTGGGAGAAGGTTGTTGGGATGCCCCAGCAGGTCCTTCTTAGCAGGAAAGCAAGGGAAGGGGATAGAGGAGACACCTAGCTCCCTTACCCCTAATCCTGTTCCACTCACCCCACCCAGCACAGAAGAGGGCCCGTGAGCAACAGGCAGTGCAGGCCACCAGCTACTGAGCGGCTACCTCGGAAAGGCCCTGCCTGGGACAGATGCTCAAACTAGCTTCCACACCCAAGGTTCAGCTGGAGGAAGTGGCCAATTACTAGGGTGGTTGGGCTGAAGGGGACAAGGGACCCAGGTTCTCCACTTATGTCTCAGGAGCAGCTGGAACCCGGAGGCAGGGGTGGAAGACAGGAATGAGACTTTCATGCAGAGGCATGCTGGGACATGTGTCCGCAGCCGGACACATAAAGGATGATGTGTGTGCAAGAAAGGAGCCAACTTGTGTGGCCCGTCATGTGAGGTGTGAGCACTTCAAAGGCACTGGGCACACGCCTACACACACGCACAGGCTGCCTCACTAGACCAGGGTGGGGCCCCAGTCCTGAGTTGTTGGGGTTTTTTTGTTTGTTTGTTTTTTTTAATGTTAAACTTCCAGGCAGGGTTTGGAAGAAGTTAAAACGAGAGTAGGGTAGGGAGTTGAAATCTATGGGAGTAAGCAGATTCCGAGCTAGATCCAGATGGACTAGCTGTCATGTGAGGGAGCATCCCAGAGTTATGGAAGTGGGCACTCTGTGGGACACTGTGGGGTGGTCAGCCTCCAGTCCCCAGTGTCCCTCTCATTCTGGAGGCAAACGTCTGTCATAGATCTTCAAGATCCACGTTGCAGATCTACATGACAAGGGCGGCTTTGCTGGGATGGGACATTGTCAGCTGAGTTGGCAAAGGCCTCTGGGAAGTTTCCGATTCTGAACGGAGCCCTCCTTCACCCCGGGCTCTACCCATCATTCTCAGAGCAGCCAGCATGACCTCACACCTACGCTGCACGCAGCCTGAAGCCATCAAACTCCCACTTCTGCTTCGGAGGGATTTCAGACTCCGAGATGAGACTCTCAAGAGAATGTCCCTCCCACCCAGGGCTTCAGCTGCATCTTCTCTCCCAGCCACGTCTTAAAAGGCTGGTGAGAGAAGTCAGAAAAGCTAAGGCATGAGACTGTGTGCCTTCGGGGTGCATGGGCCTCAGGAGTGGGGAGCAACCTGGCCTCACTCAGAGCTCTCAGGTCAGTTCCCAGGGGAAGTATTTCTGTACCCCTGGAATGAGCTGAGTTACCCAGCCACCACCCCCACTCCTGGGCCTGTCACTGCATACAGATGAGGGTGACAACCACACCCCAAATAGCTTCTATAGCCAGGCGGAATTCCAATCCCAGCATAAACAAGGCCCCCAAATGTGAAAGAACCCAGTTTTTCACTTGGGGGCTCACAGACCCCTTTGAGGTGCCTATAAATGGCCCCATCTGGCAGAAGAGAACACTTATGAAGACTCTATTCACGACCCATACAGGCCACTGGCAGAGGACAGGCAGTGACTCTGTGTTCAGAACAGCAGCTGCTTGCAGGCAGTGCCTCGCCCACGGTTAACATGTTTTACTGTGCTGTCCTGAGCGGTCCCATGTTGGGCCTGGGTGCTGAGGCAAACAGACTCTGCAACTTATTTAAACAAGAAAAACAGGACTGTCAGTCTTCACACCAGAAGCTGTGACCAACAGGTAATTTATTTGTGCCTATAAACAATGTCATCTAGGAATCTATGTCAGAAACATCACGAGCCATCTGTCACACCAGACGAAACTCTCTCACCTGGGCAAGGAACAATGAAGCTCCCAACAGGGACAAACAGGCACAGTGACCCTGGTCCCGGTCATTGGTCATGCACCTTGTGTAGGAAAATTGCTACACAGAAGGACTCCACCTGTCCCCTGGCTCCAGGTTCAGACCCTGCCTGTCACCTTCAGCTCTCTGCAGATCAATACTAAAACTCACCTAGATCTACATTTGACAACTCTGTCCTGACCAGTCCAGAATTGGTCCTGAGACTCCTTGAGTCCCTGCAGAGACTTTCCCCATGGCCTCTCCAGCTTGGCCTCTCCAGTGTTAGGGGAGCTTCGGGGAGCAGCACTGCCTTCTTCTGAGTAATGAGCACTGTGTAATGAGTGTGTTACATACAAAACACCACACTGCATGTGTGCACGGTGTGCCAAGAGCTTAATAGTTTACTAGTTAAGATTGGAATAAAACCCGTGATTGGAAGTGGCCATGTTTACCAAGGCAAAGGGGTTCTTGGTGAATTAAAGCCAACGAGACAGGCATAGCCTCTTAATCAATACATACTTCTCCCTACCCACTGACGTCTACACAGGGTAGACATCACTGGGGACAGCCTAGAACCAGTAAGTCCAACCGCCCCTGCAGGCTACTTTCCCTCTTCAGAAATAAAATGACTAAGGAAGAAGCCATGTATAATGCAAGTAGACCTGTAGTGGAGGAGTAGGAGGGTGTGGGTCAGGTAGAGGAATGGCCTAATGGTCTCACACTTAATTCTAAACAGCCCAAAGTCCCTTGTGGGTTTCCTCAGAATCCCGAGGGCAGGAGTTGGAAGACTGAGCCGGCTTAGGGCCCTCACAGGAAGGCCTGGTTGGTTTGTGTCCCTTGCCTTGCTTCGGGGTCACTGGAGCCCTGGGGAAGCTATACACTGAACAGACACGTCCCAGGTCACAGGCTGATGTGTCTGGAAGCATCTGCAATGAGCTGGTCCCTTCTGGCGGCTCGGACCTACCTGCCACACTGGCCATCCTCAGGGCCTCTTGGTTCTTTGGCGTCTTGGAGCGGTTTTGGCTGCGCTGCTTGCCCCCCGTGGACCGGATGCTACGGAGATGGACCTCCGTGGCCTTGAAGAAGGCCACCATGAAGGGTTGCTTGTTCTGGGGTCCATGCCGTCCAATCAGGCCTGCCAACTTGGGGTTGATGCTCTGCCCTGCAGGGGAGGTATTCATTACACAGAGGCCCAAGAGACAGGGACAGGCTGGGGGACATGATTCTATTCCCATTTGCAAACCATTCACGCACTAGCTGTTCACTTATTCAACAAGGACTGTCTGGGCTATTCCAGGAGCTGTCTTACAAGTGTCCTGGTCTCTGGTGAACCCTGTGGGGCAAGGGGCAGCACACAATCACCCCGTGGTGACCCAAACACTAAGCAAGGAAAGGGGAGCATGTGAAGTCAGGCCAGGACCAGCAGGGAGAGGGGGGGAGGGGACGTTGTCCCAGGCTAGTGAGTCGGTCACTTGGTCAGCCAGACTTCAGGGGATGGGAAAGTCACTGCTAGGAAGTAAGTGTGGCTGCCAACAGCCTGATGACAATGGAGAGGCCACCAGAAGGAAGATGCGGTGGCAGTGAGGAGTGAGCCCCCAGTGGGAAAGGTCACTACGGGTGTAGAGCACAGCACAAATAAAGGCCTGGTGGAACTAATGGAGGCTGGAGTCTAGGAGGGTGAGAGCCTGCAGAGAGAAAGAGAGAGAGAGAGAGGGAGAGAGAGAGCGACAGACAGACAGACAGAGATGACAGCAGACAACAGGCTATAGGCACCGATACCTCTAGGCCAATGGAAGTATTTTGCCTGAACAAGGACTTTGCAGGTGTAAGCCCTTGAGACACAGCCAGGCCATGCAAGACAGGCTTCACGCCAGGCGCCAGTGGCTCCGTGAAAAGGGAGAGGCCACACGTCACCACGGATGCCAGGAGACGGAGCTGCCTGAAGTCGGGGTAGGGAGGCGCTTGGCCAGTGACACCTGGGTACAGGATTTCTGTGTTTACGTGGGGACAATAAAGCTCTGGTACTTGGTAGACAGCAGCTTGTGGAACTTGGTCATGATGGCCAGAGTGGGACAGGAACAGACTGTAGAAAGCAGAGGGAGGGACTAGGCTGAGAACCTCAAGTATTCTCTGCGACGACCTTGGGCTGGCCCTGAAACTAGACTGCAGGTTGAAGGACAGAAGCCAGAGACTGGGCAGACCTAGGAGCGTGCCAAGGGCCAGCCTGGGGCAGTGGAAGTGAGCCTAGTAGGGCAGGATCAGATTCTTGGTTACCCACCTCCAGACACCCTCCAGTTGGCCCCTCACTGCTGCCTGCTTAGCACTGGGAAGCTGTTGATTTCAGTTTTCCGTTTGGAAATAGAGTCACATGAAATCAAAGTGTGGGGGGGGTGGGGGGTGGGGGAGAGGCAGGCACCAGGGTTGGTCGTATATGCCTGTCATCTCAGCTGCTCTGGAGGTTGAGGCAGGAGAATTTGAAAGTTCAGTTCACGTCGGTGACTGAGAGACACTTGCCTCAAAAATATAGAGGACTTGGGACAGGATTTAGCTCGGTGTAAGTGTAACAACACGTGGGTTGTGAGCGCCACCCCAGCATCACACACACACACACCCAGAGACAGAGAGAGGTACAGAGACAGAGACAGAGACAGAGAGAAGCATGTCCCTAGAGGTTCCGTTTTCTCCAACGGGAATGCCACTGTGATGAGTTTCCGGCCCAGAAAATGGCAGGTTTTGCTGTGGTTTGAAGAGAACTGAAGGAATTCTCTGGAAGACATGGGTAAAGGGACTGAGAAAAGATAGTCCTGTGAGACTGGCACCTGCCTGCCCTCAAGCCGTGAAGGCTTTCCGAAGATGGGAAGGAAACCCAGTCAAGGGGCTACAGAGTGGAACACGGGAGACAAGGGTTAGGGCTAGGGTCATGTGGCCAGTAGGAGGTCCCAGCGGAGGAATGGACAAGACTTCCTGGGTCGCTGTTCTCCTCGGTATAACAGACCCCTCCTCCCACATGGTACAGTCGTGCTCAGTTCCGTTTGAGGGAATTTGAGGCTAGACAAACATGACAGTGGTGCCCAGGTCCCCTCTCTCTTCTACTGAGAGTCCAGGGGACGCAGCACCGTGCACAGGCTCCCCTAATTAGGAAATGGAAATCCAAGAAAGCCCGGGAACCCTGAAGCCAGAGTTAGAAGATACAGAAAAGAGTGCCCAGGATGTGACGGCCAGTCGTGATTACCAATGGAAACAAACCTCTGGTTATGTCTATGAGAGAGTTTCCAGGCTGGGTTAGCAGAGCTGGGAGGACTAGCCTCAAGCCGGGGTCTTAGCCCATGAGCTGGGATCCAGGGATGAATGAAAAGGAGCTGAGCATTCGTGTCTGCTTCCTGGCTGTGAACGCAGTGTGCCCAGCTGCCTCATGCTCCCGATGTCCCAATGGACGGTACCCCGGAGCCATGAGACGCACCAGACCTGTGCTAAGTGCTTCTGTGTGTTTGTCTGTCATCTTACTGGGAAAAACAACTCACGCCCAGGTCCTGCCTGGGCTGTGCCAAGGCCCTGGTGATGAGCATGCTCTGTGCGTCTCCCTGGTGATGAGCATGCTCTGTGCATCTCCCCGGTGATGAGCATGCTCTGTGTGTCTCCCCGTGGAACAACAGCGATGAGATCCTTAGAAACAATAACCATCCCATCGGGTGACGAACACTTCAGAGCAGCCACCTGCCTAAAAAAAAACCGTGCAACCCAGAGAGCAACAGAACTCAACCAGAGGAGGCTCAGGGAAGGGTGTGCTTCACCAGTGCAGCTACCACACCCACAAGTTCAGTGACAGAGCCAAGGCCAGCAAAAGTGATGGTTGGAAGTCACAACAGCTAGTGTTCCCCGGGCAGGTCTGAGACAGGGAAGCCCAGTTTCCAGTGCCTGGCAGTTAGAATGGTTTTTTTAGAGTTTGCATTTAAGAAAACACATTTCCCAACCCCCACGATTCACCTTCCCCTCCTTTCGGCGTCCGTCTCTCCTGCATTCTTGAGCAGGGTCCCCCCCAGTTCATCCATCTATAACGAGAGTGAGTCTATAAAAGAAACCATTAAAGCTGGGCCCTGAGGAATTGCACTTCCCCCCTGGAAGGCTTTTAGGACAGAGTAAAAATGCCTTGACTCAAGGCCCCATGCCTCTCTGGACCCCTTAAATCCAGGTGCCAAGCGTGGCCCCAGTCCCTGAAGCCCTTCTGACCTGCTGTCCGGGGCCAGAGGCTGCCAGCAAACCCACCTCCACCCGCCTCAACCCCTGCTTAGAGGGAGCCAAAACCCACACTTGCCACCAGCGGCCCGCACAGCCTTGATTTCTTCCCGTGTAAACTGGATGAGGCCATTAGTCTCACATCCCCGTGTCCCTAGTTAATGGCACGCCATTCACCCAGGCAGCTTTGCCGAAGCTCAGTCTGCCCTGGCCTCAGGGCTGGGTGGCAGGCAGTTTGACGAGAGGCACCTAATCCTCCAGTATAGTTGCTGTCACTGCCCAGAGGTGAGACGTGACCCAGTTCAGCCAAAACATGGAAGGGAGAGAAGTTTCTAGAATTTTTTCAGAGAAACTGCTAGAAATTTCTAGAAAACTCACTTGCTGTTCTCATGTTCAGAAGAAACCTATTCCCAGCAGTGCAGAAGCTATCTCCATGTACTGGCTCCAGGGAAACCATGTTTCCAAACGAGGGCTCCTGTGGAAGGACACCTCAGAGAGGGGCTCCTGTGACACAGCTGTCACTGGGTCAAGCCAGCCTGCAGCCTACATTCTCACGCCAACCATTGCTGTGAATGTTCCAGATGACTAGGTCTAGAGTCTGAAATTACCACCATGCACACACCAGAGGCTGGCGACAGAGAACATGGGCACAAGGGCTGGCCCCCAGGAGCAAAGGCATCTTTCTTATCGTGGAACGTGGGGAAAGAGTTGGGATTTCTGTGTAAAAGGCTGGAAGACAACCCAACTACATTCGACATCTTCGGAAGGATTTAAACACACCCCATTGAGGATGACAGCTAAATTTAGGATCAGAGACACAGCTTTGGGAGTGGCTGTGAGGTACTTTCCCGAGAGGCTTAGCTCAAGAGGAAGGACCGCTGAGAATGTGGTCCCACACAGAGAGAGACAGGGTGGGCTGAGCACCAGCATTCGGCTCTCCCTGCTTCCTGACTGCTGAGGATGCCCTGTGACTGGCTGCTGGAACTCCTCTGCAGAGACAGACAGGACCCCCACACCATGAACCACAGGAAGCCCCTCGTTTTCATGGGTGTTTTTGTCACAGCTATGTAGCCAATACAGCCCACTCCGCACTCCACACACTAGAGCGCACAGCTGTGTTCTTACTGATAGCTGGGAGCAGAAACCACAGCGTGGCATGTGGGAGCATGGAGGAGACCCTGGGTTTGTGGCCAGCACTGATAAATGTTACATCAGGACGCCATGACCTGTTAGATACAGGTATGCATATATATATTCATACACATATACACATAGGCACACATGTACTTGATATAAGAGAGTCTCACTACATGGCCCAGGTCAGCCTTAAACCCAGCCCCATCCTCCCTCCTCTCCTCCTAGGGGCTGGGCTTGGAGGCGTGAGCCATCATGCTGTATTGTTTTTGATACTGAACAAGGGGGCAGTCAAAAAAAGGGGTAATTACGGGAATTTCTTTCCCCGAGAGATGCTTCAGCATGGCAGTTTCAGATAATACTTGTAATTATTTGTTTTGATTATCTGTATTTAAATATCCAGCAAGGTTACTGAAATGAGGCATGGGGTAGAAATGGGTAAGTTCATTAATCTAGGCAGAAAAAAAAAACCCCACACACACAATACTTCAAACCATAAAGTCTGTCTTTGGCAAAACTAGAAAATATTTCTATTTTAGCTGAGGGTTAGCTGAATACGTGTTTTTCTCCGTGCTCATGGATTTGCCTGTCAAAAGGAAAGTCTGGGAAATAAGGAAGCAGGTTGCCCCAGCTGAATAGGAACTTCAGAAAAATAAACACTGTCGCTACGCGCAGGACGGCGCTGAAGCAGTCGGGATCAATCATCGGCCACTCAAATTTAACTGGCATCAACCTGCCTGCCTGCCTGGAAGTTCTGATGAGGCCAGGCTCCTTCCTGGGACTCTGCTGGCCCTCTTTGTTGCTGCTCCCCGGTTTTGAGACAAGGTTTCATGTAGCCCAGGCTAGCGTTAAATTCATTATATAGCTGGGGCTGGCCTTGAACTTCCTGTCCTCCCGCCTCTACCTCTGGAATTCAAGGCGTGCACCACACAGCCCCTTTACGAGGTGCTAGAGATCAAACCCAGGACTTCAAACAGGGTAGGAAGTCTCCACCAAGTCACAGCCCGGCCTGTTGATTTTATTCCTTTTAAAAGTAAGAAATAATAAAAAATGACTTTTTAGAGGTTGGGTTTTTTTTTTTTTTAAAATAGTGTTGCAAATATGCATGCCGCCATGGGTGTCAATTCCTGCAACAGCCAGCTGAGTCAGCACACACACACACACACACACACTCACACACACACACACACACACACACACACACACACAGCCTCTTCCAGTTCTCAGCAGGAGGCTGCTGCTCTGAGAGGTCACTAGGCCACCTACTATGGTCTGGGGAATGTGTATGTCAGAGGGAGCCCATTGCTGCTGGCACTGCACAGACCCTAGGCACCCCCACTAGTTAGTTATGCAGTTTCTCCGGTCACTATCCTGATCCATAAAGTGCAATTTGGGGTCTCACTGGGATGCTACCACATTTTCTTGACACATCACATGGACTTACCACTCTTCTGCGCTAACTTGTCAATCAATCCAGATTCTTCCATGAAACCCAATGTTTGTATTATTTGCCCTTTTCATTGCTGAGTAGTATTTCACAACACACACACACACAC
>NC_034592.1:155181377-155233178 GCF_900095145.1 Mus pahari
CACACACACACACACACACACACACACACACACACACACACGCACACACGAGTCGCAGTCCATTTATTCTTATGGACACAGTGGGAAGAGGGCCAGAGGAGCTCAGCTAGGCCTTCCAAGAGGCCCAGGCAGAGGAACAGAGGTGTGATCAGAGGCATCTTTAGAGGACAGAGGCAGCTGCTGCTCTCACCGCCCGACCCTGGTCTCTGGCTTCCCTCCTTCCCGGGGGCTGCAGACCAGAATTCCTCCTGCCTCACTTGTGCTGGGGCTGGGTGCTGCTGGCCTCTTGGATCATCTTCTTCCCTAACAAGGCAGGCACTGAGAAGTGTGAATCGCTTGTCCTACACACTGCGTCCCATCTCCCTCCACACCTGGGGGACCTGAGGCAGCCATTTTGCCAAGTGTGCCATGATGAGGCCCAGGACAAAATGCCAGTGTGCTTAAGTGATGAGTCAAAAGGGGGAAGCCTTGATACCACAGATATTCTAGCCCAGGAGTCAGCCAACTGCATCTGGCCAACTGTCTGCTTTAGCAAATAAAGTTTTATTAGAACACAGCCAGTGTGCAGTCACAAATGCAGCCTTGGCTGCCCCCGTGCTACCTAGCGTTGGTGAAAGCAAGCCACTGGCCTCCGAACCCGAAGCGTCCAGCCTCTGTAATGTTCTACAGGCATTTGCTGGCATTGTAGCCCGCGTTGATTAGGCCTGCCTATTCACACCGCAGAAGGAAAACTCCAGGTGAGTTGTTCTTCATCGATTATAGAAAAACTGACTCCAGCCACTGCATTGGAAGGACCAAGGCCTTAGTGACAAGTGAGACTGTAGTGAACCCTTGTGACCTCCCTGGCCCCAGTGACCCAATTCTACCCGGACCTAACAGCCGGCTGGACCCTGGGAGGACAAGGAAGGCGACCGGGCCTCTTCTGTTCTCTGTCTTTTGGGGATTCAGGGCAAAAAGGAAGTGACATAATCCTGGAGTCCAGAGGTGCCTCTGGCCAGCTGTGCTGTGAGAGAGGCTACCCACCAGGCTGGCCTTATGCCAGAGTGTCCCCAACCTCAGGCAGGAGGCTCGGCCCCTGCGTTCTCCCACAGATGCCTCCGCCTCACATCTGGATAGCACATGCCCTTTGGTCCTTCAAATGCCCTGTGACCATGTTGGATCGCCATGTCAGATCCACTCAGGATGGTCAAGAAGAGGAGCACACGTTCCCATGTGCCGGAGCAGAGAATCCCTGGGCAACACACACACACACACACACACACACACACACATACACAGAAGGAAGAAGGGAAGGAGGGAGAGGGAGGGAGGAAGGGAGGGAGGGAAGAAGGGAGGGTGGGAGGAAAGGAGGGTCTTGAAGATCCGGGAGGTGAGGGGAAAGCCCTGGAAGGTACCTCCTTGGGAGGGGCTGTGGGTCATAAGACGGCAAATCCAATTTTCGGGCCGTTTGTTGAGTGACTGTGTAAGCTTCCAACCAATGTGCATCAATAGGCTGCAGAAAGCTGCTTCTAACACGTGGGCGTGGGGGAGGGGTCCGTGTGGCTCCTCGGTGCCACGGACCACCATACCAACCAGGACACTGAGGAGTCTGGGGGGAGCTTAGTTTTGTCTTGGTTTTGGTTTTCTATTTGAGTCTCAATCTATAGCTCTAGGTGGCCTAGAAACTATACGGAAGAAACCCAGTCTAACTTCAAATTCGTGGCAATCCACCTGCCTCTACCTCCTACTTGCTGCAACTGCAGACGTCACTCACCACCCCGCGCTGAGAAAACATCTTATTTTCACTGCCTCCAGGATAACACAGGCCGCACAGTCATAAAAAGTAGAACGCAGGCCGTGCCACGTGGAGACACGCTCTTCTTGTAGGCCCCACAGGGAACCCCTTCTCTCTAAGGTCTCTCCATCCCAGGGGAGAGGAGACAGTCAGGTGTGGAGAGGCCTGGCCTCTGATGTGCCCAGCTGACCCTAGCATAGCCCCTTACATGCCCACTGTCCCCTCAAGCCTCTTCCCCACCAGTCATTGGTACCCACATTTCTAAAAGATGTTTCCATTGAAGAACAGGGGAACCCAAGTCTGAGCCCCAAGTTCAGCACTGAGAGCCATGTGACTTAACCCCAGGGCTTTTTACTGCTTCTGTTTCTTAATTTATAAAAGGCTGTCAGTGACTGCTGGCCTCCCCCAGCAGGGAGACTGTGAGAAGAACACCAGCAGTAATAAAGGCATCTAGGATTCAGGAGCACAGAGGCAGAGCTGCCCCGGGGCTCCACACGTTCCGTGAGTTCACCCTCTTCTTCCTACCAGGAGTCGACAGAAGAGGTCATGTCATCATGTCCATGGAGAACAGGAAGGAATGGAGACGCCAACCAGCTGGTTGGGATAAACCTGAGGAGCAGCAATGGTGCCCCCAGGGATCACAGGACTGTCCTGCTTCCAGTAACCTTAGGTGAGCCAGAGCCTGGCATGACACCAACTCAAAGCACAGGAGCCTGCACGGGTAGCCCTCGCTTCTCTCCTATTCCACCCAACCCCCACCCCCACGTCCAGCACCAGCCTGGTGTACAGGACATGGCTGGCCAGGAATGGGAAAAGAAGGCCATGGAGCTTGGACAGAAGGACCCAACACCTCTCCTGTGGTCTTTTCTGTATGAAAAATGGGGTCATCAGGCCTCACCCACAAAATTCACCCATCCATCCCTCCCAATGTTGCATGCCTGTCTCTGGGAGCTGAGGTGTCCAGAGGGTGCTGACTTCCGCCCCACACCACACACTCGCCCCCTGGAACCCAGCTGTGACGCTTTGGTGACTAACTTGGGGGAGGGGGGCTGCAGCTGGAAGGAGGGACAGCAGGCAGGCTTTGCACACTGCCTGGGTGGTCTGGGAAGGGCACCTCTGACCCGGGACCTCCCCCAGGGCCAGATGGAGGAAGTGAACATTCAGCAAGCCAGGGACTCTGCAATTTGCCATCCAGTAGGCTCTGACGTCAAGCCGGCAAACATCAGGCTTCCAGAAGGAACTCTGCAGTGTTGACACCACACGAGGATGGAAGCAGATGTCCTGGAGCAGGGAGGGAAACTGAGGCCCGGCAGGCAATCAGCTCCAAATTCTGGTGGCCACCAGACAGGTCTCCTCCACTCACATGGTGTGGCCTCAAGGTTTGGAGGTCTTGGTTTACTGTTAGTCGGGGTGAGGACTGGTAATCTGCCTCCTGGGGGGTCCTGGGGTTACCCTGAGCTTGACCTCTGCAGGAACTACAACAACATCAAGTTCCCAGGGTGGGCACAGGGCACTCTCCTGTCAGCTCAAGACCCAGCACACAGTAGCTGCTGGTCCCCCTGACTTCCCAGGGGGCCCTGTGAGCCTTTTACCCATGTGGTTGCAGGAGGGGACGTCTGTCAGCCATCTGGCTGTCTACATAAGCAGGGTGACCTCAGAATGGGGTAGGAAGGGTCGCAGTGCTGTTGTCACCTAACCAGACACCAAGGTGCCCTGGAAGACAATCATGAGACACCCTCATGGACTTGCTGGTGGCACGTGCAGATGGGACCTGTGCGTCCAGATGGCACTAGGGACCTCTCATTGGAGACCACCGGATGGGGAAGACCATAAACCCATCCAGAGGGCTAGGAGTCACCCTGTCCTGTAGCCCATCCCAGAAGTCCTCACCCACACAGACAATGACCTCAGTGTATTGTCTGGATGGTCTAAGGGCAGTCCTTCCCTGGCCAGGCAACCAATGAAAGGCCTTCCTGAAAGCGCTATCCATGAACAGGTATGCCTTCCCTTCTGTCCCTTATCCAGGAAGCAGGAACAGACAGAGCCTCGCCCCGACGGCTCAAAATTTCTTTAGCTAGCAGCCTGGAGAACTCGGCTTCCAAATGAGCAGTTGATATTTGGAGCCCCGTGGGCTCTCTGGGTATCGGCTTCATCGCCTGAGCCCCCTCGCCTTTGGAGCCCCATGGGCTCTCTGGGTATCGGCTTCCTCGCCTGAGCCCGTTTACTTTCCTCAGCTGGCATTCCACATCCTTAACAGACCGTGAACCCCTCCCTCCGAGGGGCACCTGTGGCTCCTCAGGAAGCACTGGCTGAGAACGCTGGTGCAGACCCCGTGCCATAAGCTCCTCCCCCCCCCCCCGCATAAGTTATCTCTTTATAAAGAGTCAATACGCCCAGCTTGACAGGTTATCGGGTGTCTCCACAGCTATTCAACTCTGTGAACGGAGATCAAGGGCTGCTGTGGGTCAGACCACAGGGTCAGACGGGCGTGACCGATGCCACCAGACAACGTCTGCGGACGATGAAGAGAGTATCACTGATGTGCCAAGTGGAGTTTTCTCTGGTTTGTTGGTAATCATTTTAAAATATGAAGACTCGTGCTGGGAAGATGACTCGGTGCGTCAAGCGCGCACCAGCCAAGTGCAAGGATGTGATTGGATTCCCAGCAACCACGTGAGAAGCAGAGCATGGCACGGGGGTTGGGGGGAGTAGAGACAAGTAGATCCCTAAAGTTCACTGGGCAGCCTGTCTAACCAATCAGTGAGCTGTGGTTCACTGGACAGCCTCTCTGGCCAATCAGTGAGCTGCACATTGAGGGAGTGAGGGACCCTGTCGAAAAGAAAAATTTACCTGAAGAAAGCAACACAGGACGGCAGCTGATCTTGACCTCTGACCTGCACGTGCCCGTGTGAACATGTATCTGTGCACACCCACCCAAGCAAACCCACACCTACACACATGTAAACATTCACTCACACAGGAAAAAACAGACTCGAAAAATGAGAACAGCAGCCTTCAAGTCAAGAGTAGCCACCAGGGTGACAACATTCATTTACCAACTCCTGATGCAGGAAACATAACTCTGGAACTTTCAAGATGGCCTGAGTAAGACTCGGGGGCAGGGAAAGGGTAGAGACTGGGAGAGGGGGAGATGGGACAGTTCAGAAAGCACAGAGAGATCCTAAACACTGCGGTCTACACTCAGCCTTGAACTTAGGTGAGCTTTCCGGAAAGGAATGTTCTAGAAGGTGGGGGATGGGAGGACAAGCTCAGGATTGTTCCAGCTCTCTACATCTTGCTCCCACAGCCCTGGGCTGCAGAAGAAAGAAAAAGAGGGAGGATGCCTAAGCTAGACTGCCCTTGTCACCCTCAAGATTCTAGCGAGGGCCCAGACTGAAGCCATGGCCTCAGAGGGCCATGCTAAACTGCAGAGAGCTGGAACAAACAGAAGCAGACCACTGGAGCTCCAGGCAGATGACAGGAAGAGACAGTGGGGTACAAGGTGGCTCAGTCAGTGAGGGGCTTGGCTCCAAAGCATGAAGACCTGACTGTGATCTCCCAGAACGCACGTAGAGAAAAAGCCAGAGGATGGAGAGGCAATATTGCTCAGTGGGTAAAGGTGCCTGCCACCAAGCCTGACCAACTGAATTTGGAATCCACACGATAGGAGACAGCAGACTTCTTCAAGTTGTTCTCTGACACCCCCCCCCCAAGTGTGTGGCACGCGTGTGTGCCCACAAATGTGAATTTTCTTTTAAAAGCTGTGTTTTTCCAACACCAGGAAAACACAGATCCCTGGGTTTCACTGGCCAGATAACCCGACTTACTTGGTGAATTCAGCCCAGCAAAAGGCTTTGTCTCAAAAACCAAGATGGAAAGCAACGGCAACGGAGGAATGATACTTGAGGCTGCCCACCGGTCTCCACGCACGCACGCGCACACACATACACCCATGAGTACAGGGATACACACACAACACGGAGGAAAAAAAAAAATCAAAGATTGCAAATCATTGCAATGGGAAACGCCATGCCTCTCTCGGGAGGGGAGAGGTGCTACCAGACGCAAGGTGCCTCTGTCCTGTCGGGTCCTGAATAAAGAAGGGCAGGTGTGAGAGCGCAAACCCACTATGCTGCTGGAGGCCTCTGGGAGGTCTCAGAACTGGGCAGGCTGAAGATGTGACAGCAGGCAGCACAGGCAGAGACAAGTTCAGACGAGAGTGTTACTCACTCAGCAGCAAGGGACTGGAGCCTCAGCCCTCACCGCGGAGGAGAAACCATCAGTCCTCCAGCCTCGTGACCGTCGTAGCAGCCACAGTTTATTCAGGCCCCACCTAAGTTCTGACTGTTCATAGAATGGTCCAGGATCCAGCATCCAGCATCCTGAGGAGACAAGCTTTCCTATACCCCAAACCTATTCTATTTGAATCTTCATTTTGAAAGGTGCCCTGGGAGATCCTCTGGGAAGCACACACGTGCCTAAGTACACGTGTGGAAGACGCCTTGCATGAATCCTACTCTATAGGGCTCTCGGATTAAATTCAGTAACTGTCCCCACCCCTCTCGATGTTGCCCCTGACACACAATTTTAAATCTCTCCCTCATACCAACTCATGAAATCCTCTAACAACCCCAGGGCCACACCCCTTACCACCTGCATGTTGGAGACAAACATGCCAAGATCCGGACAGGTCCAAAGTCACAGACTGAGAGCGGGCAGGGCTCTAGACACTGACAATGTGTGGTCAAAAACATACCTTAAAGTGAGTTAGAAAGCTCTTTAAGAGCAGATGGGGCCAGATACTTTGCCACCTGAACACTGTGGTAGTTTGAATGAGAAATGTCCCCCACAATCTTTGGCATCTAAACACTTGGTCCCCTGTTGGCCGCACTGTTTGGCAGCCTTGCTGGAGGAAGTAAATCACTGGGGCCTCTCCTACTTCTACCTTGATGTTCTATGGTTTCGGTCTGAAGATGTGAGCTCGCTGTCCCTGTCACTATGCCTGCAGCCTGCTGTCCTCACCATTGAGGACGCTGAGCCTCAGGCACTGTAAGCCAAAATAAACTCCTTTTTCTCTATGTCAGCTTGGTCATGGTGTTTTATCACAGTCACAGGAAAGTAACTAAGACCCACACCATCCTCTGTGTGAGAAGCAAAACAGGCAGAACCTACAAGTCCTTAAGCATCCAGATGGCATCCCTGTAATGGGACCCAAGAGTCACCTCTGGGAAGTGGAACCCAGGACCTGGGGGAAGGACAGTAGGGAAAGCTCCTTAATGTGACACACTTTCATCCTGTTGACTATGGGGGAATGAGTAGTTCCTGTTCCAAAACAATAAAAACAAGGTGCTTTCCCCCCACCCCTAAAACTGTTGACGATGGAGCCGGAAAGATGGCTCAAGACTGACAGCGCTTCCTGCCTGTGATGGTTTGTACATGCTCGGCCACTATTAGGTGTGGCCTTGTTGGAGTGGGTGTGTCACTATGGATGTGGGCTATAAGAAGACCCTCATCCTAGCTGCCTGGAAGTCAGTCTTCTGCTAGCAGCCTTCAGATGAAGATGGAGAACTCTCAGCTCTGCGTGCACCACGCCTGCCTGGATACTTAATGGACTTGATGATAATGGACTGAACCTCTGAACCTGCAAGCCAGCTCCAATTAAATGTTGTCCTTATAAAAGTTGCCTTGGTCATGGTGTCTGTTCACAGCAATAAAACCCTAATGAAGACCCAAGACCAGTTCTTAGGACCCACATCACTCATCTCGTAACCCCCTGTAATGCCAATCCCAAGGGATCTGATGCCCATTCCTTGCTCTGAAGTCGCCTTCACTCATGTGTGATACACACACAGAGATGTATACATGGGAGGGAGGGAGGAAGACACGTCAAGAAGGACCAGCTAACAATGGCGACTCACCACTACCGTGTCTTCAGTGCTCCAATCTCCCCCCATAGAGAACATCTGGCAATGAATGTCTGAAGACTTAAAAGGTTGGGGATACCAGCAACCATGCTTCATTTCCCAGGAGGCCAGGGGCCGAAAACCTGGCTGGCACACCCCGCTGCTCTGAGTGTATTATGTGCCCGGGGCTCTAGGCTTGTGAAGTTCTCATGTAGCAGGTCTCGGCTGACCCAAGACTCTGCATGTCCAACACAACTGCACCCCTGCTGACGCTGTGAGCAGCAGCAAGGCCGTCTCCGGCCCAGCTTGCCCAACTCCCAATCTTCTTGTGTAAGTGGCAAGAGCATGCGTTGGGTTTAGGTGAGAAACAAGAGTATTGAGGCTGGTTGAGATGGGAGCAGGCAGATAACAAAACCAGTTGGGGAACTGCTACTGAGCCCTTTCTGAAGCTCGGGGGTAGGGGGTTCCCCTGAGAGTAGAGGTGTTGGTATCTGGGACTCACCATCCAGGGTCTCCACAGAGAGCTGTAAGCCCAGGTTGTGCCGAGGGTTGACCACCCAGTGGTTGCTGGTGGCTGTGATATCAAACACCAACCAGCCCTCCTCAGAAGCCCAGATGGTGCGGCTGTCCAGCAAGAAGAGGTCCGACTCCCTGAAGAGGAGAGACAGAGAGACACAGGCTCAGAGTTAGGTAGGTCACAGCTCCACCACACAGCAGCTTACAGATTAGAGAAGCTCTGTGTAACATAACAAGAGGAGGCAGGGCACCGGTCCTCTAAACACAGACTTGTCAGAGTAGGACATGGGCACAATGCGCTCTTAGCAGTTGTGATGGGGAAAGAAAGTAGAGAATTTTCTGGAATAGGGAACTGGCACAGGCCATCTCACTGTACCGTATGTCAGGGGACTGGGGTAGGATACAGAAGAGATAGGAATTATATAGCCTGCAAGTGTCTGGGGCAGAAGGTAGTACCCACAAGGTCATCTACCACATGTCTGTCACATGCCAAGAGCTCCATGCAGTTTGTTGAAGGTGGAAGGTGGCTGTCTGGCTAGCTGAGAGACGGAGCAATGGATGGATTTATGGATATAAGAAGGATGGGTAGATATGCCAATAGATAGGTTAAGTGAGTATATGAACAGACGGATGAAAGATGGATGGGTGGGTAGGTGGGGAGAGATGTGTAGGGGATGGATGAGTGGATGAAGGGAGGGAGGGAGAGAAGGAAGGAGGGAAGGAGGGAGGGAGGGAGGGAAGGAAGAATGATGGATTGATGATGGATGAGTGGATGGATGGATGGATGGATGGATGGATGGATGGATGGATGGGGGTGATGAATGTGCAGGTATGTGGAAGAAGGGTCGGTAAACGAACACCACCCCAATCTTGCATACAATATATAAGGTATTCAAAGCAGCTCTTGGGGATTTTTAGTTATTGAGACATGATGGTCAAGTAAAATACTAGAGCCCCCAATGCTGTGCTGGGAACTGAGTTTAGTGACACCTCTCTCCAACCTAGGCCCTTCCCAGGGCCCCTCACAGCTACCATAAGCCCTGGGGTTACTACCTCCCTGGGAACAGGAAAACATTTCGCTGTTCATACAGAAAACCCTCAGATACGGCGACTGTTGGTTGTGCACAGTTCACTGGCTAGACTCTGGAGAAGAAAACTCAGGCAGCTTCCTGTCACCAGGTCCTCACAACAACCCTGTGAGTTGGGGCTCCTGGACACACTACTGGGGAGATCTCTGTGGGCAGAACTGCGATGCAGAAGGCAGGCCTGGTGGGACTTTCTCTAAACTCTCAGAGCCTTTGATAAATCAGACTCATTGTCGTGTGTTCCACTAATAGCAGTCGGAGCCAACACCAGACGCCAGCCTGAAAAGACTGTCCAGTTGGTCCTAGTCCCCTCCTCCTACCAAACTGCTGGCCTTTCCCAGCCATCAGCCCCATCAACACAGCCAAGCCGGGAAGCTAAGCTGTACCTAGACAACTAGCCAGTGTTTTAACTTCTCTCCACTTACAGGCCATCAGCATTGCTCTGGGAGTTCAATAGTCACCCAGAAACCAAACATGGACACAGCTAGCACCGAGGCAGGTGTGAGGGGACCGGTGGTCTCATAGATCAAAGTCACCAAAGGCACAGAGAACCTAGGTGGCCTAGGCAAGTCACATGCCCAGGCTTGGAAGTGGTGGGCAGGAGATTCCAGACAAGGACAACATCACCAGGACCATAGATAGAGGTGTGGGTGGTCCCGATGCACACTGCCCCATACCCACTTTAGAAAATGTTGAATTACATCATTGCTTCGGCCAGAAAGTCATGCCTCCTTCCAAACTCACGTTGAAAGCTAATCTGTAATGTGATGATATTAAGAGGGGAGCTTTCCAAGCTGGCTAGCGAAAGAAGATGGGGCCTGTGGGACTAGACCAGTTCTTGTGTGAGGTTTCCAAGGAGATCATCTGAGCCCTTTTGTGCTTTCCTGCTTCCACTGTGAGAATACATAGCAACAAGGCACCATCTTGGAAGAGGGTAACATTTGCCAGACCCTGTTCCCACCAGCACCTTGACCTCCAGCCACCACAACTATGAACATGAGTTTCTGTTCTTGTGAGTTCCCCAGTCTTGAGAAATTTATTACAGCATCATAAGCAAACTAAGATGCTACAAATTCTCATCTTAAACCAGGAAACCATCCACCAGGTAAGAGCCCTTTTTGTCCCTAAGGGGGCCTCCAGATCTGCAGTTGTTTGTCTTCTCCGTGGCTTATTACAGAGTCGAGGAAGCTTCCTAAGGGCCCCACAGGGTTTGAAAGACCCTAAGTTTGACTCTGATGTCCACACTGAGTAATAATAATAACCTGCTCCTCAGGTTCTCGTACCTGAGGCCCCTTTAGAGGTGACTTCAGAACTTGTTTGGGGGACATCTTACATAGCTTTCAAAGGCACACACAGGGAAATCTGGGTGGCTTCATCTCCAGTTTGCCTGATGGCTTCCCCGACTCTGGAGAGCTCCCTGGACCGAAACAGCTCGATACCCTGATAGACAGAGGATGGAAGATGTCACTCCATGTCAACTGGGGACATCTGCTCAGAGCTGGAGATGAGAAACCTGGGTGGCGACGCTGTTGGGAATATCAGATGTGCAGCGGGAGGGAGCAGATGCTGGCACAGGAAACGATGCCTGTGACCGGTGAGGTGGGGGTGGGGGGACAGAGCAAGTCTCCACACAGGCTTTCCCACCCATGGATGCTAAGTCTTCTTTCATGAAAGGCCAAGACACTGAGGTCAGATGTGTCAGGCCAGAAGTGACTCGTCGCAGGATCGCCAAGAGGGCGGCCACTCCCCATCGTCATCTCGGTTCCCAGCTTATCCCAGGCATGTATGGAAGAGCCACACCTGATCTGAAGGGACAGAGGGGGATAGCGGTGGAGATCCCACACCAGAACAGATGCAGGACCACAGGAGAGGGACAGCAGGTACCCACTCAACAGTACTTTCCCAACTGTGTGGGAAAAGTGGATTCCTGGTCCAGCTCACAGCATTGCGAGGGAACTCAGAGAGCCGTGACTGGGCCTCCAGGATAGTGCAGAGGTGGGGAACCCACAAGTGCTGGGGCCCCAAGGAACAGACATGCATTCATTTACCTTCACCACTCCCGAAGCCTGGGTGCTTCCCAAGCCTGGAACTCTGAACTTTCCCCAGCCCTCAGTCATGGTCCTTGTCACTCCCACGTCGGTCATGGTGGCACACGCCTGTAATCCCAGCCCCTGGGAGGCCAACTCGGGACTGGTCTGATCTATGTATGAGTTCGGGCGGTAGATATGGTTTCCGTTTCACATGTGGGCCTGGGGACACAGTATCATTGCTCCGGGGCAAGCCTTAGACGTGGTGGAACTAGGCGTGGCATAGGAAATCTAATTTAAGAACCACTATCCCACGTTCTCATCCCCTGATCGCCAGGTCTTATCTCTGCTGGGAGGGAGGGGGATGCAGTCCTGCATGGTGTCTGCCATTCTCTGCACCGTGTGGGATAGAGACATCGCCAGAGGAGGGTGGGAGCCAGGACGGGCTGAGGACGACAGCTGTCGTCCTCAGCCCTGGTGTCTTCTGGGTACAATGAGAACGGGGTCATCTCGGATGGTAATTGGACAGAGCCAAGTGAAGACAGGCACACTCCCGGTCTTCCAGAGACACACACTACCGGTTAGGGCAGGGGTGGAGAATTCTCCCTGCTAGGCTCTAGGAAATCCTAAGGACTTGCTTGGCAATGCTCAGCAGAAAGGCCTCCATCCATACCAAGACTGTCGACGTCACACACAATGCAAAGGCACTCACAGCTGTGCCAAGACTCTAAATAATAACCACCAACCAGTCCTGCTGCCTGTACCAGGACGTCTTCTTCCCTCATACAGCAGAGGAGGCTGGTCTCCAGTGCGAGCTGCTGTGTCAACGGGTCCCTACAGGAGCAAGGTCCAGCTAGGACCAGGACTTGAGAATCTGAGTTGCTTCTAGATTTATCCCCTGGAAACTGAGTCACCAAGTCGGCAAGCCTTGCTGCGGTAGAGGTTGGGGGAGGGAGACGAGGGGGGTCTTCCTGTGCTGGATACTTGACACAAGCTAAAGTCACCTGAGAGGAGGGAGCCTCAATTAAGAAAATGCTTCCATAAGATTAGGCTGTGCACAAGACTGTAGGGCATTTTTTTAAATCAATGATGGATGTGGAAGGGCCCAGCCCATGGTGGGTGGGGCCCTGCAGGGCTGGTGGTCCAAGGGTCTATAAGAAAGCAGGAAGAGCAATCCACAATGAGCAAGCCCGTAAGCAGCACCCCTCCATGGCCTCTGCATCAGATTCTGCCTCCAGCTTCCTGCCCTGTTTGAGATCCTATCCTGACGTCGTCCAATGATGAACAGTGATGTGGAAGTGTAAGCCAAATAAAATAAACCCTTTCCTCCCCACCTTGGTTTCGGTCATGGTGTTTTGTCGCAGCAATAGAACCCCTGGCTATGATGCCTCCTGAAGAGGGGGAGAAAGATTGTTCCGCTGGAGGGTCTGCATCAACGACTTTGCTGTTACTGTGATAAACACCATGACCAGCAGCAACTTAAACAAAAAGGAATTTATTTTAGCTGTGCCTCCAGGGAGTAGGACCAGCCCATCGTATCAGGGAAGACAGGGTGTCAATCAAAGAAAGCACAGCAGCAGGAAAAAGAGGCCGGCATAAAGTGGAGACATAAAGGTTCTCTGGAAAGTCAGTTGTATTGGATGGTGTTGGATGGGGTAAACATGAGAAGGAGGGTTTAGCTGAAGCAGACACAGGAGAAAGGATGTTCTGCTAAACCAAGCACGTGAAAGGGCATGTGATGAAGGATTCTTTGCTAACAACACGCATGTATTGTTCCACCTTACATGCATGGTTGAACTGCATTTTGGGACTCCATAGAGAAAAGACCCCCCCCCAACCCCTGCACCAAAAAACTTCTGGTGGTGTGCTGCAGTTTCTTGCTGCTTCTGTGGACTTGGGCTGCTTGGCAGAGTGATGTCAGCTGAGACAGACACACATGCTGAGGCAAGACCCGTGGACCCGTTTGGAAGGTACAAATAGGTTTAGGCAGACAGTGACAGAGGCTGAGCTTGGCTGACTCTGCTAGGCAGGGCCACCACTGCTGATTCGTGTCTGCTAACCCAACTCTACCGAACTGGACTGCTGGTGTGTCTGTGAAGTGTTTGCGAGTGGATCGAGCTGCCGGCCACTGTTGACCTGTGAACTGAACTGTCAACCTCCAGACCACACAGACAAGCGCTGCTCCAAAGAACCTTTCTAAGCAGGTCCACTTCCCCTGTATCCTTTCTTTTCCACTACCTCTGATGGGTGGTGGGCTAGAAGGGAGGTTAAAATGTTTAATAACCATCATTAAAAATAAGGTTTGAAAAGAATTAAAGTTTCCGGGCTGGAGAGATGGCTCAGCGGTTAAGAGCACTGACTGCTCCTGAATTCAAATCCCAGCAACCACGTGGTGGCTTATAACAATCTGTAATGGGATCTGATGCCCTCTTATGCCCTCTTCTGGTGTGTCTGAAGACAGCTACAGTGTACTTGCATATAATAATTATAATAATAATAATAATAATAATAATAATAATAGAATTAAAGTTTCCCTGGCAGATCACAGTTCAGCCATACACAGAGAGGAGAGCGAGAGAATGGAGGGTGGGATGAACAACCCCCCCCCCACAGTGGTGTACTTCCTCCAGGAAGGCCGCACCTCATACCCTCCCCATCACCATCCCCAGCTGGGGACCAAGTCTTCAAATCTGAGAGCCCACGGGAGCCATTTCTCGCTCTAGCCACCATAGTGAGGGAGGAGGAGGCCCGCCATGCCTATGTGAGGTGTGAGCTTGGGCATGTCAGCTCCCAGCTTCATTGGTGACCTCAGATGGCCCCAGGAACAGAAGAACCACCTGGCTAAGCACTTTCCAATCCCTGTGCAGCAGAGTGGCTGTCACTATAAGCTATGCACTGTGGACGGTCAGCTCCAGAGAAAGATAACCCAGACAATACTCAGGATGCACAGTATTGAAAACTGTCTTCCAAGAGGACTGCTCAAAACGCTATGGGTATATCCAGGGCAGGAGAGCACTCCATGCCCGCTTCAAAGAACCACATAAGCCTACTTGGTGGCAAAGGGACACAGGTACTGAGCCAAAGGTGTGTACAACAGTGACATCTGGGGACACAATCTAGATCAGGAAGGAAGGAAGGGAGGGAAGGAGGGAAGGAGGGAGGAAGACAGACAGACAGACAGACAGAAAGATTAAACCTCAAGTATGAACTAGAGAAATTAAAAGCACAAGGTGTCTTCCCTGTCTTCATATGATTCAGTGTTTTTTATGAAAACAACAGTGGGGCCGGAGAGATGGCTCAGCCCTTAAAGTCTAGGCTCACAACCAAAACCAACAGCAATCCCTTCTTATTCAAGCTGGTCAAGAAAGTGCCGGACAGGAAGACAGGTTCCAAGCCTGCACGGCAAGGTGAGCATGTCGGTGCCTCAGAGGACAAGTGTAGCCGACTTTGATAGGCTGCTCTCTAAAGACAGCCACCCAGCCACACAGATCAGCTGCATTCACTGTCAGGGAAAAGTGGAAGGAAAGGAAAATGAAACTCAGGTGGGTAAAGGTGCTTGCTGACGAGCCTGACGACCAGAGTTCAAGGCCCAGATCCGCAGGGAAGAGAGAGGAGCCGCAGTCCTCGGCAAACTGACAGGCGAATGCGAAAGATACAAAGGACAAGGGAGGTGTTCCGGCAGCAAAGCGCTTGTATCGCAGGCATGAGGACCCAAGTTCAAATCCCCAGCACCTATTTTAAAGACTGGGCGTGGCAGTGCTTGGAAGGCACAGACAGGAGGATCCCTGGGTTTTAGTGAGCAGCCACCCTAGCTGAATTGGTGAGCACCGCGGTCAGTGAGAATGCATTCCTGAAGATGACACTCAATTTCAAATTCTGGCCTCCAAACATGAGCACATGAACCGTCCCCATTCATGAACCATGGGAACATATGTCCACACACTCTCTGTCCCACACAAATCTAGCTAGGGCTGGGATTTTGTGCTCCTTTTCTTTGCCATATTGTAACTTTTTTTTTTCTGGCTTGAGTCTGAACAGATCTTCTGCACACTGTCATACCTACTGTGCGTCATATATGCAGCAGTCCCACAGGCTGTCACACCCACTGTGCGTCATATGTGCAGCAGCCCTGCTGTGTCCAGAAGACAATGTTCCTTTGTAGTCAACCACCACCTCTGGCTCTTATACTCCTTCTGCAATGATCCCTGAGTCTAGGGAGTGTGTGTGTGTGTGTGTGTGTGTGTGTGTGTGTGAGAGAGAGAGAGAGAGAGAGAGAGAGAGAGAGAGAGAGAGAGAGAGAGAACCACCCCATTTAAGGCTGAGCACTCCATAGTCTCTTATTCTCTGCACCCTGACCAGTTGTGGGTCTCTCTGTTAATCTCCATCTACTGCAACAAGCTTTTCTGGTGAGGGCTGAGAGATGCTCTGTCTTTTGAAATGTATAAAACTCAAGGGTGAGGCCGTACCATAGTCATAGTCGGCACAGCGCCCCTGCAGGAATAACTTCCTGAAGTTTGCAGCCCTCACACAGGAAGCCTGCTTGTGTACTCTTTGGACTCTAGAAGGTGAAAACCTTAATTCGTCTGAGGTTGTCCTCTGGCCTTCATGGTAGCTCATGCATGTGTACACGCATGCATGCGCGCACACGAACACACACACACACACACACACACACACACACACACACACCGCATCAAGACACAGAAGGTCACCTTCTCCCCTCCAGAAACCCTGCTCTGTGTGGTGTGAACCTGGGCTGACCCTGATGCAGGCACTGGGATGTGAATAATTAACCACCTGGCTGGGGACTGCAAGCTGCTGGGTCCAGGGAACCTCCTCCCAAGGAAACCCTGTGAACTGCAGAAACCTAACCCTGGAGGGGAAGTGGGTGGAGCCACCTTCCACACACACATCAGGACTCTCAACACACCCTCCCCTGGAAAGTTCTACCACCATGGAAAGTGGGTATTTTAAATCTCCAGTGTGGGAGGGTAGAGAGTCCTGTCTGGGACTTCTGACTACTCTGAGGCTATTTCTAGTCTGCAAACCCCAGGGGCCTCCAGCCATTCCCTTGGGGATGCCCACATGTCCTCATATCAAGACTACCAAGGACAGTCTTTTTCTTGCAAGAAAAAAAAAATATCCAAGGGCCCCTCTGGAAAGTCTGAGAGCGATCAACCACAAGTGAAGAAGGCCTATTTCAGAACCCAGTCCCCACCTTGGGGAACATACCTTATTTGAGTCCTACCAGAGGGTCCAGCACCCAGGGTCTTGAGGGCCCAGGAGGCCCTTAAAGTCCCTGCAAGACATCTGAGTTGCAGCTGAGAATGGGGAGTGTGTGTATCAGGGCTGCTGCTGGTGGCCGGAAGGGAGGGAGAACCTGGGTGGTTGCCACACTCTTAAAGAGATACCACTGAAAGTGTTCTCAAAGTGCCACGTGGTGGTGTACGCCTACAGTCCCAACTACTAGGACAATTTCATGTTCAAGGCCAGTCTGTGCAATCTGGGTAGAGTCTGCCTCAAAATGAAAATTAAAAGGGGAGGGAGATTGGGTTGCGGGGAGGGGATAGCTCAGTAGTAGAGTACATAACAGACTTCAGGCTCTCGGAGTGCAAGCTTCAGAATTAATAGGGGGTTCCCCAATATCATAGCCCCAAAACTCAGCTGGAGCTACTTCAGGGACCCTCAGGCACAGTGTACCACCTGCAGGAACCCTCAGCATAGGCCACCACCTGCAGGGACCCTCAGCATAGCCCACCACCTGCAGAAACCCTCAGGCATAGCTTGCCACTTACAGGGTCCAAAGTCACCACACAGTCATCCTTAGTAAAAGGAAGACAGTGTATAGTCAGATATCAACATGATGTGATGTTGGCAGAGCACCCTCAACCAAGAGAAGCCACTTCTAGAAGCCAGGAAAGGCTAGGAACTGAGTCCCCCCGCCACACACACACATATCACCACAGTCCAATTCAGACACCTAATGTCTTCCTCTGTGATATCTATGCCATTTTAGTTTTTGCAATAGGGTCTCTCTGTGAACTTGGAGCCTCATGTTCAGGGTTGGCAGACAAGCTAGCCAGCAAGAGCCCCAGGATCCACCTGTCTCTGCCCTCCACGGTGGCATCATAGATTCACATCACTGTGCTCTGCCTTTAAAACAGAACAGAACCAACAAACAACGACAAAGAAGCAGAGTCTCCCTGTGTAGCCCAGGCTGGCCTCAAGTTCAGAGATCTGCCTGCCTCTGCCCACTGATGCTGCCCAGCCTGTCCTAGCTCTCCTGTGGTATGTGATGAGCGTCCAGATCCCAGGTCTTCATGCTTATGCATCAAGGACTTTTATCCGCTGAGCCATCTCCTCGGCCCTAGAGTTTGGTTATTTAAGCCATTAAATGTGTGGTCCCTTGTTACAGCCACCTGCTTAGCATCAGCACCAGGAAGCACCTCCCCTGCCATACCTGTGCCGGACCTGGGGACAGAGACAGCCAGAATGGGGTCTGAGGACCAGAGGCCAGCACAGCAAGACACAAATTGGGGAACCAAAATGCCAACAAAGCGTCTCGAAGAGAAGACCTACGAAAGAGCAAAGGGAAAGATCGAGACCTGGGGGTGGGGGGGAGGAGGCTCAAGGGGACACTCCAGCAGGGCAAGAGGAGACCAAGCAGAACCAGCACAGACCAGTATAGACAAGAGGGCTTGCACAAGTGTTTCTGACAGAGGGGCCAGAGAGAGCCACGCATGAGGCCGGTGAAGAGAGGGTGCAGGTGGCTGTGCGCGCACAGGAGGCTGGGGCCACAGCCTGTAGGCCTCTGGCCACTGTAAGTCAGGTGCTAAGCGCTGGAGAACAGAAAGCACGTTTGGGGTGCAGAATCTTTGCCAGTTACCCCCCTCACCCTCCACTCCTTCCACACCTTCATTCTGCTGGGCATGATGGGGAGGGGGGAGGGAGAGAGAAGGAGGGAGAGGGGCAGGGAACAGAACGAACAAGCATTCCCAGGCTAGCATGATGTCATGTGGGTAGAGCCCTTGTGAGTCAGGAGAGAACTGGATGGTGTACCTGGAGCCAGCCCAGCACGCACACTCCAGGCTCAGGGAGGCCCAGGAGGCAGATCAAAGTCCTGAGGCCAAGTTGGCCCTGCAGGGTTGGGTCACCAGGCGCCTAGAGCTGCCCACCTCAGTGTTAGGAAATGCCCTGCTTTTCCAACGAGGACCTAAATGGTCCTGGCGTCCCCGAGACTGGCGGATGAAGTCAGAGAGGCCGAGGCTTTTTATAAACCACTTTCTGGAGGCCTTACATATCCAGGAAGACCAAAATTAAGTCGTTTGGGAGAAAGGTGGAAAAACAGATGAAAAGCCACAACACCTCCTACCACAGACTGAGCTGGGGCCACCCACGGCCTTCCCATCCACCCCAGGACTGGCAGGCTGCCCACCGAGGAAGCCCACCAGGCATTCGAGGAGGGCGCGGGACATCCACACGGCGGTCAGAAGAAGGGCCGTGCTGCTACATGCAGGAAACAAGCGGCCATTCATGTTCAAGGGCTTCGAGAGCCTGTCTGCAAGAAGATGGGTTTGGAACGTATCAGGGTTGCCAAAGGGTGCCCCGTTAGCAGGGTGCCAAAGGCTAACAGGGCTCGCAGTGAAATAAGCATGCTGAACTTCAAAGATGTCATACTGTACATGCATGCATTAAAGGCTCTGAGGGGCCGCAAGATGGCTCAACGGCTCAAGGGGCTCGCCACTAAGCATGGCGTGGACCCCCCAGGACCCACACAGTAGGAAGGAACCGAGTTCTTCAGATTATCATCTGGTCACACAAACACACCCAACAAATACATAAATACACAAAATGAATATGTATGTAAACAAATTAAAGAAAAAGAGCGAAAGTTTCTCTCTGAATTTCACAAGTGTCTCCAGACATGGATTGGATTCCCAATTCCCTGGGACCTTTGCCCACTGGTCATACTCTGAGCTCGTTGGAAGCTCACTCCCAAATCCCAGGGTGATCACAGTAACTAAGGGGAAACTCTGGGTACCTCCGCCCACCTCCTGCAGGGACCCTGGCGGGTGCTGCAGTCTTAGAAACTGGAGGCAGTGGAGCTGTCCTCTTACTCCCTTGGTGAGATCCACTTGGACACAGGGCAAGGTCTGAGCCACACTGTTCATCCGGTGACACATCGAACATCGTCACTGTGAGACTGCGAGACCTTGGGAGGCCCCCCACCCAAGAAACTGTGGGGAGCCCTGTGGAGCCTCTGAGTCAGCTCAGTGTCCTCTTGATGGACCCCTGACTGCTGCTGGTGGTGCAAAGGTGGATCTTTCCAGACTGGCGCTGGTCGCCCGCATTTCCTGCTCCAGCCTGAATGAAACCAGGCAAGGAAACCTCACCCTCGTCACGAACACTTACGGCATCAACACGCCAACACAGACAGCTTTCCCACCGCGTCACCTTTCCGACCTTAAGGGAAAAGAGATCCACAGACTGTTTTAAGATTCCAAAACCGAAGCCGGGCGGTGGTGGCGCACGCCTTTAATCCCAGCACTCGGGAGGCAGAGGCAGGCAGATTTCTGAGTTCGAGGCCAGCCTGGTCTACAAAGTGAGTTCCAGGACAGCCAGGGCTACACAGAGAAACCCTGTCTCGAAAAAACCTTAAAAAAAAAAAAGATTCCAAAACCCAGAGACCAAAAGGGAAGGGAGCCTGGTATAGCAAGAAAATGAACTTTAACGTCTTGGCAGTGCATGGAGCTGCAGACAGAAGCAAGCGATGCCATTCCTGTGGAAGGCAGGCTGTGCCCTGCCCTGAGGCCCTCTGTAGTGTACAGACAGTCCATTTACCAGTCAGTATTCAGAGTGTGAGCTGAGGCTGTTGAAAGAGCAAATCTTACTTTTGCAAATCAACACCCTTCGTGGTCCGTACAGCCCAAACCATGGGGGTCACAGACCAATAAACTGATTTATGCAAATGAGATATGACTGGCCATCAAGTAATCAGATTAAGTCAGGAACATGTGGACATGCAGGGGTATCAAAACCACCTCAGAGAGCTAAAGAGATGAACCTGTTAGTAAAGTTGCCTAGCAGAAGCGCCGGGAATCTGCGCTCAGTTCCCCAGCACCTGTGTACAAGTTGAGGCTTGGTCCTGTAATACCAGCACTGAGGAGGGAAAGACAGTCAGGTCCCTGGGGCTCTCTGGCTGCTCAGGCCAGCCTACATAGTAAACCGCAGGTGAATGAAAAAACTTTATGTCAACATACAAAAAATAAAACAAACAAACAAGGGGCTGGGGAGATGGCTCAGCGGTTAAGAGCACCGACTGCTCTTCCAGAGGTCCTGAGTTCAATTCCCAGCGACCCCATGGTGGCTCACAACCATCCATGACGGGATCCGATGCCCTCTTCTTGTGTGTCTGAAGACAGCAACCGTGTACTCACATACATAAAATAAAGAAATCTTTTAGAAAACCAAAAAACAAAGCGGATGGTATCTGTGGTTGTGGCTTCGGCATGCAAGTACACACATGCACACCAACACACAAACACGCATGCACTCGGGCATACATAAAGCCATATCGGAGTTAACAGGCCCATTAGTATGGGATATAAGGCCAGCAAGCGATACACCTGCCTCACCTGAACCATGCAAAGTGAGGGGCACCTGGGCCAGCGAGACGGCTCAGCAGGTAACTGCATTTGTCTTCAAGCCTAATTACCAGGTATAAAGACCACAGTATCCTTAGTGGCTTAAGGTACTTGCCACCAAGCATAATGACCAGAGTCTGATCCCCAGGGCCCACACGGTAGGAGAGAACTATGCCCAGAGGCCACAAGGAACACTGTTTACTAGCCTGTGGCATTTCAGAAATGTGGTGACCAGGGCAAGTCTGGAAAGATCCGCCTCTAGGCCACCAGCCGCAGACAGAGGTCCATCAAGAGGACACCGAGCTGACTCAGAAGTTCCACAGGGCTCCCCACAGTTTCGGGGGTGGGGGGAGGCCGTTCCCAAGGTGTCACTGTCTCACTGTGACGTTGTTTGATGTGTCACCGGATGAACAGTGTGGCTCAGTCCTTGCACTGTGTCCAATCTCATCAAGGGGCGGGGGTTGGGGGAGAGCAGGCAGACACCCCCTCACTCCAGTCTCCAAGTCTACGGCACCAGCCAGTGGCTTAAGTATGCTCCCGCCGAGGAAACTGATGCAGCTTTCGAATATTATCAATAAACTGACACTAGACAACATAAACCTGCACTGCTATGTTATGGACAGTGTGCCTGTGACCGAGCTTGAGTTTCTCCACTACGAAGGCTAATGGGGACTTCAGAAAGCAGGGCAGAGGGCATGAGGGAACGAAAAAAAAAAAAAAAAAAAAAAGGAGCAGCTAAGAAAAACGGTTCACACTTAGGTACCTGCTAGGTGTCGAGAGCCAGGCCAGACGCTGAGCGCCCTGTGCACGGGGCTCTCGGGTTAGAACTGAGGGCGTGGACTCTTCTCTAACCTGGGTGGGACTCTGTGAGCAGGTAGAGTCAGGCGCTGTAGGCGGTGGGAGCGGCATGAACAAGCCGAAGGGGAGGTCGGAGTTAAGGCACAGCTCTGGTAGCTCCACAGGGGCTCGCCCCAAAGGCTGGCACACCTGGGCACCAAGGCCCCCCGGGCTCTCACTGTTGGCTCTTTGTGAACTGTAATCCCTGCCCCACCAGGGCCACTGCCCCTCCGGACAAGTCCACTGGCTATCTGTTTCCACGCCTAGGTGCTACAAGGTGTGCCAGAGCCCGGAGAGGCCACTGACCATCAGCCACCCCAGAAAAGGGTCAAAAGCCCACAGCCCTGCCTGAAATGATGTCCCATGGAGGTGTGAATACTGCAAGAAGGGACTGCAACTTTGTCTATGAACTGCCACCCCAGGCAGGGGAGTGACCACAGCTATCCCCTGGGGACCCTGCCCGGCCCCATCCTCCACTCCCAGTGGGACCCCCTATATTCTTTTAGGCCCATCCTAGAAATCTCCCACAAACCCTCATTTCAGGGCTGGGAAGATGGCTTTTAGGAGAGTGCTAGGGACCCAGCTCAGGTCCTTAAGCTTTCAGGGCAAGCTAGGCAAGGAAGGGCACCTAAAATTCCAGATGTGGAGACTCAAGGACCCCTGGGTCTTACTGGCCAGGCAGATTAGTCAAACTGCAGATTCAGTGAGAGACTCTATCTCAGAAATGAAAGTGGGGAGTAACTGAGGGAGACACTGGCTTATGTTTACGCACGCGTGCACACACATTCACACACACGCATATGCACACACAGACAGGCCACATACATGCACACATAGAGACACACATGTGCATGTACACACACACACACACACACACACACTCTCTCATGAGCTCGAGCGTGCGCACGAATGCACGCATGCACCCTTCACAGTTGGCCTGGAGAAACCTCGACCCCCGCAGGCTTCCCTCACTAGCAGCTTCACTTGGTCAGCAGTGGCTGCGTCTCTCTCCTCACACGGCTGCACTGCGGACCACAGGAAGCAGTGCTGTGACCCATTAGTCAGCCCAAGAGAAAGAAGGGGGCACTCATGGAGGTGGGAGTAGGAAGAAGGAAGAAAGCAGAGCTTGAAGAAGCCTAGCACGCTCACTGCTTCTGACCCAGGTTTAGGCCAGCCGAGGCCTTTGTGGAAATGGCAGGTCGCTTGGAAACAACACCTGTTTCCCCAGTCCTCATGGCATTAGCGTTCGAGAAGGCATTTGTTATCCCGCCTACAGCTGACCGCTTACATGCAAGGTGAAAAATATCGATTCCCGTTGTTTCCTGCCAAGAAGGCTAATGCACTTACAGGCCCTGATATGAAACACATATGTTAATACATTTGGAAAAATAGGTTCCTATAGGCAAGCAGAGGTCCCAATCCAAGAATTGGTGTGCTTTCGGAATTAAGGTGTCTGATCAACTTATCCAGACAGACCGGATCCTACAACCCACTGTCCCCAGATGCAGTCCAACATCAAGAGCCCAGGGCCCCAGCACCTGCTGCCATTCCCCCTGTCAATAAGAGCCCACCAACCCCTGGACACCAGGGCGGCCCCCAGCTCTGCGTAATATAATTACAATCATCACAGCGAAGCTCTCAGAGAATTGAGCGCAGGATAATGGTAGACAATTTACGCATTTTTGGAAATTGAGCTCAGATGCTGAGTTAAGATTGAAAACAAGGCAGTTGGCAGGCATGCTAGGTGGACCAACCATCCACGAGCAGATGCCCTGGTACCAGTGTGTGTAGTAGGTACCTGTGGGCATGTCCCCGTGGCACTCCCATGCAACACTCCCATGCAAGAGGCCCTTACCCTACAGCAAGAGGCCAGACTATTCCCACAGTAGGCATTCTCTGAGTGCCTACTGTGTGCCTTAGATTTCACTCCTGCAGAAAGCCTCTGCAGCTGCCATTCAGAATTCACTCAAAGTTCTACGAGGCTCTGCCAGGCCAGCTGCCAGTTGGCTCTGCCAACTCCACACACTCATGCATCCAGAGGTGGCAGACTGGGTCGTTTGTCCTCTCTTTCTTACCTCAGTTTCCCCGGTAGAAATCTGGCTGACCTATCACCCAGTTCACAGAATTGTGTGAGAATGGACACAGTACCCTCACTAGCTTTCATCTTGGGTCCCTTGCCTCGATTCTCTACAAAGTAGGGGAAGAGGAACCTTCTACGGGGTTTTGTAGCCACATAGGCAGAACCTGAGATCACCGCTGCTCGGGGGGACATCTACCACTTCTGGCACAGAGGCAGGTCTCTGGGAAAGGAGGCAGAGGACTGTATCTCAAACTTGCAACCAAGGGCAGCCCTCCCAGTGCACAGGTCTACAACAGCGCTGGGCCTGACTGGGGACCCCTGCCCAGACTGACTCTGTGGAATTCAGTGCTGGATGGGGCCTGAGAAAATGAGAGCAACCCTGCCAAGCACCCTGCTGAACCCTGACAGGACTCTATCACAAGCTCCCTTATCACAGATCTGCCCTGTTACCACTGACACCCAACTGCCGCCACCCAGTGCCCATGAAGCCGGGCTGTGGGTGAATGATGGAAGGAGACGCACACAGATCAAAACAGCCGCCAGAGCCCACCAGCTGGCCTCAGACCACAGGAGAGGAAGCCAGAGGGCACTTGGCTCCAGGACACAGAACAGGACGGGCCGGCTGCCTTTCCAGAACTAACAAGATTGGACACAGTGGCTTGCCATCCTCCCTGCTGGGTGGCACTGAATGCAAGCTTTCTTCGGAGTGATCCTTGTAAATTAGTGAGGGGGCCCTGAGCGGAAGCAAGCAGCAGGAGGGACTGTACTTCCCTGTCCAAGGCTTAGAACTGGGGTCTGGAGTGTTACCCAGAAAAAGGGGCCTCAAGGAGAGGTGCCCAGGCGGTCCGAACCCGGGCTTTCATGGCCCCTCCTATGATCTTCCAGGACAGAACTGGTACTGCAGCTACAGCATGCTCGCTGCTAAGGCAACTCAGATCCCAAGCTTATGCTCCTGTGCTGAGATGTGGTGGCAAGAGGTAGAAGCCAGGAGACACAGAATGCCGACACACAGGCCTTTAGGAGCAGGAGGAAGGCTGGAAGCTTCTGGAAGGATCCCCGCTCTCGACTAGTCTCCCCCCTGCCCCCCTGCCGGTGAGATGGACAGTCATGTCCTAGAACATGAGTAGGTTTCTGTCCTGTGAGGAGAAGAATAGCCCGCAAGTGGACAGACAAGCCATTGATAACCAGGACTGAGGCAAGAATGGCCCACATTTTACCTATCTGACATGAGAGTCAGCCACCATGGCAGCCGCCTGCTCTAAGCCTGGCACCGGGAACACATGGGCTGTCTCAAGAAATGTCAGCATCCAGCTCAGCCCACCCGCACTGGAGGCTTTATCGGATCTTTGATCAACCTAACTGATAATAATGCATAGACATAATAGAGAATGTCACTGGTGTCACTGTGGCTCAGAATGCAAGTGGTGCACGGTGGGTGAGCCTTAGAGACCTGGGTTCAAGTCCTCCCTCTGCCACATCCTGACCATGTGACCTCAGCTGAGTCACCCCATCTGTGGAAGGGGGATAACACTGAAGAGGCCTGTTGTGGAGGTGGAATACCCACCATGTTACTACAAACAGATAATCCTGAATGTGGTTATATGAAAGGTTTCCCATAGTATGGTCACCAGATCCTGAGCCTGCACCCAACGTGATGTCCACCTGAAAGTCCCAACAGAGAACAGGGTGAGGTGAGGTGGCACCCGA
The DNA here is from genome assembly GCF_900095145.1 of Mus pahari. Classification (NCBI taxonomy): domain Eukaryota; kingdom Metazoa; phylum Chordata; class Mammalia; order Rodentia; family Muridae; genus Mus; species Mus pahari. Next base: position 155,206,951 of record NC_034592.1, read on the forward strand.
GGGGCCACCTTGAAACCACTGTGGAATATGGAGACCAGATACCCTTTCTCTTGCCCTCGGCCCCAGCAAAGCTCTGCAGTCCTCCATGTACGTCCTGAGGTGCAGAGTCATGGCCCATCCTGGTGCGAATAAGAGGTTGTCCTCTACCTGCTCACCCTGGGATAGAGGGGGAAAGGCCGCAGAGGGTGGATGCAGAGGGTGGATGGGAGACTGCCTCTAGTGAGGGGCAAAAGCCAGATGTTCTGGAGGAGACCCCCACCACCTACAGGCACTCAGGAACAGGAAGGGCCGGACTGGGTTGAGGAGGGAGCCGGTAAGTCACCCCTCTGGCCTCCTCTGCTTGCGAATATCTCTCTGGAAGGACAGACAGACACAGCCCTCTCTCCCTCACAGTGACTCGGGCTGAGGTTGATCCAAATCCTGGCATTAGAAAGGCTGAGGTCACCCTCCTGGCAGTCAAAGACCCTGGGATGGAGCAGGGGACATTTTTCAACCAGCTGCAGACAACATCTCGACCTTGGGGGTGACAGGGCCTGGCCTCCTGGGGCTCCTGGTGCAAGCACAGCCCCCTCCCCCCAGTGCAGGAGGGGCACGCCTGGAGGCTCCCACAAAGAGCACAGGTTGGGATGGAGTGTCTACTGTAACCCACCAGCCTGCAGAAACAAGGCCGGGGCATGGAAGTTGGTTGGTCCAGCCTCAGGCTGGGAATCCAGGGACTAAGGCTAAGCTCCTGATCCTCCCCTATGAGCCCCAGCAAAGCCTGCAGAATGAAACCGCCACCTCCAGGCCCACCTCTGAGCGCTGGCTCCCCCACAGATGGCCAAGGGCAGCTCGGGCACACCTCTCCCTCCTTTCCAGCTATCTGGGGTTTGGCTTGAGGCAGGGACAGACTATGGAAGGCCTCCAACTCAAAAGAGATCAAGAGGACTTGGTGGAAAGTGACTCCCACAGGGGAAAGATGCTGAGGCCAGCCCACAGCTGGCTAATCCCAGCACCCCTGGAGGGTCCCTGGAGCCTGCCAGGAAGCCAGATGTCCAGGCCTTGAGCAGCTGGGTGGCTTGGGGCAGCAGAGCTACATTCTCTAAGCACAGATCCCAGGGAGGTGGCAGAGCTGGAGGGGGGGGGGGTAGGGACAAGCACTGGGCTCCTTAAAGGACCAGGCAAGCAGGAGGCTTGTAATGGAACACACACAGTTGAGGACACGCAAAGGAGCCATGATTATCTGGCTCAGGCCTGTGTCCTCAGGCATACTCTTTTTTTTTTTTTTCTTTTTTCTTTTTTAAGTTTTTCAAGACAGGGTTTCTCTGTGTAGTCCTGGCTGTCTGGAACTCACTCTGTAGACCAGGCTGGCCTCAAACTCAGAAAGCCACCTGCCTCTGCCACCCAAGTGCTGGGGTTAAAGGCGTGCACCACCACTGCCTGACCTCAGGCATATTCTTAAAGTATACAGAAGTACTCTTAAAGTATTCAGAAGCCCAGAGAGGAGGGCAGCTCTGTGGAAGTCTGACGCTAAGAACTCTCTCCCTCCTACAGTGAGAGAGACCATTACTGAGCACCGTTAATGAGCATTTACTGTGAAAAATCTTCTCTAAAAACCTTCTCCACAACCCTGGGAGGGAGACACTGTGATCATTCCTTCTCGGAGGAGAAACTGAGTCTCCAAGGCCGTGGCCTCTCTCGCAGGATCTAAATCCTGTTCTTAAAGCCGGGTTGGCCCACCCCCATGCCTCCAGAGAAGCACCCAGGTTCAAAAGCAGCTAAGAAAACAAACTTAACTAAGGAAGCAAAGCTCAAGCTAAAGCTCAAAGCTCTTCAACTCCTGGAGAAGGGTCTTGGCGCTTCTGCCTGTGGAGCTTGGGAAGAATACCTGAGAGCCCACTATTCCCACCTTCCTGCTGTCAATCAACTGTTCTCCCTATAGGCCACTTCCGGCTGCTCTGTGTCCCCTACCTCAGCTCGGCCTTGAGCCCCACCCCCAGAGGCAATAAGCCACCCACAGACACCAGCACACCAGGAAGCTGATGACTTCTATACCACATGACTTCTATACCACATGTCTCTCCGTCAACTAGAATCCATACCTCCTCATCGCCCAGAGATGGCAGAAACCATCACGTGATCTCAGGAGCGGAGAGAAGACACACAAAGCCTTATCTTTTCCACAAGGCCTGAGTGTAGAAAATCCATCCCGTTCCAGAAGCGACAGGTCTCTCCATGCTGCCTCATGTGATCATAGGACCCTTGCTCTGTCCTCTATTGACAGAGCTTCTGTCACTCAAACACCCCAAGGACATTGGTGGCCACAATACAGATATTTGTCATGCCACCACCTGCCACAGATCCAAGCCATTCGCTTCTCTCTTCCCAGGCTCCTGAGTTCAGATCTTCCTGTTACGAGCAGAATTGTACCAAAAAGGAGATTCCAGTCCTAACCCCTAGACCTGTCAACAAAACTATCCTCACTGAGGACTAATGTCTCAGGGCTGTAGAGATGGCTCAGCGGGTAAGAGCATTGACTGCTCTTCCGGAGGTCCTGAGTTCAATTCCCAGCAACCACAACCATCTGTAATGAGATCTGATGCCCTCTTCTGGTGTGTCTGAAGACAGCTACAGTATACTCGCCTATGTAAAATAAATATTAAAAGCATTCACAGCGGATTAGGGTGAACCCCTCATGCCACAGGAGACACAGGGGAGCCCAGGTGGAAATAGTCAGGGTCATGCTCAGAAAAAAGACTGAGCCTAAAAGCACCCACAGCTGAAAGCCCCGTCAGGAACCTTCAAGCAGAGCACATGCACACACAGGCACACACACACACACACACACACACACACTCAGAGGTTTCAGAGGGGACAGGCACCACTGACTGATTCTGAAGTTACAGCCTCCAGGGCAGCTCTGGGCTGCCATTTGTAGGACTTCATCATGGCTGCATGAGGGGAAACTCAGGCACACGACAATCAAAACTTCACACGGTGTTCACGCTCTGGAAGCCCCTCCCCCACTCATTTCCACTGCCTGACCTCTGAGAACAGCACCTGTCAGGTGTGCACACAAGAAGCTGATAGATGAATCATGGAGTTCATTGTTTAACCCACGTCACGGCCTAGACTTCCTTCCATGAGTGCCACCCAACCCGCCTTGTGGGCCCCTGGCCTCCAGCACCTTCCACCGCAGGGTACGGCAGGTGCTCACAGGCACGGGGTCTTGTCTAAAACTCCTTTTTTTTTTTTCCTTTCTTGCTTCATTGAGGACTAACCCTAGGTCTCGTGCATCCTAGATAAGCCCTCTACAGCCAAGCTGTGGCCCCTGGCCTGTTATTTTACGGTTCAGTGTGAGACAGGGCGTCACTAAAAAGATCACCATCCTCCTGACTCAGCCCCCTGGATAGCTGGATACCACCAGACTCAGCTCAAAATTAAATCATTATCAGAAAGCCTTTCCATAAGCCTGATTCTCCCACTAACTTCCGAGCCACAGCGCCTGTGGGGACAATACAAGTCCCACTGCCTCGGAGTACAAAAGCTCAGCCACAAAGAAAGGTGACCTTGGTGGCTCCAACTCTGAGGGGCTGGCCGCCATTGTCTCTAAGCTCCTTACCTCTCTTGAGGCTGCGAAGTAAGAGGGTCTCCAGAAATAAGTCTTTCAAAACAGACTTTGGTTCATGACCTAGCAATTCTTGGATAGCCAAGAGTCCTTCAGGTGTTTGCTTTGGGGGTTGGATTTTTTTTTTTTTTTTCTTTTTCTGCCCTTAGTATTTGACTATAAACGGCTACCTTCATTGGCTGTCTGACATCATCCAGGGCTTGGATCAGTGAACGGAAGATCCATCAACACCAGCTCTCCAGCCCCCTCCCACTCTGAACACGGCCCCATACCTAGACCGTTCACATGGACTCCCAATATCCCCGCCCAAGTTTGCATGGGGTCATGGTTTGAAGGGGCATTCACACACCACACACCATTAAGAGCCATCTGGACTAGGGCCTAACAGGGGAAGCCACAGGACGTCCCGCCCCCACCCTCGGCCTGTCACCCACTCCTTCCTCTGCAGCTACAGGAAGCTGGGCATCCCACTCCCACCCAGGTGCAGAACGTACCTGCCTGAGTGCTCCTGGAGCACCTGATAGACTGTGATCTGGAAGGTCTCATTGTCAAATCGCTCCCGGATGTAGTCCTTATAGATCCTGAATTCGGCTGCGGTCACCGCTTCGCCTTCGGGGATCTTGGAAAGATCAAACCGGAACTCCCGATGGTGGTATCGAGGGTGGAAGAATTCTTTGTCGTGCTCCACTGGAGGGGAAGAAAACACACCAGCACCAAAACAATTTAGTGTCCGGTTCCTCTCTGTCCATGCCATTGACCTGAAGACGGTGGCCACTGCCGACGGCAGCCTCCGTGACAACCTTCCATCCCATGTAGGCACACGGTGGATTTTATGGTCACAGGCTCAGGCCCCAAAGACATCCTCAACAAAAAGAACATGGCTCTGTAACCCACCCTGCTGGGGGAGACCAAGCTCGGACATAACAAAGGCCACACTAGACTGGAGTCCTAGCAGCTCAGGACTGGGTTCAAACCCAGCCTCGGCCACTAAAGTAGCTGTGGCAGTAGAAAGAGTCAAGACATCGCATGTGAAACTGAGTTCCACCACATGGAAAATGGGACTGTCCCGGGCAAGAGACCAAATGTACATAGCGACTGATAATGTTACGTCGTCGAGGTAAATGTCACTGGTGAATACGTGCCTCGCTAGACCTGTCCTGGGACAGCGTCGGACAGTGTAGTCCTCAACCCTGGCTGCATAGAAGACAGACTGAATATGCTTTTCGAAATTAAAGGTGTCTGGTCACGGCGGGCTGGTGATATTACCGGCTCTCAGAAGGGCTTGCCAATTCCTATTCCACTGAGAGAGAGTTCAATGGCTGACACAGAGGCATCGACCTCACGAGTGGGGAGAGAAACACGCCATGAGCAGCCACGGCACGCAGCTCATACCCCACCCCTGAACCAAAAGGGATCAAGAGCTGCCCAGAGAAAAGTCCCCAGAAACCCCTCATGTGTCTCCTGGTGTCGGCTCTCCTGCCCACTCTTTGTCCCACAAGGAGCACACCCCTTCCACATCAGCTTACACATGAGAGAGAGGGGTCAGAGATGCCACCAGGCCCTCAGGGTTTACTGACAGAGCAGAGAAGGAAAAGTTCCCTTTGCTGCAGCTGCTGAGCAAGGCAGTCTCCTGAAGGTCGGGAGCCTAGGGAGGGGACCCCAGGATAAGGAGGCAAGGCAGGAAGCTGCAGATAGTCCCTGTCATGTGCTACTTCCTCCCATCCTGCCTGGCTTCATTTCTGTTGCTGAGAAGACAACCTGATGCCAAGCAGCTTCCTTGGCTTACAATTCCAGGTTACGGTCGATCATAGTAGGGAAGTCAGAGGCAAGAGCTAGGTCACAGACAAGAGCAGAGAAAACGAATGTCCCCTCACTGCCTGCTGGCTTTCTTCGTTCTTCTGTAGGCAGGGCCTCCCTGCCTATGGAATGCCAACGCCCATAGAGGACTTGGTCTTTCTACAACAATTAGCAATTATGATGGTACTCCACAGACAAGCTCACAGGCCAACCTGATCTAGACCATTTCTCTCCTTCCCAGATAATTCCAGGCAGTGTCTGTTGATAGTTAAAATTAACCAGCCCACATGTCCAAGTCACTTTAGGAGAGGAGCATGACACAGCAATGGGCAAACATGCACCCGAGACCCCAAGGTGTCTAACAGCCTGCCTGGAACGACAAAGCTGGGATTCAAACCTGGACCTGCCAAACCTGAGGCCACATCCACGCTGAGAACAGTTTGGTGAAATGATATACCTGCTTATTTAACAGACTTCACACTGTACACATGTATACATATCTGTGTTGTGTTCACGAATCACACACGTAACTCAGGGGGCTGTCACACAAGTACTCCTGGTGGGCGCCCTCTGGATGATCAGCAGTGCGTACCAGCCTTGCCTAGCCCAGATCCTCCAGCTGGGGGCTGTTTATGGCTGTTTCTGACAGGAGTGACAGTATTCTATAGGTTCCTCTGCCTCTGACTTCCTTTTCAGTGAATGTTCTTAGCTGCATAAAATGCCACAGTTCGATTACATCTGAACCCCCCGTTCTATGGTTCCTGAGAGGGGGATCCTCCAAACCAGGATTTTTTTTTTTTCCGTCTTTCCAGACATGGTTTCTCTGTGTAGCCCTGGCTGTCCTGGAACTCACTTTGTAGACCAGGCTGGCCTTGGACTTAGAGATCCTCTCGCTTCTGTCTGCTCTGACACCGTGAGTGGTTTTGACGGTGTGCAGACTTGTGCTGCATAGTTTTATGTCAACTTGACAAAAGTTAAAAGTCATTTGAGGGGGCTGGTGAGATGGCTCAGTGGGTAAGAGCACCCGACTGCTCTTCTGAAGGTCCAGAGTTCAAATCCCAGCAACCACATGGTGGCTCACAACCATCCGTAACAAGATCTGACGCCCTCTTCTGGAGTGTCTGAAGACAGCTACAGTGTACTTACATATAATAAATAAATAAATCTTTAAAAAAAAAAAAAAAAGTCATTTGAGAAGAGGGGATCTCAACTTTTAAAAAATACTTCCAGCCGGGCGTGGTGGCGCACGCCTTTAATCCCAGCACTCAGGAGGCAGAGCAGGCAGATTTCTGAGTTCGAGGCCTGCCTGGTCTACAAAGTGAGTTCCATGACAGCCAGGGCTACATAGAGAAACCCTGTCTGGGGGGGTGGGGAAGAGGGGGAAAACTTCCAAAAACAAACAAATGAATGAATGAATGAATGAATGAATGAATGAATGAATGAATGAATGAATAGAAGATGCTTCAATGGGAAGATCAGGCTGTAGGCAAGCCTAGTGGACATTAACTAGTGACTGATGTGGGAGGGCCCAACCCATTGTGGGTGGGGCCATCCCTGGGCTAGCTGTCCTGGGTTCTGTAAGAAAGCAAGCAGAGCAGGTCAGTAAGCAGCCCTCCTCCATGGCCTCTCCATCAGCTCCTGCCTCCAGGTCCCTGCCTGTCTGAGTTCCTGTCTGAACGTCCTTCCATGATGAACAGTGATGTGGAAATGTAACTCAAACAAACCCTTTCCTCCCCCAGTTATTTTGGTCATGGTGTTCCATCACAGCAGTAGAAACCCTAAGATTTCACTCTTTCTCCCAAAGCGCCAGGGGGGGTTATGAAGGTGTAGCACATGGAACAGGAGCTACAGGAGGTCAGTCCTGTGAAGGGAACAGGAAAGCACGAAGCCACACAGGACCTGAGACTCAGGAGGAGGCCTGAGAGTACTTCTGTGGGCAGCCAGTTCCTGTGCCCTCACCACCTCAGGGAGGCACTTCCGGTGCACACACCAATATCTCTACCCAAGCCAGGTCAAGAAGACCATACTGTAACCAGCTGGGGCACAGATGACCAGTCACAGTCCTCCTGACCTCCAGGAGGTAACACTGAACACGTGACTCCTGCCTTGGACGCCACCTCTCCTTTCTCCCTCATAGGAACTCTTAGGGGCCCTTCTAACACTCAGTCATCTCTCCTTGGTCCTAACTGCTGAGCTGCCCTGCCCTCTTCTGCCCGCATTCCCTAAACTCAAGCTTGGCTTCCTCACACTCTGCAGCCTCCCCAGGGAGAGAGCTCATCTACTCAGGACCAGATCACAGCCCACAGGCAGATGGCTTCCTGCATGCAAATGACCCCACCTACAGAAGACCGCTTACATGCTCATGGCTCCAACATAGAGAAAGGTCTGCATATAAACGACACCACACCTCTCTCTCTCTCTCTCTCTCTCTCTCTCTCTCTCTCTCTGACAATCATGGTTTCTCTCACACCTGGCTATCTCCTCTGAGCTTCCGGCTCCAGCATCCAGTCCTCTCTTGACAGTTGTAGGCCTCAGAGACCAACAACAGGTCGGTCCCCAATCATCCATAAACCACCCCGGGCAAGCCTGGAGGTCTCCTAACACATTCTCAGCCTGACCAACCTGCCCTCATCCCTTTCTGCTCGGGCAGAGCCCCCACAACCACCCCAGATGCACCAAACCCCTCCCCTCCTCATCCTAATGCTCGTGGGCCCCGTCTCTCTATGTCCTCCCCTCTGTGCCCTCCTTTCTTTCTAGCTGCACAGTTGAGTTTGGGTGACTTTGTCTATAGATGGGACCAGACTACCATGGGGACATCTACTTTAGATCCCATGGTGCTATGGAGTGGCAGGAGAGTAGTCACAGCTCCAATTTCCCCACTGCTGAGAGTTGACTCTTACTATGTCTCCCAATGTCTTCCCTGCTCCTCCTACAGAACAGGCCAGAAAGAGCCATCCCCTCCTCTCCCCCTCCCCCTCTCCTTCCACTCCCCCTTCCTCTCCCCTCCCCTTCCCTTCCCTCTCCTCTCCTTCCCTTTCCCCTCCTCCCCTTCCCCTCCCCTTCCCCTCTCTCTCCCTCCTTCTTCCCCTCCCCCACTCCTCCTCCCATCTGGAATAGCCAGGTTTCCCAGAGCAGGTGATGTTTCCACGCTCAGCAAGGAGAGAGCTGCCCTGTGTCTGCCTAGGAACACTGTGGGCTCCCAGCTGGAGTACTGTCAGTCCCCACAAGTTTTAGGCCTGGGCCTCCCAGCTTCAGAACAGTCCCACCGGCAAATGAAATGACAAGCCAGGAAAAAGGACAGCAGAGGGGACCTCTCTCACAGCCAAGGATGGCTGAAGCACCCAGAGATGCTGAAGGCACATGTCTTGCTAGTGCTGAGATGCCCCAAGATGAACAGCTGTGGCCGTTGTCTGGTGTGTGTGTGTGTGTGTGTGTGTGTGTGTGTGTGTGTGTGTGTGACCTGTAGGGTTGAGGGATCCCTGTTTTGCAGAGGAAACTGAGGTTCCAGGAGGCCAGTTAGCTTGCCCACAGTGCACAATAGGTGACTGCAGAACTTGCAGCCATGCACTTTTGACCTCTACTTTCTGAGGCCTGGCGTCCAAGTCTGGTCTCCATTGTGCCACTGACCAGCTGTGTGCTCTAGATCGTGTGACCTGTGCTGTGCTCCACGTGCCTCGGTGTCCTCGAAAGATGGTGGTCACAGAGGGTGGCTCTTAAGTTGTAATGGCAAAGGGTGTCTGCCACTGTCATGGGGGCCTCTAAATGGTGAGGCAGGAGAACACCCATCAGTGCAGACAATAGGATGTTATCTGTGGCTGTTTACATCGTAACACCAGGATAGGGTCACTTACAAAAGGAAAACAGAGAATCAAGGTGAACAAACACACAAGCACAAGGCGACCTACTGTGTTAGTTGCTTTTCTGTAGTAGTAAATAGCTCAGGGCTGAGGCAGTGTTAGCAGAACAGGTTATTTGAGCTTATGGCCCCAAAGGGATAGAGTCCATCACCACGCTGTCGAGGAAACATGGCAGCAGGCAGACATGGTGGCCGGAGCCAGACAGAGAGCTCACACCTTAAACCGCAAACAGAAAGCAGAGCGAGAGAGATCTTGGGAGATTACGGAGCTAGAAAAGGCCACTGGAGGCACTCATTAACTCAGTGAGCCAGAAACCCTGGGCCTCTAAAGGAAGGTGCGTTCCCGCTAACAGGGCAGCACCATGCGGGAGAGGCCAGGATGTCCACATTATCCTGGGGGAGGGAGGAGACAGGTTTGCTAGGAAACAGTTTCCATGCCCACCACATCAGTCAACCCAAGGCTCGCAGACGCCTAGGCTTGTATTCGAGGCCCTGGCTGGTCAGATCCTTTTCCGAGGTGGCCTCTAATCCAAGCAACACAAAACCCTTACAGTTGGTGATTTTTTTTAAAGAGAGAGAGAGAGAGAGAGAGAGAGAGAGAGAGAGAGAGAGAGAGAGAGAGAGTGTGTATGCCATACGTGTCTATTCCTATGCCCGCTGTGGAGGCAAGAAGAGGGTGTTGGTTGGATGACCTGGAGCTGGAGTTAGTTACGGGTTGCTTTGTGGGCACTGGGAACTGAACTCAGATCCTGTGGAAGAGCAGTGAGTGTTCTTAACTGCTCGGCCATCTCTCTAGCCCTCAACAGCTGCTCGACTTTTGTGTTCACACGGGAAGACGTGGGTGACAAAGCACTGCCTCACCACCTGTGCGCAAGCCGTTCAGTCGTGCGGGACACATTCACACTTGGCTGTATCTAGAACTGTTCATCCAGAAAAAGTGAAACGCTGTTCCCCCTAAATGCTCACATCATTCTCAACTTCCTTGGCCCCAGAGACTGAGGACTGCGTGACTTCCTGTCATGGCGAACTCCTCCGAGGACCCTCTATCAGAGTCTGTCCTGTGACTGGCTCATTTCACTCAAGGATATAACGGGCATGCGAATGTCCCTTTTCAGAGCTGAGTAATATTCCACTGTACAGTTAGACCACACCCCGTTACCTATTCATCTTCCTGTGCAATGTGAGTAGCCTCTGTCCCTCTCAGCTGCTGTGACAAATGTCACGGACAGCATGGACATATAGTTTCTGGAGTCCCTGCTTTGGATTCTTCTGGGTAAAGACCAAAAATGGGAATGGTTGGATCCTAATACTAATTCTGGTTGTTACCACGAGGAACTACAACCGCACCACTGATGGACAGAGCAGCTGCCCGTGTCACCAAGAGTGCACTGGGCCCTGACGTCTCCACTGGCCACCAGAGACTGCTTCCATTCTGTTAGCAAGTGGCCACTGCAGCTGACAGGTGTGAGATGGGCAGCCACTGTCTTCAGGGCCTTCTCGGCTAGGAGAGGTTGTGAAGTACTTGCTGCAAAAGCATGGAAATATATAGACTCCCATCCCCAGGACCAACGTGGAAAAGCCAGACACAGCCACATGAACCTGTGACCGCAGCGCTAGGGAGGTGAGACAGGGGTCTGTGTGGCTTACTGGCCAGCCAGCCTTGCTTAACTTAATGCTGAGTTTCAGGTTGCAGTGACTTTGTCTTCAAAAATAAGATGGACAGATTCTGAGAAATGATACCTTAGGTTAACCTCCAGTTTTTATACATACATACTTGTGCGCATGCGCACGCACACATACACACACACACACACACACACACACCCTATACACATACAAAAATACCCTCACACACTCCACATACCCACACATAAACACACATACACCCACAAACACCTTACACACACAATCACATACAAACACCCCCCACTCTGCATACACACACACCACACACACACAAAGACCATACACACAAACATACCACACACATACATACACACCCACACCCACACATAGAGACCATACACACACAAATAGCACACACCAACACCATATACACACATATGTACATACATACAACACACCCCCACACACACCATACACAGACATGTATACACACAAACACCCCCCACATACACACATACATTCCACACATATACACAGCCTCTCTCTCTTTCTCTCTCTTCTCCTCCTTCTTCTTCTTTCTCCTCCTCCTCCGTCTTTCTTCTTCTTCTTCTTCTTCTTCTTCTTCTTCTTCTTCTTCTTCTTCTTCTTCTTCTTCTTCTTCTTCTTCTTCTTCTCTCTCTCTCTCTCTCTCTCTCTCTCCCCCCTCCCCGGATACCCCATCTCTATCCGACATGTCCCATCTTTGACCCTTAGAAGACCCCTGCTCCAAGGCCAGCGTGTCTCACAGCTGAGAACACTAGCGCTCAGTGTGAAGTCTCTGGCTGCAGCCCCAGAGACCTGGAGGCCCGCAGGCCAGGGCCAAGGCCCCACCACCCTGAGCCACAGCCGGCCTTGTACTGGGGAGTCATCTGAGCAGGGAGTCCAGATGAGCAGAGCCTTTGGACCTCCCCGAAGGTTCCCATCCACCTCACTGCCACTTCAGCTTTGGAAGGCCACCGAATACTTGTGGCAACCATCAGGCCGCCAAAGTTCCCACAGCAGCTCTCCAACAGGGTCTTAGGAGACCCAGCCTCCTTCTAAGCACAGGGCTGCTTGGCATTGGGGGGGGCGTTCTGCTTGGCATTGGGAGGGGGCGTTCTGCTTGGCATTGGGGGGCGGGGGCGTTCTGTCTTAAGTCTGCAGCCTACAGAGATGTCAGGACAGAGGCAGGGCTCAGAATGAGGTCTCCCCTGCAAGATTAAACACTTCAGTGTCCACATGTGCACAGCACAGCTCAAACAATGTCATCATTGTAAACTGGATGGAGCTGAGGGTTTGGGCTCGGGTGGAGAAGGGGGAAAGATGGGTCTAATTATCTCTCCAGGGCTGGGCCAGTTGTTTGCCTAAAAAGACCCAGAATGAAAAGAGCTGGAGAGCAAAGACGGTCTCTGGTCTAGGGCCTTCCTCCCTCACAAGCCGGTGGTCGACCTTGGCCTGTCGTTCACGTTCCCAGATGGGGATCCAGATACCCAGGGCTGTCTGGTCCCAGTACCATCCTCAACTAACAGAAGAACACAGGAAAACAATATCAGTCATGATGGCGGTCCACTAAGCCAGCCTCTCCCAGTCAGGGCAGCTTTGTCCCCGACCCCTTCTGCTCCTGGCCACTCTGGGCAGCACTTGGTATGTGTCTGTGGGTATCACACAGGTGGGCAGGGTTATTAGAGCTAAGTAGGTTGAGGTCATAATGTTGCCACACCCCACAGTGCACTACATAGCTCCAAAGTGCAGAACAGCAAAAGAGGATTAATGGTGGCTCGTGCCTGGGGTACTAGCAACTGGGCAAGTTTGCCTTTAATCCCAATGCTCGGGAGACAGAGGCAAGCAGACCTCTGTGAGTTCGAGGCCAGCCTAGTCTACAGAGTTCCAAAACAGCCAGGGCTACACAGAGAAACCCTATCTTAAAAGAAAAACAAAGCAAAACACCTACAGGTTCAAGAACAGCCCAGTAAAATGGTAAGCCCCACTCTAAGTTTTTCCTTTTCTTTCTTCTTTATTTATTAATCCATTACGAAGATAGGATTAAACCCAGGGCTTTAGTCATACCCCAGACAAGCCCCAATTTCTTGTAGCTTAGGCTAGCTTTGAACTTGCTGTGTAGCTGAGGATAACCTTGAACTCCTGATCCTCTGGTCTCCATCTCCCAAGCGCTAGGAGTGCAGGCGTGTTTCCCAATGCCTCCCAGATGTTACTGTGTGGTGTTGAGAGGCTCTGAGCTAGCAGGACCTCAAGAGGTCAAGGATGCTGGACTTGGTTCCTCTCTGGGCTGCCAGCCAGCTGGGTGGGACCCCAATGCCTTTCATCACTCCCAAGTCCTCTTGCTCTTCCAGTGGGTCATGTCACACAGACGTGCCAGCATCCCACCAACCTGACCTCCATGTGGCTCAGGATGAGCCTCTCTCCATGTGCACCGCCCATGGCAGTAGCCACGGGCCACATGTGGCCACTGTGGCTGAGGACTTTGCTTTGGTTGTTGTAGTTACTTTAAACTTAAATAGCCACTTGTGGCCTGTGGACTCTCCCCAGACACAAGTCTTCAGCGTGCTGGATCTGCTCAGCTCTCTGCAGCACCCGGTGCTGCCTGCTCCAAATCAGTCAACTCATATAGTGTTGATACAAGAGGCACGTGTGTGGGACACACAAGATGACTATCTTCAAAGACAGGAGGCTTTAAGGTGAGAAGACCTATGGATTTCAGAATTCCACTGAAGGACTATGGGAATAGCTTGGTGGGTAAAGGGGCTGCTACAGAAGCACAAGAGAAAGAGATCCACACCCAACATTAACCTTTGACCTCCACGTGTACCACATACATGTGCACGTGCACATTCATGCATACACATGCACATTCATGTACACACACAGGCCTCCACATGCACCCGCATACATGTGCACATGCACCCGCATACATGTGCACATGCACATTCATGTACACACACACAAACACACCACTCCACTATAGAGCTTGGGGTCTGAAGCTCATGTGTGGTTTTCGTGAACCCTGGAGACTGATACTTTTTGTTCAGCCTGCACAGCAAGCAGAAAGACCCCTGCTCAGATGACAGGGTTCACGGAAGCAGGTGCTCACACTACACATGAGGCTGATGCCATTGTATGGACAGTTGTCCGACATGCCTAGGTGACACATGTTGGGCTCTGCCCCACATTCACCTGGCCCTTGGTCCCTGGCCCTTTCCCAACTGGCAGAAATCAGCCTGGCATGCACAGCTTATCACTAACTTCATGTGGTCTCCGTCGTGTCCCATCTAGAACATGGTTACTCATGTGTTGCCTACCGCAGGAACCAAACATCAACTTCTACTGTGGGTCAGAGCTGGAGTGAGCCTCCACATCCTGGGTATGTGGCTTTTACTCCAGATCCAAGGACCTGGGCCATGGGAGGGTCAAGACTGCTCCCTCTAGATGCAGACTGTCACCGTACAAACGTCGAGGTTGGACACAGCCTATTCCCAAGGATGACAGTGTCGCCTACAGAGCCACTTTGTCAACTGCTGGGACACATGACATCTGTGGAGCCTCCAGTACATTCAAAAGTCTTCAAAGATGGCTGTCATCTCTCTTCTGTTCACCTCAGCTCTGCCTACCACTCATCAGTCAGGACCTCAGCAGCTTCTCTGGAAAGGCATCCGAGGGCACACACAACACCCTACAGTGCCTAGAACTCCACTTCATGCCCCATTCCACTCAGGAAAAAAAGCTGAGTGTGATCCCAGGGGCCTGGAGGTCCAGGGGGACACAGCCTCTGCCTACCACTGACAGGGACTCAGGACAAGTTAGCCCATCTGTAGAAAGCTCAGTTTCCCCCTGTGACACAAAGCCACACCAAGACCCCTACTTAGGGGACTGCAGAGAAGAGTGTCACCAACAGAGGCCAGCATGCAATATAGCAAAACCACTGCACAGCCAGCCCAGCAGTGGCCCAGGCCCAACAGCCAGGTGGGAGTGGGGCCATTGCCTCCTCCTTCCCCACTGGGCAAGGGGAGACCCAGACTGCCCCAGGCAGCTGGGGCTGCAGGTCAGCTGGGCACGCACAGCTGCTTTCAGGCACTCAGCAGCGAGTCAGATCACATGAGAATTTATAATCCTTCCTGGGGTCTGGGTTCCATCAACCTAAACTCATTAGCCCCAGAGATGCAGGTGCCTCAGAGAGAAGCAGACTCCAACTCCTCCTTCAAAATAAGAGTCTCCTGTAGAGCTGACCCCAGGCCCCAGACCAATCTCGGACAACTGAGCGCTCCATTTCACTGCTGCTGTGGAGGTATGCGGAGACCACGTTAGGGCAGCTGGAGACAGTTTGGTGGAAACTGGAAATCTTCAAGGCCTTCACTTCCTCAAGTTCACATGACACACAAACTCCTGGTCTGGACTACAAAGACACTCTTCAAACTGCCTGTATAGTCAGGCATGGTGGTACATTGCATGCCTTTAATCCCAGCATTCGAAGCAGAGACATAGACAAGGGCACAGGGATCTCTGTTGAGTCCAGGTCAACCAGGGCTGTGTGGTGAGACCCTGTGGACTCTTCCTACCACAGACGCACGCCAAGCCACAGACAGGCTCGTGCTGCTCCAAGCTCCAAGCGCCCTTCCCAGACTGGGCTCCTGCAATCTGCCATTAAAAAAAGGACTGGCAAATAATTTCCCATAATGCTTAGAGACAGGCAGTGAGGACCACTGGATGTGAGAACCTGGGACTTCCGAGTAGGGGAGGGGGCACCCCTACATCTTCTTTGCTCCTAGTGTTCAATGTGCGTATGTTATAAAAATAAGACACTATGAGCCAAGAGGGTAGCCAAGAGGATAGTGGGACAGGTAAACTGAAATGATGATGATGATGATGATGACGACGACGACGACGACGACGACGACGACGACGACGACGACGACGACGAGCCCCACATCCTCAGCACAGCCACAGGCGACCAGAGGCTGACTCCCAGCCACCCATCCGTGTGGTAAGATCTACCTTCTAAAGCCACTGAGTCACGGGAAAGCACGTGATCAAGCCTCAAGTCTCTCTCCAGACATTTTAGTTATATTCAGAAGTTCAGCCACCTCATCCAAAACTTGTCTCTGCCGTCTTTTCTGCCACTTTGCCACCATTTACACAGTGACTTAGAATCCCTGAGCCTCCCGGTCACAAAAGGGCTGCCACAGCACCAAGCATCGAGTCTTCAGAGAACCACACTCAAGGCAAGCAAAGGGAGAAGACAGAGTTTTGCTTGCTTTGCAGTCAAGTCAGCGGGAAGCCAATTTTTTTTTTTTTTTTTTTTTTTTGCTGAACCACCTCCTAACACATGGTACAACCAGCGGGCTTCCTGTCGTGTCTGCTAGTTAGAATAACATCCCAAAGCTGTTTCGAGCTGCAAGGGAAGCTGAGCAAGCAGACAGGGTGAGGCTTAGGGCCTATCCTGTAATCAGGAGCCGTGCCCTGTTTACTGTGATGGGCCAGGTAGCAGAGGAGGCATGGAGGGTTTATAGTCTGCCTATAGTGCTGGGAACCTCTGTTAAACCCATCCTGCATCCTCTCCAGGACTCGGTAGATGTTGGCCTAGTATGTCCATTCTTAACACTCAGAAAGGCATGATCTCCCCCAACCACATAAGCTACTCATTGTTGAGCTGTGATGCCCATGACCGGAGAGCTCTGACAGACGAGCTTTTGTTCCCAGCAGACACACACTGGCCAGAAAGCATCCTACAGAATCCCCCTACCCTTCTCCTTCCTGCCCCACTGTCTATCAGAAGAAACACCCAGGTCCTGTCCCAGCATCCCTCAAGGGATGCAGCAGAGTCAAGGCTAGACCCCACCCATGACAAGGTCTGCCAGGGTTCAAGGCTCGCCGCCAGTGGCTCTCAGGCAGAAGGCCTTCTCCACACGGCTTAAATGTGGACCAGACTCTGAGAACACTCAAGGCATCTGTCCTTGTGTACGCACTGACCAGGGAGACAGCTGCCACGGGTCCCTGAGCAGGACCCAGGTGGAGCCCATCCAGTTCTGCCTCCACCTAGAGGACAGGACTTCTGACCTCCTTTGATTATGGTCAAGAGCTTTAGGCCCTGCAGGACACTGGAAGGGGTCCGCTGGTCCTGTTACTAACAAATGCTAAACTTCTGCTGGGTCTTCATGGCCAGCTCTTTGGGGCTGGGGTTAAAGTGAATCTATCAGCAGCCTGTAGACTGAGTTTGGTTTGATTAATAGCAAGCAATGTGCTGGGGTACAGCTTGGAGGTGGAGCATTGGCCTGAAGGTTTAAGGCCCTGGGTTCTGTCGCCAGTACCAATAAACACAAAGCAAACACCACGTGTGGCCAGCCTTCTGTGCACATGTACTGTGGTCCACTGCTGTGTCTGCAGGCTTTAGAAGCTGGCTTGGGCTCTACTTACCTGTGCACGCCTCCCTAAACACAGGTATCAATGTAGGAAACCGCAAGACGGGGAGAGCATTTTAATCCGCTGAACACGGCTCCAGACAACCACATGGAGCACACCTTCCTGCCCTTGCTTGCAGCAAGCTGGGTCCTTATAAGCCAGTCTTCTAGGGAACCGCAGAGGAGAGGTTATGCGTACTCTGTTCAGGGCGCCTCTCCAGCTGGTCCCCAGCTCTGTTTCTTTAAAAAACCCTGACCAAAGACAGATCTTAATCAGCAGAGAGATAACTTTCCAGTGAAACAGAATCAGCCCAGTGTGATAATGCCAACTTCCTGTTTTGCCTTGTGCCCTGTCAACACAGGCAAGCTTCTGTCTGAGCCAGTGTCTTTCTGCTCAGGCATGCCACCTCCATCCAGTGCCCTAGATGTAGGGCTGAGGGGAGAGGGGCCCTGGCTACCTTCACAGCCTGCACGCAGACCGCGGCTGAGGTCCCTGGTCGTAGAGTATACATACTGACCTCCTCTCTGCTCCTACCAACTGGGCACCCCAGAGTTAGTCTAACTCTAGAGACGGGACCAAGTCCCTGAGCCCAAAGAAGAGGTCATGGATCTACCAAGAGGTAGGAGCAGGCCTCGGGGCTGGGTTGCTTATGAGATATTCTTCAATAGGGATGTCACCGAGACCTGACCACTTGGGCCAGGTGGTGTGGAGTACTGACTTGGGGTGGGGAGAGGGAGATTCACATCAGAGGAGACAAAGGTCCAACTAAACCAGGAAGGAGGTGCTCTGAGTAGGGTAAGGAGGTCCCTGCTGAAGGATGATGTAGTCAGACAATGTCTGTCACAGGCAGTCATCAACAGAGCATCTGGGGGTCCACAAATGTTCATGGCCGGACAGGCAGGAGACACTCAGGCTTTGGCCACCACGAAGTCTGACAAAGCCACACTGATGGGCCACTATCTACTGAAAATGTCGGAGAACACACCCAACCAATGTGCCAGCAAGATATCTACTTAGCATCCCTGACAGTTGGGTTGTGGGTAATTGTCACTTCTGACTATTTAACACGTGCTCGTAGACAAACACAGTCAGTAGCTAGGCTGAGCCTCAGGCTACGCTCTGAAGCCAGCTAAGGTCCAAGGCCTTCTCTGCGCTTTGTGGAGCTTTGAAGCACACAGGAAGCTGGCTTGCCCATCTTCTCCATCTTACCTAGGAGCCTGTAGGGAGTGGGAATGGGGACATCTATTTGGGCGGCAGAGAGAGAACAACTGGTTAGGGATTCTCAGAGTATCCTCTCCACCTTGTTCTCTGGGGCATCTCTCAGGAAGGCAGCAGGATCCAGGAGTGGTCCCACTGTGACTTCAGTCTTTCTTACAGTCAGAAGGGGACCCATCCCCAAGAACGTGTATCCCTTATAGTTGGCTGCTGCAAGCCTATAGCTGGTTCTCTAAACTTCAAAAAAAAAAAAAAAAAAAAATCACTCGGAGTCAGTGGTCTCCAACTGGGAAGAGGGGCTTCCCCTCACCCAGAAGATTCTTAGCCAGGTCTGGGGGTGACATTTGAGCGTCACGACTTGTGATACAGACAGTCAATCCTCCTAGCACCCAGTGTGTGGAAGGCTTAGGAAATGGTTGAGTATCCCACAGTGCATAGAGCAGGGTGACCCCACAGAGCACATGCAACAGCTCTCTACTATCTACAGAAGAACCTCCGTGCTCCCAGGGTGTGGAACCACACTGCCCACAACATTCCTGGATCCCCTTCCCCACCCTCCTCATCACCTACCCAACCCCCACCGATATGTTAAGACAACCCAGAGCTGGTTGAATGGGTGAAAGGCGAGTCACTTCGTTTATTGTTTCCTCCTGAGGGGAATGACCAACCAGTACCTCCACCCTATAAACATTTACTGGCCCTGGAAGGTTCCAGGCCCCACTGCCATTTTTAAGGGCTTGTCTCTCAACAAATGTGAAGGTCAAGTGAGTCAGAAAATGGAACTTGAGAAGGGGAAGGAGCGGGGGTTGGGGGGGGGGCGTGTTTTATAAAGTTCAAGACTGAGAAATAAGTGGAAAGACCCCAGACAGCCCCTGCCCTGTGAACAAATGTCTGCTTTATTCTATGCCTTTCAGAACAGGCAAGGGAGCTTTAAATGTCTCTGGGCACTGCCCCACCGAGTCTCCAGTTGCTAGCTGGGCCTCCTTTGTGCTAAGGGGTCTGAAGACTGATTGGTTACTGACCAGAGGCATGCTACCACAGAGAGAGGCCGCTGGGAGGGGCCGCCTGGCCTCAAAGCCTGGAGACCTGATGAAGATTATACCTGGTGGACATCTCCAGTAGGATTTTGTCTGGTGTATCCAGGCTTGGGGAAAGCTTTGTCACATTGCATATGGTAGAGACAAGCATGCCAGGTACCCATGTGCCCACCAGAGGTGACATTCTGGTTGCTTCCTTTAAAAAAAAATAAAATCAGGTAAATGATTTTGGAATAAGGAGAGTCACAAGGGAATCTCAAAGCTGGTGTGTAGAGCTGCTGCTATCTGTGCCCTTTACCCGAGTTTCCCATGTAAGTGTGGACCAGAAACACAGGCTTGTGTCAGAACGGAGAGTCATGCTAGTGCGCTGCTGAACCTGAATCAGCAGGTTCACCCTGAAGGTCACAAGACCTTCCCTGTGCCCAGGGCCTCACCACAGTATGCAGAAGCCTACAGCCTGCAGCCATCCCTCGTGCCCAGTGAGCCTGTATGCTGAGCCTACAGATGGTCACACCCTAACCACCCTCTGCTCCTCACTGTCTCTCCAGACATGTCCTAGGTCATCCAGGATACAGACAGAGGTCTTTGCATTTGAAGCGCATAGGTCCATTTGTTCCCAGAGTGTTCCCCACAACACACATATCACACGCGCGCGCACACACACACACACATGCATATGCATCTATATACAAACACCCACACGCACACACTCTCACCTACACCCATGCACATGTGCGCACACACACACACACACACACACACACACACACACAAGAAAGGAACTGAACCCATACTGGAGGACATCTAGAGGTGACTCTCCTGATCACAACAAACTGCTATTGGAAGCTCTGGGCACAGGTTTAGGCTGCTTCCACAGACTTGTCCACATAGCATCGTGAGGTCTGACACATCTGTCGGGGCCCCACTTATGCCACACAGGCCCTTTGCCCTGCCATAATGGCAGAGAGAGGTCTTATAACAATCAGGATGGAGAGCCAGAGTCTGCTTCTCCTTCTACCCATCAGGAGGCACCACAGAGTCAAGATCAAGGTCTAGCATCGGTTTTCAGGTATACTGTACTGTCTTCCTCCACAGCCTGCTCCCAGGATTGTGCCCACTCACAAAGGCACAGCCCTCACTTACTAGGAAAGGGATGGCTGCCCAATGTCACTTACCCTGCAGAAAGCTGAGAATTAAAGGGGGGAGAGGTGGGACTGAGGCGGGGGGTTGCCTAATTAAATGGCTACATAGAGAGCTAGTTCTAGATCTACAGGGTCATCCTGACCCATTTCAGAGAGGGTTAGATAAGACCCTGAATTCTTTGTTAGGTTCAGCCACAGGAGTCCTATGGGGAGTGAGAAACTGTTCTCTATTGCCTGAGAAGACAGAACTCTCCACTTAGGCCAAGTCCTGGGGACAAGGGACAGCCAGTATCTTCTGGGAAAACAGCGGCAGTGTCCTCATCACCAGGCACTCACCCATAAATCAAAAGACTTCACCAAACAGTTCTGCAATGTCCTGAAACACCGCCACCAGCTGGGCACCAGGTGTTCAAACATGAGAGCTGGTGGGGACAGTTCACATGCAACTCCTCCTCGAAATCAACAAGCAGGGAGAGTCTGGGCTGTTTTCCTCTCTGGGGCCCTGCTAACCTTATTAGTCTCAACGATGCCTTCATGAAGCAAAAAGAATCCCCCAACATGCCATTTACTGTGCACTGTGCTTCTACGTAGGCTGAGCATCCAAACTGTACCGGGGGAGACCATGAGATCAGACACACGTACAGGACTCTGCCTGGAATGTCATCAGCCCTCCCACGCGCACAGACACAGACAACTGGCCGGCCAACACCTGGTGCACTCTGGGAATTGTGCAAGGCAGCAAGGAGGGCTGGAGTCCTTCATCAAAAGCCACAGGAACCAGACACCGCAGGCTGTATGTATTACATGCGCACATGTGTGGACAGGCACACACATGCATTTTGCATATGCATGCAAGCATGTGCTTGTCCCAGCAGTGTCTGCATGTCCACGCCTGGAAATGCATTTGCATGTGCACAATTGTGTGAGGTCATCAGGCAGGGGAGCCGCTGGCCCATCAGATACAAAGACAATGTTTAGTGCCACTTAACCATTTAGCAACAGTGACAATGCTGAGAGACAGTGAGAATGCACAGGCCTTAGACCAGGGCTTCGGGACACTCGAGAGCACAAGACCCGACTCACTGACAATTTTAATTAAGCATGACTACAGAGAGGGAAGCCCAAAGGCTTCAGGGAGATAAAGATGGGATAGAACATGTGCTCTCAGAGATGCTCAGAAGTCTACACACCACACTGGACTCTCCAAATGGCATAGAGAGCTGAAAGAAATTTGTGGGACCCTGGAAGGAGGGTGCCCACATCTGCCTTAGGCCTGGGACACGATCTCTCTTCTCCTTGGCCTCTAAGGAATCCACACCAAGCTTTTCTGATGTTGTCTGCACAGAGCCAGCTGCAGGAGTCAGGGGTCTCTTTGCACCTGCTCCAATCACAAGTGGGAAGCTGCAGGCTCAGTTAATGAGGGCCCTGGGCTTGTCACTCCCCTGAAGGGAAAGACTATTTGTACTTTGACTGGCTTCCAGAAAGGGGTGGGAAGAAATACTTCAGTAATGAGATTTCTTTTTTTAATTAAACTTTTTCATGTTGGAATAAGTTTTTATTTGAAGTTTCTATACAGACCCTTCATTCCATTTTGGTCTCCCAGGTAGTGATTTAAAAAAAAAAAAAACCACAGATGTTAATATCCAGGGAAAGAGTCATATGCTCTGTTCCCCACTGGTGAAGTGGGTGTTCTGTTCTCATTTGTGTCAGATGGCATCATGAGGAGTGACCCAGCAGAGTCTTTGCTGATTGGGCCGGAGTGGATAGCGAAAGTCAGTTTCTACATCTCTGAAAAAAGAGGAAACTTAACTCTGGACATTTCCTTATATTTCAAATACTTGATCTCAGTTTCTGTATATGTGTGGTTTTTATTCTTAATGTGTAGCCCAGGCTGGCATTGAAAGTGGTCCATAGCCAAGAGTAGCCTTACACTCTTGACCTTCCTCCCACTACCTCCCAAGTGCTGGCATTGCACATCTGATTTGATATGTGCGGCCTGGGGTTCAGACTCTCCAAATGGCACAGCGAGCTGAAAGAAATCTGTGGGGCCCTGGAAGGAGGGGGCCCACATCTGCCTCAGGCCTGGGACACGATCTCTCTGCTCCTTGGCCTCTAAGGAATCCATGCCAGGCTTTACTGATGTTGTCTGCACAGAGCCAGCTGCAGACCCAGGGCCTCCTGTGTACTAGACAAGAACTCTGATAACCAAGCTACACACCAGCACTTGATCTCAGTATTTACGGGCAGCCACTCAGAAACAGAATTTTCTGCTGGTGAGATGCATCGATGCTGAAGAGCGCTTGGGGCTCAATCATGAAGTTCAGAGTCGTGACAGCACCCATATAAGGAGGCTCACAAATGCTTGGGGACTCTGACTCAAGGGACCAGACATCCTCTTCTGGCCTCGGCGGGCAACACACACGCGCGCGAACACACACACACACACACACACACACACACACACACGCGCACTTACGCATGCACGTGCGTGCACGCGAACATGCGCGCATGAGCGCTCGCGCATACACACACACGTACGCAAATGCACACACGCACACACAAACACGCACACCCATGCACACGCACACGCAGAATAAATAATAGCTCAGCAGGTAAAGACACTTGCTGCCTGCCAAGCCTGCAACTGAGTTTGATCTCCAAAACCATCATGGTGGAAGGGGGAACTGGTTGTCTTCTAACCCCCATGTGCCACAGGTGCACCTCCTGCCCAATAAATAAATGTAATAATTTTTTTAACTGAAATTTAGACTAACATACCAAAGTGAATACAGCTTTACCCACCCCGACAACAAGAAGGACATTTATTATCCACCTACTTCTGGGAGGATGAGAGGCGTGTTTCCTTGAGAGTCTGTTAAGGAGAGAACTGTTCCCCAGCTTTTACGGAGTGAGGGGACAGACTCGGAGACGTTAAAATAGCTCGCCCAAGGTCACGCAGACGCTATTCTACCATGGAAACAGACGCACGGGTTTAAGCCGAGTCTAAAAAGAATTACTGTGGATGTTCCTCAGGGCTCCCTTGCCAAGCCACACCCACCGCTGTCACCAAGAACTTCCGTTCCTCGCAGGGAAGCCCCCAACCCCCCACCCCATAGATCATCCAGAATTAACTGCAAAGTGTCAGGAAACTTGGCCAGGCGGGCCCGAGCACGAGCGAGGGCTGGAAGCCCTCACTGTGAAGCCCTTTATAGAAAGCCGGTTGGCAGCCCCGGCTCCTGCATGGGAACAAATTAACAATGGCATCCCAAACACAGGAAAGGAAGGAAATTGGAAACACAGTTTATGCTTGGCCGGCCCTTTGAAATACTGTACCATGCTACCGACATCAATTAATGAAAAGCAGAACTGTGCTGAGCCGCTCCGGTTTGGGAATGCATTAACACACGTTAAACATGTTGGTACAGGAACCAGATTATAAGCACTCTGGTTCTCAAACGATAAAGTAGTTACTCAAACCCTGGTGTTCGCAGAGGCCTCATTAATTCGATCCACTCCTAGAGGATCAGCAGAAGCTTTGCGCCGCTCCCCAGGATGCCTTCCGACACAAATGTTGAAAGGCCAGCCTGGCACACGCTAACTCTGAGCTTCACAACGGGGCGTGTCGAACTCCGTGCACTCCTGACATCCCCCAAATCATAAACAGCCCATCCTGGGGGGGGGGGACAGTTCCCAGCCCAGCCCTGGTGTTCATCTGCTCCGCCATTGCACTTGGGGGTCGAGCGATTTTTCACCCGGGGGAGGTTAACCGTGAAATATCTGTTCCACATTAAGAAATACCAAGTCACATTTTTTTGTCAAATAGTGTTTGTCAAATGCCATTTGCTGCAAAACCCGGGGAATTCAATCCCAGCTGAGCACACAGCTAATACCGACCCGACTCACATAATAGCCATGGTGGTGCATGAGAGTGAGCAAGCAAGCTTACAGTGCAAGCCATCCTGCCTCTATAAACACTTGCAGGGACTGGGAAGGAGAGTTCTGGAATAAATAAAGCACGTGCCCCGAGCTGCCCCCGGCACAAAGAACCCCACATGCCGGTGAAGCCCCTGAATGGTTTGGCGAGAATGTTCTAAGGGGCAAATTAGTGAATCTCAGTTTTTCTGGCTGCTTATACAAAAAGCTGGCTTCTTTGTTAAAAGTCCAAGGTCACCAACACCGGCTCTAAACACACACCCTCTGCATCCCAACATCGGGGTCCAAGTCCTAGGCGTCACCGATGTCCCTCTTCCCACTGACATCATCCCTCCCAACCCCTCGTCGATCTGGGATCCATCAAGCCTGGGTCATAGGAGTGTGTGAAGCTGAAAGTGTTATCAATTTCTATGTAAATATTGGTATTTCCTCACCCCACGGAGGCAAGGGGAGGCAAAACAGCATGGGCGCGTTTGATTTAAACTAATTAAAAGCAGAGGGCTGTGCAATTCAATATATTGATTTTACCAGTGGGACTTAAATCTTTTATAATAAGTGTACACAGCTGTGGCTCCCTCCCACCACCTTGCTCTCCCGCTAATCCCTGCGTGCATTCCTTCTGACAATAACAAGACAGATCCTATACATCCCTGCCTGCGCCCTGACCCCAGAGACACAGCAGAGCACTCGCTTGCTCACTCTCTCCCTCTGCTCTCGAAGGCAGGCTGCGCAGCCGCCAGCCACTTCTCCTGTGTGTCCATGGGCCCCAGCCATGGCCTCGGAGCACCGCAGAGCACCAGACTGCTGCTGGGTGGGAAGTGTTCTCCATTCCACAGCTACACGGAGGGGCAGGGCGGGAAGGGTGGAGAAGGCAGCGGGAGGACACTGTGAGGCTCGATGAGGGCCAAATATGACCTTAGTGAGTGGGGTGGGCGAGATATGAAAGCGACAGGGTCATCAATCAACCTCCACGGGCCTCTGCCTGGGATGAAATCATCTTGCCTTCCAGTTCCGAGGCATATGACATGTGCTCACACCACAGGCGTGCCAGCGGTCAGGGGACCGTCAACCCTCTGCGTTAATCTAGGCAAAGGCTTGCTGGCTGCCACCATCTAAGGTGCCAGGCATACTAAGGTAAGGCCTCAACCCAGTTCTCTGGAGCTGGGTCTCTGAAGATCTCACTTTCTTTTCTCGGTGCAGGAAAACAATCAACCAGTCTCCCCCTCACCACCTCCCACCTTCCAAGGGAACCTCAGACCCAAATGACTACCCTGGGATTAAAAACCCAAAGCAGCCACCTGAGCTGCCATCCAGGGCCCAGCCTTAGCCTGCCTTGATTGCAGAAGGGAAACACACACAAAAGATCCCAAACAGTTCAAATCTGGGTCACATAATATCCTTGGGAAAAGGGGAGGGGAGGGGGGAAATCTTTGATTTATAGATCCAGGAAAATGAGGTTTAAAAGTGACTTTGAAAAGGTTACTGAAAACACAGCTGTTGGTGCACCCCCTATGGTGAAGTTGATCTGTGGAGAGGAAAGGAGAGGAGAGGAAAGGAGAGGAGAGGAGAGGAGAGGAGAGGAGAGG
>NC_034592.1:155233191-155248426 GCF_900095145.1 Mus pahari
AGAGGAGAGGAGAGGAGAGGAGAAGGAGAGGAGAGGAGAGGAGAGGCAAGGGAAAAGCCATGTGACATCTCTATTAACCTTCCTCTGCTAACCAGAAAGGGCTGGAATGTGAAGGAGCCCCCTTCCAAATTCTAAGGCGGGCCAGCTTACAGCTGCAGGCGCCTGCAGCCCCGCTCTGTGGCGCACTCCCCAAAGGCCATGTTTAAATTGTAACAGAACCTTTCCCTACCACTCCCCAGTGGTAGGGTCTGTTCGGAGGGGTAAAGGAGAGACCTTAACAGCAAACACTTGCCTCCAAAAAGGACAGCCAGATGGGGGTAAAGTGAAAAACCAAACTGCTAGGCCTCGCTTCTGCTTACCAGAACAAGTTAACAAAAGCCACTTTTTTTGCGCTGGCTACAATAATGACAGGGTTCTTTTTCTAACTTAGCTTCAAAGATTAAACAAATTCATTCCTTCCTAACCTGGCTGAGGGATAAACAGGAGTCACATACACCCTCTCCAAGACAGTTGGCTTTCTAGAAGATTCTGAACATGGTTGTTCGCCCCCCCCCCCAAAAAAAAGAGTAGCTGGGGTTAATGGCCAGGCCCAGTCTCTGCAGGATCCACTTTGCCTGGGGACTGTCTGAGAGAGTGTGGCCTGTTTTGAATTCCAAAATGAAGTCTACCCAGAGGAGTAGGGGGTTTGTTAATCCAAACCAGTTTACAGATCTTGCCATTGAACTTTGGGGGTAGAGCCAGGAGGTATGGGTGTCCCACTGCAAGTCACAAGTCACGAGTCACTAGCTGGCTTTCCCAGGGACTTTATGGTCTGCGCTGGTCTTTGTCATCTGGGACAGTCAAGTCCTCACATGTAGCACCTGGTTTTGTTGTACATTTTCCTCTAGTGTAGATCCCACTAGGCCTGGCAAACTGCTCAAATTCCAGGGAGAACAACTTACAAGAACAAAAACCAGTTTGGCTGCGGACAGTGGGATAAAGAGAGCTGACCTGCAAAAGCCCTCAGGGTTGAGGCAGGGGTCCCCAGGCAGGCAGGCCTGAGGGGGAATCTCTGCCACCAACACCAAATGCTTGTGACAAGGGGCAGTGGGACGGAAGCCAGGACGTTTTTCTCATTCCATTCGGGAGCAAAGGGTAAGAGTGAACTTGGCATTCTAAAACTTTTGTCTATTTCTGATCCGATGACGCTTATCTCAGCAGACTCTGTGTGGGGATGAGTTTCCAGTCACTTCTCCAGCCCAGCTGCCATCCCCAAGTCACACCAGCAGGAGCAGGAGGTTCCTGCCTGTGCTGTGGCCCAGCAGAGATTAAAGATGCACCTACAGGAAGCTCTTAGCAGCTACAGTCCTAGGCTTCCCCTAATTACCTCTAGTTTAGCGACAGAGAGAAAGAAAACAAGACCCAGTCCATGGGTCCTGTTAAAAGCCACTCTGCTATCTAATTAGGAGTGATGATCCAGAGAGCCAGGCCTGAGAAAGGCCGGCCAGTCCCACAAAAGCCCAAAGCCAGCCTCTCTGATTGAGAGGCTCAGACAAGCTGGGCTTTGTCCTTCCAACATGAAAGAAAGAACGGACTGAAAGGTGTGTGTGCAGCCAGAGGAAGTCACCCAGCTGTGGCCTCCCCAGCATGCCCCAGCTTGTACCCAAGGCCGGGAGGGGGGGGGAGCTACCGCCCCCGCCAGGTTCCCAGCAGGGCCCTGGGAGCCGCCCTGGAAGCCACCTGGCCCTTTGGGATGCAGGCGGCCCGGCTGGGGCCCTACTATCAGACCTGAAACACAGAGACTGGCACCAACATCAGGGATTCTCTATTGCTGCTTGATGAACCAGGCAAGGCGCTGAATTGTCAGCTAGGATCCACTGCCTTGCTGGAGATCACAGGAGAGAGCAGAAGAGGCTCTGACCCTCACCCAGGGAAAGAGTCTTGTTAAGCATGGCTTCGGGATGGCCTCACAGGTCCATGCTGACCACATGCTGCTAAGCATCTATTGAGGACTCTACTTTAGTTTTTGGTGATAAATCCACATATTAAAAGAAGAATGGACACAGTGAAAGGCGCCCTCCATCCGCCAGCACCTTAAGCCCCTACCCCCCAAGAAAATCTCTCTGCGATTGGCCTTTCCTTCCTTCAGGACCTGGAGGCTGTTCCAAAGCAGGGCCTCTTCTTAACAAGTGTCTAAGGAGAATTAGAATTTGCTCTATATTATTTTGGCAGCTCTATCACCCGCCTTTACACCCTTACCCTTAATTTGTTATTTTATATTTTTGACCTTTAATGGAGTCAGACAATATCTCCCAGAAGCTCCGGGGCCTTTATCTGGAGCTGAGAGGATTAACTCGGACCCTGTCTTCCCAGAGATCCCTTCGGAGCCACCGGCTGCCCAGAGAGGGAGGGGTGGTCTTCAAGCTTCATTATTTCCAAGTTGACAAGGCGGGCGTCCATGGTGCGTTTGGAGTCTCGACCTGGGGTTTTCTCAGCAACTTCCACAAGCAGAATAAAAGCGACTCAGGAAACGGCATTATCAGGAGTTGTTATCACCAAAGCCAAATATTTGATGATCAGCCCCACAGCGCACGGCTGGGGGTTAGTTTGAGCAAGTTGAATACGTGTGCGCGCACAGATGCAGGGGGAGCTGTCTCAGACCAGCCGCAACCCAGCCTCGCATCACTCACTGGGTTGGCTGGAACTGCAGCCGGGAAACGGGTTCCCCAGCCATTCCATGGCGGCCTCTGTTCCGAGGTCCCCAGTCACCCAATCGCCAAAACCCGTGGTTTGTGCGCCACACGTGATAAACGCTGAAAATGGATTCTGCCCGCCCGGGACCTATCATTAAACATTTAAAATAGAAAACTCGCAATGGCAACGTTCTTTCCCCGGCTCCAGCCCGAGAGTCCAAAGGTGGGCGACTGGCGGCTAGGAGAGGAGCCCCGCGGCACTCCGAGCGCACGCCGAAACCGGCGCTCCGCAAAGGGACAGGTAGGGCTGGCCGGAGAGGGGAAGAAAAGGGGATGCGCGGGATGCCAGAACCAAGTTGGCCTCGGAGGGGCAGAGGAAAGGCGGGAAGGCAGTTTTGCCCACAAGGGCCCTTTAAATCCAGGTAGCGCGGGCCGCTGAAGCCGGTTCAGCTCACATGACCCAGCCGGGAGCTTTGAACTAAGCCGCTGCCGGGACGGGACCTCCCGCCCCTGAGTGAGATGAACCCGCGCCGCAGCAGGCAAAGAGACTCAGGGCTGGTCCTTCCTTCCCGATAGCCCCGACAAACCCTCCGAGCCGGCAAGACTTATAGGAGACACACAGAGCTTAAAGTTTACTAAGACCCCGGGGCAAAGAGTCTCTGGCGGGCACTGATGCTTTGCAAATGGAAAGGTGGACCACAGTGGCTGTAAGCAGAAACCCTCTCCCAGTCCCAAAGTGGCCCCAGTCTGAAATATATCGCCTCCCACCGCCACTCACCTAGGTTGACGAAGCTCATGACCATGTCGGCGTCGGTGAGGAAGTGGCTATCCTGCAGGCTGGCTAAAGGGGGACCCTGGGTACTGAAGACGGCCTTGTAGGGGTAGGAGAAGCCCTGTCCGTCCGGCCCGCTCTCCTCCACCGCCATGGCGTTGTACAGGTCCAACATGAACATGGGCGCCGAATTATGCTTTCCCTGGAGGTGCGGGCGCGGGCGATGGGGCAACCCCAAGATGGACAGGATCTCCCGCTGCATCTCCCGCCGCTCCTGGCTGCGGAGGCGCCGGTGGATGAAGCTGGAGTGCACCTCGTTGTCCAGGCTGAAATCGGCCAGGGCGGAGCGCAGCAAGAACAGAGGCGCCCAGAGCGCCACGAAGCTGTGTGGCGCCGCAGCGCGCAGCGAGCGCACGTGCATCGCGCCGGCTCTACGCGCGATCCGGGGCACCGGGCCCGCGCCGCCCCAGGTGGCAGCGGAGGGGGCAGGGCAGCGGTCCACGACCCGAGGTCACTTGCTGCAGGCGAGCTTCAAGGCGGCCTCGCCACACATGGCCACTCCCCGGCCGGCTGCGCTCTGCCCGGGACGCCCCTGTCCTTTACTCAGTTCTGGCCCGGGGCCCCTCGGCCCGCACTCGCCAGGACGCACGGCAAGGCTAGCACAGCAACTCCAGGGAGCGAGCAAGAGAGCGAGGAGGCGGGCCGGGGTGGGAGGAGCAGCAGCTTGCAGACCTACAAGTCCGGAGAGCGAGTGCCGGAGAGGCAGCTGGGCGAACCCTAGCTCCCTCCTCCCGCTCTGATCGCGCTCGGGCCCGCAGGCACCAGCAACAAACCCTCTTCCGATCTCCCGCGTGCCTAATACAGAGGCCCTGCGCGCCCCGGATCGCCCGCCAGCCGCCTCGGGAGCCCCGGAGTTGGGCGCGCTGGGGCCGGGGAGCGGGGGAGGAGCGGGAGGACTGACTTCCCCGCCCTCCCGCTCCCGCGGCCTCCCACCTGCGCCTGTCCCCGCCCTCCCCAAGCCTGGCCCAATGGCTTCATTCATTCCTCCCAGGGCGCTCTACAAATATTTACGGAGTGCCCACCGGGTGTCCGGCACTGGGGCGGACGCCGCAGGGACCCAGAGAGAAGAATCCCAATCTGCCCAGCTCTCTTGGGACTCGCACTTGGAAATGGCCAAAGTGTAGCAACTAAGGGCTTTGCTAGGAAAGCATCCGGGAGGGAGCGCAGGAATCCGAGAAGGCTCCTCGGAGGTGGCCACTCTTGGACCTGGCTCCTCTTTCGAACCGCGCCCCCCCCCGAACACTCCATTTGTTCCAGTCATGCAGAACCCCCTCTGTACCCCCACCGCGTGCCCCTCTGCTACCCTGGCTTTTGCTCCTCGGGGAACGTTCTCTCCCTGCCCCTCCCCCCTCGGGTGCCACTTCCTCTGGGAACCTTCCAGGACGGGCAGAGATAATGTGGAAGATGAAGTTGTTTCCTCCTACAGACGTTACTTTTATTTTCTGCATTTCATTCCTTTACTCCCCCAACACACACACACACACACACACACACACACACACTCCCCTCAAGTCCAGCACCCAAGGGATCCGGGCGGACTTCTCGGCTTTTCCTTCCCTAGTGTATTTTTTAACCCAAAGCCTGCAAACCCCAGATTTGCAGCTCTACAGAGTACATAAGTGAAATCTGGGACTAGAGAGTGCTCCCACCCCCTCCTCTCTTGGGGGGGGAGGGAGGTCCTGACATGAGTCCTTTGGTACTTCACTGTCTAACATCCCCACCCCTAGCCCCAGATAGGGTCTGAGGAGTAGGCAGTTGGTACCCAGGTTCAGGAGAGCTCCCGGCTGCATTTTCCTGCTTCAAAGGACTAGCCACCCTGTCCTCTCAGGAGGAAACAGATGCTGGGCCTCTCAGTGGATTGCTGCTCTTTGGAGCCTCCGTTTCCTAATCTGAAAAATGGGAGCAAGGCAGCCTTCACCCAGAATGGCAGTGATTGAGTGGGGATGGTGAGCCAGGCCCCCTGCTCTGCTGAAGGTGGGCGGCGAGAGTGTCAGGGGAGTCTGAGGTAAATGGCAAGTAGGGGCTGGGGAAGGGCCTTGAGTAGGGGGTCCCTGAAGTCCTAGGGTGAGATGGGAAGCCCCGTCTTTCAAGCTTCCTGGTACAGAGATAACTACCTAGGTCTCTCAGGGCTCCTTGGTAGGAATTTTAGACCATGTGGTTGCCTGAGGGGCCACAGGGATGGCCCCAAAAGAGACATTCAGGTCTTAGCCCAGGCCTTGAATGCCACCAGTACTGAGTCCCTGGCCCGTGCAGACCCGACAGGCCCCTCCCTGGACCTGCTGTGGTGGGTGAACGGAGGCCGTGCAGGGTGCGAGCTGGAGACACGACCTGACCTCCGGTGACCACGTTACAGTTCTTGATATTGAATAAACAAAGGGACCCTGCCCTCATTCAGAAGGCTGTGTGGCCTTCTGTGGCCTGCATGGGTGCCACACATAGGCCAGCAGGAGGACATCGGAAGAGCGGGCAGGCAAGCATGACGACCGACCTCCACGGCAGGCGGACAAGCATGGGGACCGACCTCCACGGCTAGCTGATTCTCAGGCCCCTGGAGACACTAAGGACCTTCAGTAAGGTCTGGGACAGAAAGGTAGCAGTCTTTCCCTCTTCTTCTCTCTGAGAAGTGTCAGAGCCCAGTCGGAGGAGGCACCCAAGAAGGCAGAGATGGACACCTGGCTAGGCTTGGGTAGAGAAGGGACGTGTGACCCAGGTATAGATGGCAGCCATGACAGGAGAACCACCGTATTCTCTGTCCATAAGACAGAGCCCTGGGTCCCTGAGTCCCCACAGAGAGACTGGGCCACACAGATGAAACGACAAGTGGGACGGACAGCTTCAGATGGAAAGCCTTTCCTGGAAAAAGTACCAAGGAGAGCCCAGCCCAGCCCGCACTGGCCCCCAGAGCAGCGTCAAGAGCTAAGCCGGCCCCAGCCCCGTCCCCCCGCCCCAGGGACACCTCTGCTGAAGCCTCTACAGGCACTTCCTCCTAGAGCCTCGACTGACATCAGGCTAAGGTGTGCTGCCTACAGAAGCCTTAGTTCAAATCCACCCGCCATCTTTTGGAGCCTCTCCTTGGCCAGCAAGGAGCAGGGTGGGAGCAGGTCAGTTTGCACATGGAAAACACTCATTTGTCAGGGGTTCCTCTGCACTCCTCTACCAGAAAAGGCCTACTTCCTAGTGTGTTTCCTACTAGGCTCTCCCTGGGGACCTTCTTTTCACCACAGAAGCACACACACACACACACACACACACACACACACACACACAGAGCAGATATCTCCTCGCCAGGTACCTGTTGGGTGAATGGTAATCACCCAGACCTAACCTAAAAGGCCAATGTGAGGGGGGGAGGGGTGGACCACCAGAGGCCACCGCTTTCTTCCCAGGCCCCTCTTCCAGGTCCCCACCTCCCAGAGGCCACCTCTTCTCGTTCCTAAGACTCCAGAGATAAGATTCCCTGTGAACTCTTACCACCCCATTATCTCTCAGTCAAACCCTGGGGGAGGGAGGGTGTTCCTGCACTTCCTCTCCCAGAGGAGTCCCCAAGACTTCACCCAGCTGTTTCCTAAGTGACAGAGTAAACAAGCAGGACAGACACCCCTGGAGCATCCAGGTGGCCCCAGAGAAGGCTTTGAGGATGTTTGGGGACAACCATGGGGGGAGGAAGTGGCAGCCTGGGTCTTGGTTCTTCCAGCTGTGCACAGTGGCTGGCTCCTGCCTTAGTTTTCCCGCGATCAAATGGGAGACCACCGGGATCCTCCCAAGGTTGCTTGAGGATCTGAGTGTCCCCCACATGGAAAGGGATCTGCCAGGTGCCTGACGGGGTACAGAGGACATCCTTGGTAAATGTTAGTTGCCATCTGGTTAACGGAAAACCCACCAAGAAGAAGTTTCTGGCAGTTCAAATGAATGAATTTTCCACAGCACTCCACGGTGAACAGAGGAGCAAGACAGGCCAGAACAAACAGCCAGGGCCTGAGAGAAAAGGAGGACCCCAGCCAGCACTAATGCTCATCTATCCCTCAGTCCCCTGCCAGCTCCTCATTGTCCCCCACTCCCCACCCCAGGCCAGCCTTGGTCCAGGGACTTCCTGAGTAGCCAGGCCCTGACCCACACCAACCTCAGCCCCAACCTGGTTCCCCACCCCCACCCCACCAGGGCACCCAGCACAGGCTCCAGAGTGTAATGCGATCCCCCCCAGGCTGTTCCACACCTGGGCCACCTGGGCCTGCCTGGAATGGAGGGGTGTCATTGTGTCTGGAAGCTGCTCTCTCTTTCTGGCCTCCAGGCACTGCTCCCTCCATATCCTGCAGAGGCAATTCTGACCCCAGCCGCTGATGTCTCCAAGGCAATAAAAAAAAAAAAAAAAAAAAAAAAAAGGAAAAGAAAAGAAAAGAAAAGAATTCTGCTGACATACACATTTCCGAGCAAGGTGGGACCTCATCCTTGACTGCAAAGGCTCATTCCATCTGCCTGGGGAGTGGGAGCTGAGCCAGGGGTGCCTTGGACCCAGGGGAACAGGCAGTTCCCTCTGGCCCCACCCAACCTGGTCAAAGCCTGATGACCTAGATCTCAGACCCTTGGTCAAAAGCAAGCTGTCCCCACTCTTCCACCCTCCATCAAACCTGGGATCCAAGAGTCAATTGCCCCCCCATGTGCGCGGGCACACACACACACTCCTGTGTGCCCAGGGCACCACCCCACAGGGTGACTTGTTTCTGCACACTGGCCATGCCTTTCTTCCTAGCAAATGTTCCCCACGGCAGCCTCCTGTACACTCTTTACTTATTCTTTAACAGGAATAAGGAATTCTACATCATCCATCAGCCCAGGGTGGTGCTTCACCTGATGGGCAAGAGACCCCAGGTCTAGAGATGATGAAGCAGGAGGACTGGGAGATCGAGACCAGGCTGGGCTCCACAGAGCCTATTGCCAGAAAGAAGGGAAGCAGGCCCAGGAGATAACTCCGTCTGTAAAGTGATTCCCTGTAAAGTGTGAAGGGCTGAGCTCATCCCCAGCCACGTATGACCCTGTGCCCCTGTAATCCTAACACTGGAGGCAGAAACAGGGGGGATCCCCAATGCTCACTGGTGAGCAACAACCTAGCTCAATTGTGAGCTCCTGCTTTCCTTGGAAACCCTCCTGCTTTCCTTGGAAACTGTGACTCAGAGACAAAGTGGGTGGCTCCTGAGGGGCACACCTGAGGTTGACCTTTAGCCTTTATACTCACATGCAATTACGTACATATGTGTACACACACACAAACAGAGAGAGAGGGGGAACAAAGAAAGGAGAAGAGAGATGTGAAGAAAGGAGAAGAGAGATGTGGGCTGAGGTAGGGTGTCCTTTGTCCTGACCACTGTTATTGTCCTTCGTTCCTCCAGGTCAAGATCAGCTTGGCAACAGACATTAGCTATCCTTTCTTCCACTTTAGAGGAAACCCCTTCCTCTCCTTCCAGGAGGTGACTGGGAGCTTCTGACCCACAGGACATACTTCCCCCATGGGTGGTACCTGCTAAGACCACCGTTGCAGCACACTTCCGTCTCCACACAGTGATACAGCATGACAAGCTGAGATGACTGAGAGACTGGGAAAGGCTGGCACAAGAACCGGTCATGGACCCGGATCCAGGGGAACACTACGGAACAGGCCTAGCAGCATTGCTGTGATTTTCTGGGATGCAGGTTGAATGTAGATCTCACATACAGACCAGGAGGCAGCTGGGCCATGCCATTCCCAGGACTGGCAGCTGCTACTTCTGTGGACTCTCCAAGAAGGACCAAACATTCTCCTAAATTACAGCTAAGGTGCCAAGGCTGCAGATTGAACAAAAACACACTCCTGCCAGGTAGGACTGGAGTACCTTCTTCTTTGTTTAGCTGTTTGTTTGGTTTTGATGTTTGCTTTTTCAGAACAGGATTTCTCTGTGTAGTCCTGGCTGTCCTAGAACTCACTCTGTAGACCAGGCTGGCCCCAAGCTCACAGAGAGCCTCCTGCCTCAACCTCCAGAGTGTTAGAATTAAAGGTGTTTGCCACCACCGCCCAGCTTGGTCAGAGCCCTTTTTAAATTAATTGACTGCTCTCCCAACCACTTGTACCAAGTTCACCATTATTACCCTCAGCTTACACACCAGAAGAGCTCAGCTCAGCTGATAGGAATGCGCTGAAGGCTGCCCATCAGAGCTCTAATGCAGGCTGTCTACTCCTCAAACACTGGGACACCCCAGAACAGGGACATGCCCTGTGTGTCTCTCAATACTGGCAGGAACCTTGCCTATCAGTGTCCACAGTGCCCTGGGGCCTGTCCTCTGTGCCTCAAAACAGAAGGGATGTGCCCCACAGCAGACACCAAGGGCCCCACATGGGCCAAAGAGTGCTTGGTCCCTTGCTGGCTTCCTTCAGGAAAACTGTGAACACAGGCAGGAGGCTGGGGACGCATACTGCTTACCATAAGGAGGGGAAGAGCTAAGACAGCAATACCATCCCAGAATCTTGCCTCAGCTCCCCAGACAGCTCTGGTCACTATTGGAAACCGGTACCAAGGCCACATATGATGATACTCATGTTTATGTGACGATAAGTGCATTGTTTTGTTGTTGTGGTTTTGGTTTTTCGGATTTTTGTTTTGCTTTTTTTTTTGAAACAGGGTTTCTCTGTGTAGCCCTGGCTATCCTGGACCTCACTTTGTAGACCAGGCTGGCCTCGAACTCAAAAATCCACCTGCCTCTGCCTCCCGAGTACTGGGATTAAAGGCGTGCGCCACCACTGCAAGTGGTGCAAGTACATTGTTTTTAAATGGTTTTATTACATTTATTTATTTTAGTCTCTCTCTCTCTCTCTCTCTCTCTCTCTCTCTCTCTCTCTCTCTCTNTGTGTGTGTGTGTGTGTGTGTGTTGCACACACGTGCGCACCCTGCTCTCCTCCAGGGCACTACTAGGGTTGAGCCAGAATTTCCCAGCTTAAGCCCGTGTGTATTGATTTCTTTGTCAGCAGCAAAAGCCCTGGAAATCCAGGCCTCATTGTCTTCCTCTTAGAGCAGGAGAGATGCTGTTTGGCTCTGGCTCAGGGTTCAGCGCCAAGCTGCGGTTAGAACCTGCACTCCGTGTGCAGTCACCGCCAGACACAGAACCCTTCCGGGGTGACGACTTAATGGAACAAAACTGCTTACTGCACAAGAAAGAGAAGCATAGTTCAAGTCCCAGCGCCTGCATACAAAGCCAGCACTGTGAAGGAGCGGGGTCAGGAGAACCCTTGGGGTTTGCTGGCTGCCAGCCCAGCTCCGGGTTCAGGGAGAGAGATCCTGTCTCAAAGGTATACACCGGAGGATGGCAGCGACCACCCAAAGCCCAGCACGCACCACCCCACACGCACACACATGAACACAAACACAGAGAGGCACACACGGCACACAGAGAGGCACAGGCACACACGGGCTTTTTTTCTCATACTGTGGTTTTTCTTATCCTTCATAAAGCCTCTTTTAACTAGTGCAGTCCTGACTCATGGGAGTAAGCCAATGTGGGGAGATTAGCAGTTGGGGGTGTGTGTCTTAAACTGGATGCAAAGCCTCCTGAGAACTAGATTAGGGGTGCAGCTACCCCTTGTCAAAGTACAGACTCTTTTTATTGTTGTTGTTGTTGTTGTTGTTGGCTTTTTGAGACAGGGTTTCTCTGTGTAGCCCTGGCTGTCCCGGAACTCACTTTGCAGACCAGGTTGGCCTTGAACTCAGAAATCCACCTGCCTCTGCCTCCGAGTGCTGGGATTAAAGGCGTGTGCCACCACGCCTGGCTAGTATTTTATTTTTAAGTGTGCACTCGTGCATGTGTGTGTGTGTGTGTGTGTGTGTGTGTGTGTGTGTGAGAGAGTGTGTGTGTGTGTGTGTGTGTGTGTGTGTGTGTGTGTGTGAGAGAGAGAGAGAGAGAGAGAGAGAGAGAGAGAGAGAGAGAGAGAGAGTCTCTATCTAGATAACCACACTTGAGTGAAATGTCCTCAGAGGCTGGGAAAGAGAGTCAGATCTGGAGCTGAGATGAATGATGGTTACCTCATGGGTGCTGGGAACTGAACTTGTGTCCTTTCCAAGAGCAGAACTTTCTGTAAATCCCTCATTGTCTCTTCAGCCCCATCTTACATGCCCCGTGTCTTCACAGGGGGGAAGAAGACAGTAACAATAGGCCAGAAACGACATTATTTTGGGTGGTGTAAAGTGTGAATGAGAAAATCTCCATGTCCTCAAACCTATGTCTTGATTTTAATTTGCCAGATATGGCAGTTCTAAGCAACAGTTAGTGTCCTAGGTGCAGTGGAATCTACACTTTATACTGGCTTCATGGTAAGGACTGCCCAGGCAAAACAGGACTCTGGGCATCGGACTCTGGGCATCGGGTTCTCCGGGACTTGGGCTCTGCCCTCGATGTTCATGACTGACTACACACACACACACACACACACACACACACACACACGCCTCCTGACTCCTGTGGGACAGGAAAGCCTACAACCCCATGAAAGGTTAAGAGTCTGTGCTTTTCTGGGCAGTGGTGGCGCACGCCTTTAATCCCAGCACTCGGAGGCAGAGGCAGGCGGATTTCTGAGTTTGAGGCCAACCTGGTCTACAAAGTGAGTTCCGGGACAGCCAGGGTTATACAGAGAAACCCTGTCTCGAAAAACCAAAGAAAGAAAAAAATAAAAAATAAAAAATACTTTAAAATGTGGAAATTCAGTCTATTCTGACCTATTCGCATCCCTGAGAGCTGGAATGGTTTCTGAATGCATGTAGCGCCCAGTGATGAATGAATGGATGAATGAATGAATGAATGAATGAGCAAGCTTCCAGAAAGAACTACGGAGTAGCTGGGATGGCACCTGACTCAGAATCCGGAACCAACTGCGATATACTCAGTCGCCTGCCAAGAGAGTTGGACTCCTTCAGCAGGGCTCAGCTAGCACGTCTTTGTCATAAGACTACCAGGAGACAGAAGATTCTGGATGAAACCCTCACTCGGCAACAGCGGCTCCCTCCATCCCTCCTGCCAGCTGAGCCCGGGGACACATCCCTAGGGCTGTCCTGACTGCAGCTGTGAGATTGCTCACCCCAGCATCTCTGCAAACAGGCTGTTGTGCCCACCGGGCAAGCAGAACCGGGGAACACAGCAGACGTGGCAGCTGTCAGCGCAGCAGCTGGCATGACCCTCTTCACTTCTGAACTCTCTTCGCTTTTTCAAACAGGCACCATTTGTAAAATCCACAGAGGAGGAATCTGAGAGTCCAAGGAACTAAGCACGTGCTCCAGCCCACATACACAGAAAGCAGAGAGCCACTGCGGTCCCAGCCATTTCAGGGCATTGGTTTTTGTGATAGCGCCACCTACTGTGGATGTGTGAAATGACTTTCGTGGAGTGCGGCAGGGGCTGGGTGGGCTATAAATGGACCCACCAACACCTTATGCCTCTCCAGACAGAGCTTGTCACATGCAAGTCACCATACAAGCTGGCCAGAGTGGCAAATGACGCAGCTCTAAGCATGACAACTAAGTACACTTTTCAGATTTACTCTTTTTGGAGAGAGAGAGAGAAAAAGAGACAGACAGACAGACAGACAGACAGACAGATCATCATCTCTGAAAACGGCAGCCTCCACATTTACCACACTCTAAGCAACTCTCCAAAACGGTCTTGCACTCTTATCCACTCACTCACTACAGCAGCGACGGTGGAAAGACAGAGACGTTCATTGGCCTTTATGTTTTAGTTGGGGGAGGGAGAGGGGGAACAAGAGTGAATGACAAGATCCAGCAGAGTCCCAGCACTCAGGAGGCAGAGGTGGGCAGATCTCTGAGTTCAAGGCCAGCCTGGTCTACATATCAAGTTCCAGGACAGCCAGGGCTACACAGAGAGACCCTGTCTCAACCCTTCAAGCAAAGACAAAGCCCCAGGCAGGGGGAGGCTCTGGGAAGAAGGACCACGGAGGAGCTAGGCATGAGATAACCCAGGGAACAGCAGGTGGGAAGTAAGCATCAGCTAACCCAAATTCATCTTCTCGCCCACTGGAGCTGCAAGCCTGGGCCAGCCCTTTCTGTCTGTCAGTCTGTCAGCATGACCCTACTGCGATCACCCGGGTGGGTGGCCGAGTGAGTCAGGACCAGATTCCTGCTGCCAACAGAACTCAGCACAGACACCTGCCTGCTCCCTCCCCAGGAACAGGGTCCACAGAGTGCACTATTAGGGCCTTTCCTATTCTCTACTCCTGACCAAAAAGATAGCAAGACCCCTCCCTAGCCTGCTCTGCCACCAGATACTCCCAGGAAGCAGTCTGTCTGTCCATCCACAAGCACCCTGAGCCGAAAGCTGGCCCTGCCAGACCCCAAAAGGTTTCCTAGCAACCCTTTCCTTCTGGGGCTGCTGAGCTGTGACACCCCAAGGAAGGATAGCAGTCTCAGGACCCACTACCCGATCCGGTGGGAATCGGTGGCTCTGTGTCCTTCCCTGTTTCTGGTACAGTGGCCTTGGTTTTGTTAGGATGGGGTAAAAATCCTTTGATTCCCAAATGCCATGTGGGAATTTGCTGGAGAGAGCAGGCCAGAGGTGCAGGGGGGGGCGGGGAAGGGGGGCGGGCAGAGAAACAAAAGACTGATTTTCGGGGCTTCAAAAGCCTCGTTATAACCAGAAAATTTAATTTCCAGACATTTGGTTCTTTTATTTTCATCTTTGAAGAAGGCAGGAGATCAACAGAGGGCGGCCGTCCTGCGCCCCGGGCTCGGTGCACGTTGGAGGCATCTGGGCCTCAGACACCCTTGTCTCCGAATGAAGCCGGTAAACAAGCTGCTCAGATAAAACTGGCCTGGGGCGAGGGGAGCGGGCCTGGCTCCCAGGCAGGGTTTTTATAGATAAAAACAACATGACAGGACTTAGAAGACACGCTGTGAAGGAGGCCCCATGTGGGCACCAAAGTCCCCTCCGCAGCACAGCTGCACACAGCAAGAGAAGGTCTAGGAATTTAGAAGAGTCCCCGCCTCTTCCAGGCCTCCACCTGGAAGCCTCTGGGACTTCTGGGATTTGGTTCTTCCTTTGTTTGGTTGAAGCAGGGTCTCACTGTGGAGCCCTGTCTTGAACTCATGACAGTCCTCCTGTCAGCCTTCTTGATGAGTTTCATGTGACAGAACCCACCTTCACCGTGATGAGTCTGTCCATCACCAGGAGGAAAGAACTTTCTGTTGGTAACACAGAAGGAAGTGACAGTGTCCACAAAGGTCAGCAGGCTTGAAGAGTCCCCATCTTTAACTATGGAAAGGGGGCATTGCTTTCCTGAACTGGCTTGGGGCTATTTTGAGGTGCAGGACTAGAACCAAGGAACTGAGGCTTCAAACATCCTGGGCAAGTGCACCTCCACTGACCCCCACCCTCATGGGAGGCTCTAGGGAAGATGTCTGACACAGCCCAGGCCAGGTGATGTCCCTAATGGAAAGCCTTTCTGGCATTCTCTCCTCAGTCCTGTTTCTCTGTGTGTCTCTCTCTGTCTCTGTCTGTCTGTCTGTCTGTCTGTCTGTCTCTCTGTCTCTCTCTCTCTCTCTCTCTCTCTCTCTCTGCCTTTCCATTACTTTCGGGATCCAAGTAATGAGAATGAAGCCAGGTTGGCTCAGGGAAGCCCCTGACCTGGTCTACAGACAGCAGACTCCTGGAGAGCAGTGCCCGTGACCAGTGGAGAGCAGTGCCTGTGACCAGTGGAGAGCAGTGC
>NC_034592.1:155248771-155261174 GCF_900095145.1 Mus pahari
CACAGCACAACACTAAGGATCGGGTCTGTAGCCATCCCACACAGCACAACACTAAGGATCGGGTCTGTAGCCATCCCACACAGCACAACACTAAGACACTGAAGGAGACGGTGACATTCTCCAATGGTTCAGCTATGTGGACTTTGTACCTCCCTTGGGTCTTGAACTAGTTTTCCCTTCTGTCCCCCTTAACTTCATTTCTAATTATGTATGCACCTATGTATGGGTATGGACACATGAATGCAGGTACCCACAGAGACCAGAAGAGGGCACCAGATTTCCTGGATCTGGAGTTACAGGAAGTTGGTCTGCTGCCTGACACAAAGTGTGCTGGGAACCAGACTCTGGTCCTGGGAAAGATCAGCATCCACTGAGCCATCCCTCCAGCTCTCTCCATGTGCTTGGATTTCTTTTCCTAGAGTCTGCTCCATCCTCACAGGACAGGCATTTATTGAGACCCACTGTGTGACAGGCCCTTCCCAAGAGCCTGGGAGGGTATGACAGGGAACACATTTTGTGACTTGGAGAACTATTATCCAGTGACAGCGAGCAGAGGTTCACAGGGACA
Organism: Mus pahari; assembly: GCF_900095145.1. Taxonomy (NCBI): domain Eukaryota; kingdom Metazoa; phylum Chordata; class Mammalia; order Rodentia; family Muridae; genus Mus; species Mus pahari. The sequence goes on from NC_034592.1 coordinate 155,249,340, forward strand.
GGGCCATTTCAACAGTAGCAACCAGGAAAAGCTGCTTGAGGAGTGACATCACAGCAGAGACTCTGAAATTTGCGTGGGAAATCCCACTATTGGGCAGAAGTGTGGTCTAACTCAAGGAAATGACATGGTCTAGCTCAAGGAAACGACGTTCAACGGTCTAGGGGCAGGACACATGTGTGTGTTTGCACACCAACCAGGTGGCTCCTATGAATGGGTCACCAAGATGTATAATTAAGAACCTGACTCCATGGGGCTGGAGAGATGGCTCGGTGGTTAAGAGCCCTGACTGCTCTTCTGAAGGTCCTGAGTTCAAATCCCTGCAACCACATGGTGGCTCACAAGCATCTGTAATGAGATACGATGCCCTCTTCAGGTGTGTCTGAAGTCAGTTACAGTGAACTTACATATAATAATAACTAAATCTTTAAAAAAAAAAAAAAAGGAAAAAGAAAAGAAAAAAGACCCTGGCTTCAAGGACATACCATAGAGTAGTTGCAGGCAAAGGGCCCTGGAACTATAACACAGGACCTGGCTAGTCCCACTTCCTGGCAATTCCTGTACGGGTGGGACCTGTGACTCACCCCTAGCCAACGGCTGGTGGCATTTCCGTGACTACATTGTGCTGTGACCTTCTTCTGCTCTGATGAGGTTAACCACCTTGTGTGGCTATGCTGATGACCCAAACGACCAGGAGCTCAGGGTAGCCGCTGGCCCACAGTCAGCAAGGGACACAACCATCTTCCTTAGTCAAAGCCTCAGTAAGAATTCGTCCCTGGCTGTGCCCTGACCACCCTACAGAGGACCCATGGAGCTGCACTGAAGCCCACCCCAGAACCCAGCTCTGAGCCCTAAGCCACTGGGTCCCATGATGATTTTGTTACACAGTTGTACATGTGAGTGCTGACTCTATACCCAGGAGAGAAGACAGAGCAGGAGCTCAGGGTTACCTAAGAACCCAGGGAGACTATGGGAAGGGGACTGAGGAAAGCCTGGAGCAGCAGAAGCCACAGAAGCTTCAGAGTGGAGATGGCACTACCTTAGACCGGGTGTCAGAGGCAGCCATGATGGTATATGCTGTATACAATACAACTGGGCTCTGTGTTCCCGAGGGTGGACCTCAGCAATTCTCAGGTGAATCGGGTGCACAGGGATGAAGATAAGTGCTACAGTTTGCAACCGTGAGCAGTGGTGTGGGTGGGGGCAGCATCGTTTAGGGGACACAGGAGAAGGAAGGCCTAGAAGTGGGCAGGACAGCATCGAGTCACGCTCACCAAAGCCAGGCATGGTGGCTCAAGTCTGTAAGCTCAGCACTTTGGGAAGCCTGGGCAGAAGGATGGCCCACAGGCTACCTTCACATCAGGTTCCAAGATGGCCCCAGGCTGGATAGTGAAAGCCTGGCTCAAAGCAACAACAAAAAGTGTCACATTCAGCAGGTTTAGGAGTTGCTGCCCAAAGGTGCAATGGGGTGAGGTGTTTGGCTATAAAGGGGCCCAGGCAGCTGTGTCTGTGCCACCAGACACCCCCACCCCCACCCTGTGCCCTCAGAGAGCCATGGGGAGAGAGGCTGTGGTAGCAGGATGGCCCAGGAGTTCCCTGGTAACCACCAGGAATCTGTTAAAGGAACCTCCCCAGTGTAGCCTCCTCAGAGCGTCCCTGTTCATACTTGTGACCTTAAGGTCATAAAAGGAAGTCATCGCTCTGGACATTGAGGGCAAGGAGAGGGACTAGTGCCCTCCTCTCTCTTTTGGTTGGAATGAATTCTTGCTAGGGACCTCCCTTGGCCTTCCCTTTGTCAGAGCAGGTCACAAGGCCATCTGTGTATGTGTGTGTCTGTGGGGGGACATCTGTGTATGTGTGTGGGGGGGGGTGTCTTCATGGGTAGCTCAGTGGCTGTCTTGATACTCCCACTTTATTAGCACAGAAAGTTCTACCCTACGCCCCACAAGCCTGTAGCAGCTGACATCTGCACAGAGGGAGAGAAACGACCACAGTTGTGACACACAGAAAAGAATGCAGAAAAAGACAAAACAAACAAACAAAAAAAACAACCACAGCATTTTAGTTAGGGTCTCTACTGCTGTGATAAAACACCATGTCCAAAAGCAACTTGAGAATGGAAGAGTTTATTCAGCCTACACTTCACTGTTCATCACTAAAGGAAGCCCAGGCAGGAACTCAAACAGGTTAGGAACATGGAGCTCTTTAGGAACATAAGGAACATACCCAAAAGTCTGTAGCAAAGGAGGGAAGCTGAGACGTAAACCTAAGCCTGTCTCTAGAACATCAAAGCTTTTCTGTTCTCTAGGGACACACACACACACACACAGGTGTTCTGTGCCAAAACAGGGCACCTTATCAGCAGAATGAGTAAAAGATGTCTACTGACATCAGCAATTTTGAACGATGGTCCTTGGTTGACTGTTAGTCCATCACTGGGCTCAGCATTTGAATCAAGATTGCATTTGGCTTCAGTATAGACCTCCCCGTGGTAACTGACCAAAAAAATAACATAAGTTTAAGCTTTGATTTGTTTTTGTTTTCCTCAGGATACAGAAAATCTGTAGGAAAGAAGCCCAATACTCATCAATGCAGGTTCTCAAACAGTAATTACAAGTGCCTCCTTTTCTCAAGCTCAGCCTGTAGAAGTCTTGGCCTGTGGTCTGCAGTATAGCTACTCCAGTTACAGGGAGCATATTTCCTTTTTGTTAATTCCAGAGAATTAATGGAAGAAGGAAGGGCAGGAAGCATCTGCTAGCTGAGTCTGTACTGAATTTTTAGGATGTCATATCTCATCTTTGAATTTCCACAGCTAGCACAGCATAGCTGCTAAGGAATCTAATAGGAAAGAAGGGAGAATGAGAAACCAGCTGCAGCATAGCTGCAAGGGAGTCTAGTAGAAAGGAAAGAGGAAAGAATGAGAAACTAGCTGCAGCATAGCTGCAAGGAAGTCTAGTAGAAAGGAAAGAGGGGAGAATGAGAAACCAGCTGCTGTATCCACATATTCCAGGTTTAGACCAGCACATCCTCCTCCTACATCCTCAGAAGGTAGAGTGAGCATATGTCACTAGACCTGGGCCCCACAAGCTGTAGTCTGAGAGCCAAATAAGATGCCTGTTATAGTTTCATTAAGAGATGTTACTGAAATATAGCAATGGCCCCTGCTTACATATTATCTATAGCTACCTGGTTTTCTATGTCAGCAGTAGAGGAGATGTGGTAGAGAACCCCATGATCCACAGAATCTAAACACATGTACAGCCTGACCCTTAGACAGAAAGTGCTCACCCATGCCAAGTCCCTGCTCCTTGGAGTATGTCTGTGAGCCAGCAAAAATGACTTGCCATGTGACCCAAGTGGCTTTATCAGACCATCCTGCTTTGCCCCATTCTCTTTAGAATATGCAGGTTCACTCCAAGATAAATCATGGAGACTGATGATCACGAATGGGAATGTTATATCATAGCTAGGATGGGTCTCCACCATAGTCTCCAAGGCAGCATGCCCGAAGGACAGAGCTTCTGAATCTTCCAGGGGAAGAAGCCAGGCTCATTAGTGCATGCTACACAGTAAGCTGAGGCAGGACAACCACAAGACTAGGGATAGCCTGGGCTACTAAGTTCTTGTCTAGCCTAGGCAAGTTAATAAGACTGCCTCAAAATACAAACTAGAAAGAGGGCTGGGAACAGATTACCCTGTGGGGTCTCGCTGCTGGCAGTCACATGCCCCTCCTTCAGGTATTACATGCTGTAAGGTCTAACCTTACCCTAACCCTAAACCCTGCCCTGTGAAGTCTTGCTACTGGGAGTCACATGACCCTCCTTTATGTGTCACTATTTCTCTGGAGGCTGAAAGCACACTTAACAAGTGACAGGGAGAGCTGTGCCTCCTGGGCTTTCTGGCCAGTTTTCAGGGGTGTGTACTAAAGTTCTCCTCGGCCTTTGTGGGTTCTCTGTCCATCACAGACAGCTCAGAGTGGTTTTGGCCAAGCCACCAGCTCACATGGAAGGAACTCTGAGCTGTAAGAGGTCCTACCTATACTGTGACAATGACATATATCTTTGGGGGCAAACACTCTAGAAATACAAACAAGGAATCCTAGGATCATCAATGTGAGCCCAGACCCATGTCATTCCCAAACCTCATCATTGCTAATACTGAAAAGATAAATAAAATTAAAAACCAAGGGTTGGGGCTGGAGAGATGGCTCAGTGGTTAAGAGCACTGTCTGCTCTTCCAGAGGTCCTGAGTTCAATTCCCAGCAAACATATGGTGGCTCACAACCATCTGTAATGGGGGTCTGATGCCCTCTTCTGGCACTTGGGTGTACACGCAGATGGAACACTCATAAATATAAAATAAGTCTTAAAAAAAAAAAAAAATCCAAAAACAAAAAACTAGGAACTGGAGCGATAGTTCAGTGATTAAGATCACTTAATGCTCTAGCAGAGAACCTGGGTTCTAGTCCCAGCAATTACAAACATCCTTAACTCCAGTTCCAGGGAATCGGCACCTTCTTCTGGTGTTGTAAGCAAAACACTCACACACACACACACACACACACACACACACACACACACAAACAAACAAAAACCATAACACGGGGCAGTACAGCCCCACTTTGGGGTGCTTGCTGGGTACTTCCAGGATGGGGACTTGGGAGACAGGCAGAGTAGAGTTCTCCAGGCCATGTGTCCTACCTGGCTCCTGAACAAGCCACCCTGGAGTCCCAGGGGCTGCATACACACCCATGTGCCTCAGAGGATACCGGGGAGACAGCATGAGAGCAACAAGCAAGCACCCCACTTTCCAGGGAGCTCTGGGGGATTCTGAGGTCATTCGCATTAGCTCCCTACCAAGGCCTCTGCCTGGTCCAGTTTAGGATATAAATTTTCTACTCAGGATGAGACACTGAAGCCAGAGATGGGGAACCCACAGCTGACTGCTTCCAAACCTGGGGCCCATCAGGTCCACTTTCAGCTGCAGAGACCAGACTACAGCCAGGGAGACAATAAGAACAGACGAGCTTTTGTTCTGACTAAACTGCTTTTTAATGGTTCCTTCCAGGCAAGCCCTGTGGAAGTCTCAACAAGGCTGCCATTGAACCACCCTGAAGTGCCCAGTTGGGCAGAGCCAAGGAGCTGGGGAGGGCTGGGCCTTTTCTCCGCCTAGGTGGTCTGGCCACAGGGGAAGCTGGCTCTTTTGTTTGCTGTCTAAGATGGGAAGTGGGGGAGGGTGTCAGGCAGGCGGGACTGACCCACCCTTCCCCTAATTAGTGCCTTTAAAGTGTCAGGAGTTCTCTCACAGGCACATGGCACACGCACTAGCATCTATGTGTGCACTGCTCCGTGACACGAGATGTCTTCCAGGAGGGGGCAGGGGCTTCCAGAAGCTCAGTAGCGATTCTTTTCTTTTTTTTTCTATAAATATACAAAAAAAAAATGTGTTTAATCTTACTCCTTTTACAGTATGAGAAATGCAAATTAAAAGAACCTCTCAGCTTGTCAACAACCAGAAAGTTAATAACATGATACTTCATCCCAATTGTAGTGAGTGAGTCGGTAGTGATTCTACAGGGGCAGAGGGCAGCACAACATTCCCAAGCCACCCCAGGAGGTACCGTTCAGAACCCTTGCTTTTCATCTGAAGACTTCTGCACTCACTGGACTCAAGCAGAATCCAGAAGAGAGGGAACTGACAGGGAAATGCAAATACAGCTTAATAACTGAGGACCGATTTGTTCACAAGCACTCGAGGGCCCAGGCAATGAAGCGCCCCCATAACGAAATCCTGGGTGCTCCCAGTCAAACATCCCGAGGGGAAAGCTTGGCTCTGTCACAGAGCTTCCTGGTCCCAGAGATGTCCCTTTATGTCTTAAGCATCTCCAGGATTCAGTGGTGTCCCCAGTGTAGGCCAGCTCAGCCAGGCACTGGATCTCAGCGGCCATGTGTGGGATGTGCTCACAAGCAGCTCATCCTGAGCAGTCTGTGGAGAACCACCCGCACGGCTGGCGGTCAGTCCTCTGACCACAGGCATGGCTGTGTAGGGCTCAATCTACGCAGGTGTGGGGCACAAGTGTCACTCACTCATCTTTCAGGAGTGATATGTCCCCATACATCCCGAGGCTGGTTCTCAGTAGGCCACATTCTTTCCTCCATCCCTCCTTCCCTTCTCCCTCCCTCCCAGCTTCTCCCTTTCTTCCAGTTTCTTCCTCCCTCCCAGCTACTCCCTCCCTGCTTCCTCCCTCCCTTCCTTTATCTTCCTTCTCCTTTCTTCCTTTCACTTTTAATTAAACAAGAATGAGATTCCTTTCCAGTGGCCATGTGGGGTACAGTCTCCTGGAAACCTGAATTAATTGTCCTTCCTGCCCCCCATGGCCATGCCTGGCATGCCCGGTTAAGCCGCTCAGAGTGACTCTGGGGCAAATGAAGCTTCCACCAAATGCTTCTCATATTTTTCATACTTTCCCTCTCCCTGGGAAGGGCTTTTGCTCAGAGTCACCCTTCTTTCTCCTTGTGGTCAACACTGAGTGGCACAGTTCTCTTCCTTCCTCTCTCCCCTTTTTGTTTGTTTGTTTGTTTGTTTTGTTCTGTTTTCTCAAGGCAGGGTCTCTGTGCAATTCAGACAGTCCTGGAACTCACTCTGTAGACCAGGCTGTCCTCAAACTCAGAGATCCATCTGCCTCTGCCTCCCAAGTGCTGGGTTCAAAGGCGTGCACCATCCCACCGGCTAGAGTCACACGGTTCTTAGAGGTCAGAGCTTTGAAGGTTTGAGGGTTGTATGCAGACTTCATTTTTCTCTTTATTTATTATTTCCCTCCTTCCTTTTTTTTAAAAAAAAAGTTTATTTATTTATTTTTATGTTTATGTGCACGAGTGTTTGCATGTATGTGTGTGTACCACATGCTTGCAGTGCCCACAGAGGCCAGAAGAGGGCATCAGATCCCCTGGAACTGCAGTAACTGACAGTTCTGGGTGTCCATGTGGGTGCTGGGAATCGAACTCCAAATCTCTGCAAGAACAAGTGTCCTTAGCACCTCCTTTTTAATTCCTTTCATCTTTCTTTTCTCCTCTCTACTCCCTCCCCTCTCCTTTTCCCCCTTTTCCTCACAGCCACGCCCACCACAGGAAGGATAAATATGAATTTTTTTTCTTCACATAAAAGGAGGTACAGGGGAGGGGTTAGGGGTTGTAGGGGGTTTTCATTGGTGAGAACCCCCCTAGATCAGAGGTTCTCAACCTGTGGGTCTTCACCCCTTTGGGGGTCCAATGACCCTTTCATAGGAGTTACCTAAGGGTCACAGCGTTAGGAGTGTTGAGCACCTGCCCTAGAAAGAGGTGATACTAGGAGATCTGCCGCACAGATGGGTAAAGTAACTCACCCTGGGTCACACAGCTTCACTGCAGCGCGGAGCTCAGAGGGGCTGCCTCCAGGGCGCCCCGCCCCCGCGTCCACTCTGCAGGGAAGGACCTACGTGCTAGGAGCAGGCAGTTAAGAAGCCAGACAAAACCTCTGCCCTGGGTTGTTGCTCCGGTGATCAGCAAGATAAAGGGCAGGGGAATTTTGGTCTCGATTCCCTGAGAACCTTCTGTGGGCTTCCTGCCTCTCCCAACTGGCAAGACACATGTGTAAACACCGAAGGCCAAGATTCAGACAGATTAGGGTTCACGTTGGACACACATCACTGCCTTGGCCATGGAAACTTCACCGAGTCTCTTAACTCTTTTTAAACTTTGTCCTCCTGACTGGGAAATCCCTGCTGATGGCGGTACAAGCCTTGGAGGCTGCCATTGCAAGCCCCGGGGTGGAGGGATGGGAGGTGCGCTGCTACAAGGGCAGTACAAGCCCTTGCAAGCCGGGGTGGAGGGGAGGCGAAGGGGGGTACAGCCATGGGAATTAAAGGGGAGGGGTGAGTGTTCAAATGTCATCTGTGTTTTAAAACAGGAAAGCAAAATTGAAGGGCTCTACGGAGACGCCTCATTCGGGCGTCTTACTAAGCCAGCGTGGGACCTGAGTTTGATTCCCAGCAGCTATGAAGAAAAGGAAGAAGAACAGAAAGGGCAGCGCAGTAGCTCGCACCTACAGTCTCAGGGCTGAAGGGGTGGACGCAAGCAGATCCCTGGGGTCTGCTGAACAGAGAGAGACCAGTGAGGCCAGCGGGGTTCCCCTACTCCGGGTTCAGTGAGAGAGAGAACCTGTCTCAAAAAAAAGAAGTAAAAATAAATAAAATAAGACGGAGGAGACTGTCAAAGACGCCGGATGTCAACCTCTGGCCTCATGCACAAACACTCCACACGCATGCCAGCTGCTGGAGAAGCAGAGACAAGAAGATCAAGCACTCTGAACTTTACTTTCAAGGGCTGCAAAGCTCAAAGCCTCGGAGTCTGCCACTCTGTGCTGGGGAGCGTCCGGGAAGTGCTTTAAGCTGGCTATGTAGGTACAGGATTGCAATCCCAGTACTTGGGAGTCTGAGATGAGGAACTCCTCCAGGTTAGGGCTAACCTGAGCTACATAGTGAGACCTCGTCTCAAAATCGAAACCAAATCGTTTTCTCACATTAAAAAGATGAGAGTTTGGGGCTGGAGAGATGGCTCAGCAGCTAAAAGCACTGGCTGCTCTTCCAGAGGTCATGAGTTCAATTCCTAGCAACCACATAGTGGCTCACAACCATCTTTAATGGGATCCAATGCCCTCTTCTAGTGTGCCTGAAGAGAGCAACAGTATACTCACATACATTTAAATAAATAAATAAATAAATATTTTCTTTAAAAAATGAGAGTTTATTATAGATATATATAGATAAATATCTAGTACATACATATATACGCGTGTGTGTGTATGTGTGTATTTGTGTGTGTGTGTGTGTGTGTGTGTGTGTGTGTGTGTGTATGGAAAGGCTTTGATAGTATCTATGACTTCCTACATCCAGGTGGTTCTGTCTCCACATAGCCCTACATGGGATCCTGATAAAGAAGACATGGGAGGGACAACTGTCTCTGCTGGCCCAATCCCCGGACCCCAGACAGCAGTGACAGCTTCTTCAATCTCTTCACCAGGCCAGTTCAGGCTCCATATGTGGTCAGAGGAAGCAAAAACCACTACGAGCATGGGCTCCCCAACTTCGGCAGTGGCTCTCAGACTGGAGGAGCCAGGCTTTTCAGACCCAAAACAAGCAGTTCCCATCTGTCCTCGGAGTCGTGCCCAGGCACAGCCCCAGTCTCCTGCCCCCAACGGGACTCTTTGTCCTTCTTGGTTTGGGGTCTTACACTTCCCAAGCAGCTTTCTGAGGGGAGCTTTGTCCACACAGTATCATCTGGTCACCTCCAGAAGCCTATGAGTAATGTGTCTGTCTCCTTCCTGGTAAATCCTGGGGAAGGGGACAGCCCTCTTCCTGCCTAGGGCCCCAACAAGACTTGCAGGTTCTGGTGGGCAGCTGTGAGATGGGGTACCGCTGAGCTTATCCTGTTAGCCAGATAAAATGATTTACAGAGAGGAGGTGAGAGACTGGTGTGCTTCCTGAAGGCGAAGACTTAGGCCACACAGGCAGGCAAGCACAGACACCCCCCCCCAAGTGCAGGGAGTAGTTGGGAGTACCCCGGGAGTACCCAAGAGACTCCTCTTCTCAGAGACCCAATGGCTTCTACATCTGTGAGACACTTGCCCTGTGCCTCCCTCCGAAAGGCAGGAGGGAAGAACTTTGCCTTCCACAGGATCCTGCCACCCAGCTGCCCTCACAGACCTCCTGAGCATCTACACTATCACCGCAGTGACAACAAATCCCTGGCTACACCCACGAGTGTCTGTGGGGAGGGGAGGCCTGTGTGGCTCAGGAAACCCCTGGCTGGCCAAGAACTTCTTAACAAATGTTTACTTCGTTCATTTTTTAATGCGCATTGTTGTGTTGCCTGCATGGATAAGGGTGTCAGCTCCCCCTTTGGAAGAGCAGTCGGTGCCCTTAACCGCTGAGCCATCTCTCCAGCCCCAGCCAGGAGCTTCTTAAAATTACCTGCACACAGAAGACATTCTGTTTGGAAATTGAACTGGAGCTACATTCTCCCAGTTACTCGGACTATCCGCATAGTCTTAAGATGCTAACTCCTGCGTCTGGTGCAGTGATGATAAGCCCTACCTAATGGCTAGCAGTTGCTGCCATAAAGCATTTTGGGAACTCTGGGTAACTGAGCTTCCGCCCGCCATCACTGAACCAGGGAGACAGCTCTGCTGCTGGGAACACATTCGGAAATCGGACTAGAGTGTTGCTTACAGCGCTTGCCTGACCGTGCGCGAGGCCATGAGTTCAACATCCAGCGTCACACAGAGACGCTAAGCAGTGTTCCCAGAAGTCTGCGCTGGCACAGCAGCCTCTAACAAGGGGTGAGACCTCACTGTGCCGACTCTACTTCCTCTCTGTGCCTCGGGTTCCTCGCCGGTAAGTGGCTCACAGACAGACACAGGCTCAGATTCATCAGTCACTAGGGAAGTACTTAGACAGGGCTAGGACTCGGTTGATAGTGTATCATTTGCCCTTCCAAACAGATTCCACTTCTCAGTGTCACCACTAAGAATTTCAGTGCTGTAAGCATTTGGCATTCGACTGAGTAGCCCTGACAGCATCCTAAGCGCCTACTGAGAGGGCCTCACCGGGAGCCTCTGCAGCTGGCACAGGAGAAGACCCCCGTGAGGGTGCACGCCTGTAATGCAGCACTGGGGAGGCAGAGAGAAGAGGGTCTCTGGAGTTCACTGGCCAACCAGCCTGGCATAATTGGTGAGCCTCAGGTCCCCAGTGAGAGTCTCTGTGTTTGGCATTGGAGGAATAGCACCTAAGAATGATTCTGGCCTCACAGGAACATGTGTGTACATGCGAGTGCACACACAGACACACACAGACACACACACACACACACACACACACACACACCATTAGGAAAGACGAGGGAAGGATAAAGGAACATTCCTGAACTGCTCGTGTGTTTGAGGAAGGACTTTACATCTTTCATTCATGTTTCAACATTTATTTATTTATGTCTCAGTATTTATATGACCTTCACATTCTAGAAGTAATATCAGCAGAATCCGCCTGTGGGAAAGCAGCCAGCACTGTGCTCTGAGGAGGGGTGGGGATGAACTGTGGAATCCCAGCTGCCTGGTTCACAGGTCACACTCCACTGCAATGACCTGGAAGGAGCTGCCCAAGCTTTCAGAAGGAATCTCAGAGGGGTCAGTGCGCCTTTCTGGGGGTGACCCGAGGGCTGGGTTGGGGCGTGCCTTCTGAGTCAGAGGTGTAGGCAGTAAGGGGGAAGGGCCTCAGATGCTGTGCCAGCCCTCCTGCGCCACCAGAGACCAAGGACTTCTGGGACCAGGGACTGTAATGCATCAAGGTGGAAGAGAAGACAATGGAGGGATGGCGAGCCAAGGTGGGCCCAGTCCTCTGGAGCCGCCCAGACCCCTCTAGGGCCTTCTTCTCTGAATCTGGGGTCTGTGAGATGACTGGGCCGCTTGGGTCATGGAGGAATTTAGACATGGCATTGCCCTGGGGTGTGTCATTGCTCGCTCCCTGCAGCCAGCAGCCTGATAGTCAGCGTGCTGCTGCCATCTCAGATTCTACAGGTGAAGGAGAGAAAACCAGGGCTTCCAGGCTAGGGCTACATATTAGATCCTGCATCAAAAGAAAAGAGGAAGGGAGGGAGGGAGGGAGAGAGGGAGGGAGGAAGGGAGGGAGGAAGTCAGGGTTTCTCTGTGTAGCCCTGACTGTCCTGGAACTCACTTTGTAGACCAGGCTGGCCTCGAACTCAGAAATCTGCCTGCCTCTGCCTCCCAAGTGCTGGGATTAAAGGCGTG
>NC_034592.1:155261858-155270415 GCF_900095145.1 Mus pahari
CTTCCTCCTAGCGCTCAGACTATACACACGCACCACCATGCTTATTCCTGGGGTTCACCTGCCTTCCTCCTAGCGCTCAGACTATATACACGCACCAACATGCTTATTTTTACCTGAGTCCTGTGTTTGGGAGTCAGCGCCTCATGTTTGAAAGCCAAGCACTTGAGCAACTGAGCTGCCCAGCCCTTTACACACACTTCCAATGCTACCCCACACTTGTGAGGTAGAAGCTTAGGAAGTGTGCTCTTTCGATGAGGTGGGAAAGAGGATCCACTTATCTTAGAGAGGACAGCAAAATACTTTTTAAAATGTTAATGCGTGAATAATTTAACTCCACCCAAGCCTGCAAATCCTCAGTCCGGTGGGTTTCAGGGTCACCTGGAACTTATGAAAACGTGGAAAACAGAAGGAGCTCTTGAAAATAAAGCTGGTGATGGGTGATGAGTGAGGGGCGAAGAAACAATTAAAGACCATCAATAATGACATGTCATAGCATGTGACATGTCATAGCAGCTCAGGGACAGAATGAGATGGTATGGGGTGGGGGAGGGGCATGTTGTGGCACACATCTTTTTATATCTTGGAAACTTTTCACGATCAAAAGAAAAATGTTGCGTTTATTTGTGGAACAGATCCCAAGGTGTGGTCACACCCCAACACATGCCAGCATTTGCCTGTTCAATAGCTGAGACCGAAAAGGGCACAGGAAATGGAGAAAGAAAATCCACACAGCAGCACGGGGCCAAGCAAAACTCGAAAGTGAGCAAGAGCTGCCGGGGCTCAACAGTGCCTGTACCCTGGTGCAGTAGTGTACCTGAACATGTCCCTAAACACTATTAGAAGCCTCCTTCCTTCCTTCCTTCCTCCCTTCCTTCCTTGCTGGCTTCTAGGCCTCTCATCTCTCAGAGGTTAAAGTCTCTTCTCAGGAGACCACCAACTTGCTTTTCACAGGCAGGTTTTGCCTGGAGCTCCTGTCTCCATCCCCAGGGGACTCCTCATCAGCCCTTCCTTAGCTCCAGTGTCATTTCCTTCTGGAAGTCTCTCTTGACCTCCTAGAGGAGCCCTCTGGAGCGACAGTCCTTTGGATTGCAGTGCTAGAACTCAGCCAAGTTGCTGTGTGTAATTGATCATCACCTGTCCACCCAGCAAGCCAGAGCCCAGAGCTCTCCATAAATGCTCACCAAGAGCCAAAGGAGTCAGAGCAGCATTGAAGGGAAAACAGGAAGAGTGCCTAGAAGACTTAAGAGACCAGGGCCAAGGTCTCCACCTGTGGCTGGGAGACACAGGGGACAAGGTTGGGCACCATTGTAGGGAAGCAGCCTCAGACACCGCAGGGATGAGGGCCATGGTGTAAGAAAGGATGATAATGGAGACATTTGCAAGCTCAGCTTTCTAGGTGTGACTGTAGGAACAAGGCATAGCAATGGTTTGATGTATCTCTGGGAGACTCCTGTATGAAAGCTGTGTGCATCGGTTATTTTTCTTGTTGCTATAAACACATACTTGAGCGGAGCAACTTGAAGAAGGGTTTGGTTTGTTTTGGCTCACAGTTTGACTGCACTCCAGTCCGTTTTGGTGGAGAAACCATGGCAACAGGAGCGAGAGGTCACACTGCAACCCCAGTCAGGAAGCAGAGAGAGATGGAGCTGGTGCTCAGCTCCCTGTCTCCTTCTCACGAAGTCCAGGGCCCAAACCACGGAATGAGGAGGCCTGGGTTCAGGATGGGTCTTGCCGCCTCAGTTACCTAGTCCAGATAGTCCTTTAGAAGCACACCCAGAGGCTTGTCTCCTAGGAGAGTCGAGATCCTACCAAGGTTACAGCCACCAGTAACTCTCATAGCACACTTGCCAGCTGACGAGCTGCTTGTTGGGAAGTGGTTGGGGCAGGGGAGCTCTGAGCTCACTGATGAACTCACCCTTGACAGATTTGTGAGATGGTAGCTCTAAGGGTAGTGGTGGAAGCATGAGGGAGGTCCAGGTGTAGAGATTAGGTTACATCTTCTGAGCCTCTTCTGATGGTGGCTGCATCAGAGACAGACACCGGCAGTGACTGGTGGGGTGGTGGAGGCATACCTTTTTTGCAACCTACTTTTAATAAGGGTTCAACCTCTTCCCTACCCAGCAGGAGGAGTGGAAGAGAAAACTTCTTAGGATATGGGGAAAGTGGACCCGTTCAGCAGTAGTTCTTGGGGGGTGAGCTCCATCTTCTTTCTCAGCAGTTCACTCCAGAAGCAAACACCAATTATGATTCAGCAGCTGCAGACCAATCCCATAGGCAGGCAGATACCACACATGAACCAGTTCAGTCCAGTCCTCTCAGCAGGCAGACATCAGGCACGAATCAGCAGTGGAAGTTCATTCCTGGAAAAAACTGCCAGGCTCATCAACTGGCCAAAGTAAGGTGAGGCCGCTGAATCAGCAAGCTGCCGCAGGAACCTCACGAGCAGTTCTTGGGAGAGTTTCTCTCAATGGTGGTATTACCACAAGTTAGGCTCAACAACACTGTGTAAGGCGAACCAATACATATGTGTCGTTACCAAAGAATAGCGAGGCAGAACAAACCAAACCAAAGCTCAGTGCTTGTCTCCCACTGTGGGGTCATATTTATATTCCTTCATCAAGTGTCCTCTCATATGCCTGCTATATCCCAACATCCTTTCACCTGTGTCTGCTTCAGGAAAAGTCTTTCACATGACTGCTTCAGCAAGACATCCTTTCACCTGTGTGCCCCAGGAAACCATCATTTGACACAACTGACTTTCCAAAGAAACCAAAAGTTTCCACTCCGGGATAGGGATAGGGAGTCAGCATGACACTGTCCTGGGTTTCTTTTGTCACCTTTAGGAGACTCCTCTCCCCAGTGCAGTTGTTGAATACTAGGCACAAGTGCCTGTCTGACTGCCATCTTTCTTGCAGAGTGGCCCCTGAAAGAGGACAGGGTGGCTGAGCATCTGGAGACAGGCCTTCCTGCGGCTGCTACCTGGGACTTGGGTTACATGCACCAATGCTTGCTTTTCCTGTTGAGCTTTCACTGGGTTGTCTGTGATTTATAACTTACTGGGGCCCAAAGGCAAAATATATGACAGTCACTGTGACACTTAGGGACAGGCACATTCTGAAAAAGGCATCCTCAGGCGACTTCTTTGTGTGGGTGTCACACAAGGCTGAGCACACCTGGCACAGCCTCTCTCACTCAGCAGGAGGAGCTGCAGGAGAAGGCCATGGCGTCAGGGAGGAGTCCGCCTCCCACAGACAGGTTGCAAGGCTCTTGTTTTGCCTTCCCCATGCTTCTCTGCTTTGCTTTTGTTGTTCTGTGGTACTGAGGCCCATGCACTCTGCCTGATAAGCCCAGGGCCCCAGGGAAGGCCTTGGCAACCCTGGAGACTATCTCAACCCCCTTCCAGACAGAGATCCAGCTCTTGTCCCTGGAGCTTTCTCACTACTAATCTTCTCTTTCTCTGTGTAGAAAATTGTTTCCTGGGCTGGAGAGATGGCTCAGTGGGTAAGAACACCCGACTGCTCTTCCGAAGGTCAGGAGTTCAAATCCCAGCAACCATATGGTGGCTCATAACCATCCGTAACAAGATCTGACTCTCTCTTCTGGAGTGTCTGAAGACAGCTACAGTGTACTTACATACAATAAATAAATAAATCTTTTAAAAAAAAAAAAAGAAAGAAAGAAAGAAAGAAAGAAAGAAAGAAAGAAAGAAAGAAAGAAAGAAAGAAAGAAAGAAAGAAAGATTGTTTCCTGATTTCCGGAGAGAGGAAATCTTAGACTAGCTAGCTCAGGCTAGCTCGGGTTTGGAGTGAGGGACTTAAGAGTCAGGCCTCCCAGCCCACGCAGATGCTAAGCACCAACATCACAGCTGTGACCCAGGAAGATTCCTGACCGTCCCCGAAACTGAATTTCCTTTTATCACATGGAGACACTAATTTCTACTAAATATTGCACACACACACACACAGAGACCTGACCCAGGGAAACTGAGTCCTTCCATTAAATAGAGACTTCTCTTTCCAGCACCCACCCCAAGTCCACTGCCCATATTCCCAGAGTAACTTGGAGGACTAAAGAGGTCCCCCACCCAGGACATCTCCTTTATGAAGCTGCCTACAAACTCTTAAATAATGACTCAGCTCCTCCAGGAGGCCCACCACAGTGCCTGCCTGGCCCACCTCTGAAACTATAACATCACCTCTGGGAAGTTCAAAGGCAGGCTGAGTAAGGATTGGCCTGTGTTCAGCAGGTTTCAGCTTGCTGTGCAGAGAAGGGAGTACCTCTGTGGGGAGGGGGGAGTACCTCTTAGGGAGGGGGATGGCAGCAGCAGCAGCAGCAGCAGCAGCAGCAGTAGCAGGATGGGGGAGGGCTCACAAACAGCCTGGCTTGCAAGGTGCGGTCCATCTTGGGACCAAGCAGCATGTGAAGCTCTATAGGTTGGCTTCTGAATCCTTGGACGCCGTGCTTTTAAAACAGAATCAAGGGACTGGGAGTATAGGATGCTGGCCTAGCATGCAGGAGGTCCAAGGCTCAACTCTCAGCATTGGGAGAAAAAAGTCTTCAAACAGAAGTGACACCTACTCCTACACAGGGGCTTCCCTGGGGCAAGGCCTCTTAAACCTTGAACTTTCCCTTGCCACCCATTTTACCCAAGATTTTTTTTTAACATGGCCTCTGGTATATAGGTGTATAAAATAGGAACACAAATCAAATGTTTGTGATGACAGCTCATAAATAAATGTATCTGGGGACTTTAAAGATGACTCAGCAGTTAAAAAACACATACTGCTCTTCCAGAGGACCCGAGTTCAGTCCCTGCCATCCTTATCATATGATTCACCACCTCCAGCAACTGCAGCTCCAAGGGGATTCAATACCTCTGGCACACACACACAATTTAAAATAACAAATACAATTATTTAAAATAAATTACTTTAAAATTTTTTTTAAAAATTCTTTCCATACTTATGCTTTTACTATTCATGAAAGACAAAAGTAATTTACATATTGCTGACCTCATGTCATTTTACCTGATCGCTGGAAATTCTGTGGTCATTTTACCTGATCGCTGGAAATTCTGTGATCCCAGTCAGACCCCTTGTTAGTTGCTTTCTTTTCAGAATTAAACTCAAGGTAACAACTCAAAGAGCAGATAGCTAGACAGATAAGGGGACAGATTGGTGATAGATGATTGATAGGTTGATTGATTGATAGATAGATGACTGAAGAATAGACATATTGCTATAGATATGGATGATTGGTTGATGATAGATTGATAGATACGTACATTCATACATATGTATATAAATACATAGATGATATCATAGATGAATGATAAAAAATTGATTAAAGCCGGGCAGTGGTGGCGCACACCTTTAATCCCAGCACTTGGGAGGCAGAGGCAGGTGGATTTTTGAGTTCGAGGCCAGCCTGGTCTACAGAGTGAGTTCCAGGACAGCCAGGGCTACACAGAGAAACTCTGTCTCGAAAAAAAACAAACAAACAAACAAAAAACAAAAACAAAAAAAGTTGATTAAAAGTTGGTGATATGGATGATAGAAGACAGATAGATATTAGATAAATGATAGTAGATGATACATAGATGATAGAAATGATTATCAATAGATGATAGATAATATAAATGATCAATAGATGACAGATAGATGATAGAAGTAGATGATCAATACATGATAGATAAATGATAGATGATAGGTTGATGACAGAAATAGATGATCAATGCATGATAGGTAGATAGACAGTAGATAGATAAGATAGATAGATAGATGAGCTGAAAGGGTATATGTTCTAGTTTCTTTGAAATACGTTCTTTTCTTGAGTGGGAGGGACAATGAGCAAAGCCTGGAACCTAATACCTGTGTGACCTTGTCACTTTTTGGTGCCACTACATTGCAGTGAAGGTAAGACAGATTTGGAACCAGAGCTGGAAAGTGATGGCTGCCTTGGCAATCCCAAGTTGGAAGTAGATACCTTTCAAGGCAGGGCAAGCTATGAACAGGGACCAGCATCTAGCAGACACTAGCCACATGTCTCTCTTGGCAGTCTGGGGAGGGGTCAGTCGCTATGACTGAACCAGAGTCAAAAAGATCAGTGTGACCTCAGACTTGGTGCCATTTACCTGTGACCAGAGCGAGAACCCGTGGCCTGGGATGAACCTTCCTCGGGTCCGAGTGCAGATGTTTCTGGGGCCCTTGTCTGGACACAGAGCCGGAGGCTCAGTCTGACAGGCACCATCCACACTGATGGATTGCACGTGACGCAGGGGGTGTACAGTTGCAGATTCATGGATGAGAAGAGAAAGACAAATGTGGGAGTGTTCATCTCCTGCCCTGAGTCACAAGACTCGAGAGCTCTTGGGAGCCTGTGACTCCAGGCTGCTGGACAAGACTGTCAGTCTTGACTGCTGCCTCCAGAAGGCTCCAGGGAGCCTGGTGGTGACTTCATTAGCATCTAGCTCTTTGCTCCAGAGGGAGTCCACTGTGCAATGTCCAAGTTGAAGCTAGCCAAGGACATCTGCAAAGAGAGCAAGGGAGGAACTGAAAAGCAAACAGAGCCAGCGGTTCATCTGAGCAGGTGGTGTGAGGAGATCAGAGGAGACCGACAGGGATCCTCCTCAGAGTTCTTCCTCAGGGTACCTCCTATCCCCTTCACTGGCTGAACAGATGAAAAGATTTCTAAAGAGGATGGAAACACACACGTGGTCTGTAGCTCTCGGGACTGAGGTCTTGTGGGCTGCCACTGATCCCGGCTCAGAAGCAGAAGACAGGACACACACGGAAGAAGCTGATTGAACTCTTCCCATGACAGTGACCTGGAACGCCACTCACAGACCTCCCTGTCCATTTACCATGCCCTGAGACCCACGACACCTCAGCTGCCAAAGTCAAGCCTGTCTCTTGCCTCCAAGCAGCTGAGTACGTGGCTTGCTTGGCCTGCTCCAAAAGCAATCCTTCCCAGCTGGACGGAACATCCTAATTCTATTAGTGAGGACATTGAGCCAGGGCTTGGCTCGCCCCGCCTTCCTGGCAGCATAGCTTCTGTGAGCAAAACACCAAGGGGCAGTAAGGGCCCAAAGGCCACTCAGCTCCAGGGGGCAGGGTCTGTGGTCCCAACACAATATCTTGTTCTTAGGTAAAAGATTGCCAGTGGGGCTTCTACCCGTGTGTGTGTGTGTGTGTGTGTGTGTGTGTGTCCATCCCTAGAGATTGGAAAAGCTCTGACATTTTAGAAACAGATCCAGATTCAGGTCTCAGCTCCCCTTCGTCCTTGCTACAGATTCTCAGGTGTATTCCTTAAGCTCCTCGAGCCTCAGCTTTCCAGTGGGTGAAATGAAGGTTATGAGAGAATGGCCTCAGACGCCCTTCCAAGGCCGGGACAGGAGTCCTGGGAAGGACTCCAAGTGACCACAATTTGGGAGTAGCAGTCCCCGTGCTGTAGGGTGTCTGTGTCCCAGCGAGACCCTGGCTAGCATCTGTCAACATCCGCAGGCACAGTTTGGAGAGATGTGCGAAGGACTCTGTAAACACCGTTCCCTTCAATCCTCATAGCCAATCTACAACACACGCTTCTCCTCGTTGCATCAGCCAGACTCCAGGTAGCAGCAGGGGGGTCAAAGGTCAGCCAGATACAGGCAAACTAAAGGTGAGGATGCAGCATCTTCTCCTGGAAGGAATGTTGGCGTGCACAGACTGAGGCTAGACCGTACGGTCCTCAGGCTTTCCCATGTTCTCCCACCACTGCACAGCCTGGCTGTCCTCTGTCACAGAGAGATGTTGTCCGTGTAGCTGGGTTGCACGGGAACCTGCTCTAGGCCTGCAAGGGCCTCCTTGAATCTTATGAGATACACCCACCCTTGGCATCATGGAATCTTGATTGTCAACTTGATGGAATCAACAGTCACCCAGGAGACAAATCTCCAGGTGTATCTGTGAGGACATTTCCGGAAAGGTCTGAGAGGAAAGACTTTCCCCCATGGTGGGTGGCACCTCCCACAGCTGGTCAGGATATAGAGAGATCCCAGAAAAGAAAGGGGAGTGACTCCCAGGACCCCAGCCTTCCCTGGGATTTATGTGCAGCTACTGGTTGGCTGCTTGAGGGGAGTGAGGGGAGAGACATTTTCTTTGATGGTGCAGGGAAAGGTGATCCTCCTTAAGTAATTCTTCTGAAGCTCATTGAGTCACACAAAGACAAAACATAAAAGTAAGTGAGATCCAGTTGGGAGGAGGCGTGGACATCGTGGATGGCGTGGATTAGCAGGGGGTGGGAGTAGAACAAAGAAGGTTCTGGGGCTAGGGTATGGCTATGCTCGAAGTAGACTATGCGTATGCATGAAATATCATAACAAAACCCACGTAATGTATACTAATGAGAACATGGATTCACTATAAAAGGGGCTGCTTGCCCCCTTCTGTCCTCTTCTCCCTACCCTCTTTCCACATGCTCATGGCCAGCCTCTTTTCTCTTTTCTCTTCTCCTCTCTTCTCCTCTCCTCTCCTCCCCCTCCCCTCCGTCTCCCCCTCCCCTCCGTCTCCCCCTCCCCTCC
>NC_034592.1:155270600-155287429 GCF_900095145.1 Mus pahari
TCTCTCTCTCTCTCTCTCTCTCTCTCTCTCTCTCTCTCTCTCTCTCTCATCAACCATACCCTGAACCCTGAACTGCCAGATAAAACAAGCCCTTTCTCCCTCAAGTTGCTTTTGTGGACTGTTTTCATTGTAGCAACAGAAAAAGAAACTAAGACTTTCTTCCTGACAACGTCTAGGGAAAGGCTCAGAGGGCCAGGGGATGAAAAGGTCTCGGCTGGGAAGCAGCAAGACAGCTTCTCGTAGCCAGAGCAAGAGCTTCTCTTCGCCAGCAGTGCTGGCTGAGGCTTGCTTGGAGCCGACTGTGTTTTTCTGGTCCTGGTGGGGCTGGAGCTGCCTTTGAAGTGCAGGTGCTGTGAACAGCAGCGGCGGGCACACCGCAATGCTCGCCAGGCTCCTCTCGGAACCAGGCAGGATGCCTGCAGGGCAGAGGCAGCTGCAGCTGCTGGCAGAACGCTCCCTCCCCCTCACCTTTGTCATGGAGGTGGGAACCCCAGCCAGGCACCCAAACCCTGAGTCTCTCTCAAAGGATCAGCAGGTTTAGGCGTCTTTGTTCATCGGCTGGCTCCTCCCTAGCCCTCCAGCCAACTCAGAACTTTTCCCAAGTCCCAGAGGAGGAGAGAGGCCTCTGCTGGAGTCTGTAGACGACCCGAGTGTGTGAAACCCAGAAGAAAGCTGTCTCCGTGATGTCACCTTGCCCTCCCTCTTCGAGTCCCTTCGGAAGCTTGCCTCTTGTGTGGCCGTCCTCCAGAGGAAAACTAAAACCAAAACCAACCAAACAAACACACAAAAAAGCCACCATTCAGGACAAAGGGCTAGTTCCGCCAGGAAGAACCCTGCAAAATGCCAACCCACCTTGAGCCAGATTTGACATGAACCTGGCACCAAAGTCTCCCTCTTGGTTTGGGAACCGGCTCGCATGCTCAGCCTCGCATGCAGCTCTCAGCCTTTCTGAGCCCAGACTCTCCATCCAGTAAATGAGGGTGGGTTGTCCTTACTCGTTTCAAGTGTGCCTATCTCCTGGTCCACTTAACTGAGGTTCGCCTGTTTGTGCTCAGTCGCTGCCTCTCCTTGGGCTGTGGGTGAGGACAGAGACCTAGCTCCCTCATCCCTTGGGAACCAGCACTGCACTAGCACAGGAGAGGCAACAGGAAGCAGGGTGACAATGATGAAGAAAGGTTCTTCACACAGGTCTCTCTCTCTCTCTCTCTCTCTCTCTCTCTCTCTCTCTCTCTCTCTCTCCTGTCCTTGCTCTCTTCCCCTCTTCCCGCTCTCTCCCCATTCCCCTCCCCCCCTCTCCACAAGCTCATGGCCGGCCTCTACTCCTCTACCCGCCCCCTCCCATCCATGCCCTAAATAAACTGTATTCTATACTATAGAATAGTATAGGGAAGTGTGGCTGGTCCCTCAGGGGGGAAGGGGTGCCTCAGCATGGGCCTGCAGAGAGAAAAGGCTGTTATTTCTGCCATCAAACTATTAGAAATAAAATCTATCAACTGGGGCCTGTGGTCAGGTGCCTTATGGGATGAGACCCAGCCTCCCTCACACACCTTGATTCAAGCCTCCTTGGTCCAGTCAGTGTTTTATCTCATCCCAGTGTTAAGGATACGAACGGTTCTGAGAGTCAGGGGTCCTCTAGGGCTTCAGAAATCTCACCTTCTGCTCTAGGAGTCTCGGAGAGAATAAAGCGAGACATGGCTTACTGGTCTGCAAGGAGAGGAAGTGATATTCCTGCTATTAAGGCTTAGGATGCAAATACTGTTTTTAGATAAGCAACAACTTTTCATATATTTTAAAGATTTCATTTCTTTCTTAAAGATACTTTTACGTGTGTGTCCCACATGCAGGCAGGAGCCCACAGAGGCCAGAGGGCGTGAGGTCCCATGGAAGTGTAGTTTCAGGCAGATATGAGTGGCCTGACGGGGGTCCTAAGAAATGAATAACCTAGGCTCTCTACATGTGCATTAAAATTCTTAACGCTGAGCTTTTCCCAACAACAATTTTCTAAATAAAAGCAAATCCCAAACATGATTTGGACAGTAAAAAGCCTTTAATCCTGGCACACAGGAGGAGGCAGGAAGCCAACCCAGGCAGGAATGTTGACCCTCTCCCATACCTATCCCCATGCCTGTGACCGTCCTAGTGAAAAGTTGTAAATATTACTTCCCCAAATGACCCCACAGAAGGGCTTTGCAAGTATTGTTTCCCCTAAGTTATCAGGCCAAGGAAACCTCGACCCCACTGGTCCTTGTCGCTGGCTACATGGGCGTCTGAGAGCATCATGTCCTCCCGGAAGGGTCCCGTGGGGGGGGGGGGTGGCTCAGAGGCCCCTGCGCCTGCGCACTCTGCTCCGCGGGCTGGCCAGCGGTCCGCGGTGCAGTGCGCATGCGCATGGCCAGAGCGCGGGAAGCTTCGCAGGGGCAGGCGGCCTCCGAGTGGCTCAGCGTGTCCGCCATCATGGCGTTCGCGCCTATGGGGCCCGAGGCCTCGTTCTTCGACACCCTGGATCGGCACAGGGCTTCCCTGTTGGCCATGGTGAAGAGAGGCGCAGGGGAGACCCCTGCCGGGGCCACCCGCGTGGCCTCTAGGTACAGCAGCTCAGCAGGGCCATGGAAAGCCCGGGAAGGTTCCTCGTGGCGCCGAGGTGGCCGCCCTGAGGAGAGTGTCGGAGGCCACGCCGGAGCCCCGAAATCGGTGCTCCCTGGTGGTGACCACGTCCCTGTACACACCAGACGTTTTCTAGAATGTGCCAGGCACTCCGCTCTGGCTTAGTTCCTAGGTTTATCAGTGCCCTTTACAGTCAGAGAACTTGAGACTTGCTTTGGATTTATGGGGTTTTGTTTTTGTTTTTGTTTTTGTTTTTCTTTTAGATGAAAGCTGGACTTGAATCCCAGCACCCGGGAGGCCGAGGCAGGCAGGATTCTGCGTTTGAAATCAGTAGTTACAGAGTAGCCAGGGCTGTTAGACGGAGATAACCCGTGTTGAAAAAAATTTATGTGTGGTGTGTGTGTGTGAAATAGGTTTGGGGGTGAGGGATAGAAGAGGAAAGAGAAAGTGAAAAACGTTTACTCTCTGAACTACCGCTAATTTCTCAGAACTAACAAGGACATCAACACATTTTAGTAATTTATAATAAGACTTTTTTTTAACCTGAAAGGAACAAATGAACATATTGTAAGTGATTTCTTCACAATCAACTACAGAGAATCTCCTATGGTTCACCTGACTATATCTTGGCCTTTAGTATTTGTCTCAACCTGTTCCAAACTTTGAAAAAATATTGTGTTAGAAAATACTAAATGTTTTAAAATCCATTTTTTGATCTCTTTTTTCCCCCCAGTAGAAACGTTGAAAATTGGGTGGATGTTAAAACTCAACATTTTGCCCATCTTCTTTGTTTAGCTTGGCTTTCCTCCTTAGGCAATGTGCCAATGTTGCTTAAAATTATATATATATACATATATATATATATATATATATATATATATATATTTATATATATATACATGTATATATATATATGTATATATATATGTATGTATATATATATATATAACTGATGGTTTGTGAAATTAACAGCCAGCTGGAGAAAGCTGGGTTCAGTGGGTTCAGTCTCGATATTTTGTGGTAAAGTGGCATGATTTTTTGTGGCCAAGTCAACTATTTAGTATAAAATTCATTTTTTTCTTTTCTTATAGTGATTAAAATTTTTCATCTTGAATCATTAAAATTTAAAAACGGTTAATTTTTAGTCATGATATCAATTTTAGGGTAATGTGCTACAAGAAAGTGTGTGTGTGTGTGTGTGCGCGCGCGCACACACACACACGCAGGGGCGTATATGTGTTCTGCATTCTTGGGAAGGAAGTTCAAAGCTACTCTTACATCATCCTCAGTTAAAACATTTTACAGTAGTATTTCAAGCCAAGTCTGTATTGAAGTTCAGCAACATTGAAGTAAGTTAATGTGAGCAAATAAAAAAATGTATTTGTAAGTTATATTAGCTCGTCATTAATGCAAAAGGGTTCTTTGAAAGAGGAATTTACAGGTAAATTAATTTTTTGTAAGTAAGCACTGTGAGAACAGTTGTTGGAATTCATGGCAAGGTAAAAATTTAGTAAGAGAGATGGTTATTGACGTGTGTTTCCTGAGCTTAAAGAGACAAACAGAAGCGAGGTGGTAGTCCAGGAGACCAAGGGAGGACTGTGGGTTGGAGGCCATTCTGGACTTCACGGTGAGTTCCAGGTTAGCCTTGGCTACCTTGTGAGACCTTGTCTCCAAAAGCAAAACAAAACAAAACAACAAAAATATGATAAAATAAAGAAATTGTGCCAGGTGGTGGATGTCCATGCCTTTAATTCCAGCACTTGAGAGGTAGAGTTGGGCAGATCTCTTGAGTTTGAGGCCAAGCCTGGTCTACAGAATGAGTTCCAGGACATCTAGGGCTCCACAGAGAAACCCTGTTGGGGTGGGGATGGGGAGGTTGTCTTCATATTGATCTGGGAGATGCTACATGGTATAAAATTGAATCATACTGTGCTTATCATTTCAGTTCTGAGGTTCTTACAGCTATAGAAAATATTATCCAAGACATAATCAAAAGCTTGGCAAGAAATGAAGTGCCTGCCTTCACAATAGACAACAGATCGAGCTGGCAAAACATAACGTGGGCATTTTGCAATTTTATTTCTACATTTTAAAAAGATGTGTGTCTGTGTTCCTGCGTGTGCGTGTGAGTGTGTGTGTGTGTGTGTGTGTGTGTGGTGTGTGTGTGTGTGTGTGTGTGTGTGTGCCTGAAAGTGCATGTGCCTGTGAGGGTGTCACACTGCCTGGAGCTGGAATGACAGACTCTTGGGAAGCCATCTGATGTTGAGTACTGGGAACTGAACTGAAACTCAGTCCTATATAAGAGCAGCAAGCGCTCTTAGCTGCCCAGCCCCTGATATTTGAGACAGGGTCTCACTATACTCCCTGGCTGGCCTAGAACTCACAATGTAGACCAGGCTGGCCTCAAATCTCCCTGCTGGGACTAAAAACATGTGCCACCCACCATGCCTGACCCCTGAAGGAAGTTATTTATTTATTTAAATACACTGTCTTCAGACATTTATTTATTTATTTATTTAATATGAGTACACTGTCTTCAGACACACTGGAAGAGGGCATCAGTTGTAAGCCACCATGTGGCTGGGAATTGAACTCAGGACCTCTGGAAGAGCAGTCGGTGCTCTTAACCGCTGAGCCATCTCTCCAGCCCTGAAGTTTTGTTTTAAAATTCAGTACCTATGTTGTTATTTCAATTTGTTTGAATTAGAGTTACAGTCACATGTTATTACTTTCATCCTCTTCACTTGCCCCATAAAAATTATCAAGTTTACAAAATCCGTGCTCCACAGGAGGGCTATATAAACTAGACATCAATGTGAAAGATAAGGCAAAGACAAGCAGGTTAGCAACTAGAGCTGCTCTGAGGGAGGGCAAGGTTCAAAGTCTGTTGACCCTAGTTCAAAACAGCCAGAGCTCTCAGCACCAGGGAGACACTCTAGGTGTGATTGTCTGCAAAGGCAAGCCATTGCTCTTGGTGTTGCCCTGCAGACCACAGTGCACGCATCCTGAACTCAGCACAGGGATGAGGCTCGGTCCTTATCCCTGTGCTAGCACTGCTCGTCTGGGAGCTTTATCCACATTCTCCAGTCTAGTGATAAAGGACTGGCCTCTCTAGCCTGTATCACCTTCTCTACCAAAGGACAGATGGTAAAAGCCGTTGTAAAAGTTACAGAAATAGAGGAATTGGGCGAGGAGACCCTTTTAAGTATTATTTTAAAGCATAGCTGCATACTTGGAAATTGTCTTGTGAAAAATGGATTTCACACAGCTTTCAAGCAGCTGTCATGTGCCTGGTGCCTTCTGCCACCTTTAGGAGAGCCTGGGAGGTTCAGTTTAACAAATTAATGTCAGTAGCTCACACAATGTCACTTGGTGGGTAAATTGAAAAAAAAAAATTCAAAGATTATTAAGTTGAGCCAACTTATTAACTGAGAATGAGTAATGGTAAAATGATTAAAATACATAATAGTAAAGTATGTGTAAGTACTTAATATACACTATTAACCAAGAACTATACACACAGGCCACACTGAAGTGTGTTTAGGACACTTAACCCTTAACTACCTGCAGCAATTTAAACCTTCCCATGTTCCTAAGCTCCAGTGCCCACACACAGAAGCAATGTGGGAGGGTGGCTGAGTGGCTGAAGCGCTGGCTGTGTGTGTGTGTGTGTGTGTGTGTGTGTGTGTGTGTGTGTTAGCAGATGTGTTAGGCTGCCCCACCCCTCATTAATACTAACACTGGCATGTGCCTGTAATCCCAGGGCTGGGGAGGTGGAACACAGGCAGGCCCTGCTACTTGCAGATCACCCAGTCCATAACCGGTGAGCCCCAGGACAAGGAAACAGAGATTGGCTCATGAAACAAGATGGGTGGTACCTGCAGAACGCTTCTCAGGGCCAACCTCTGTCCTCTGTGCATGTGTACATGATATGCAGCCGGCCCAGTGTGCGTTTGCTATTCAGGAGTTAAGTCCTCCTCATTTTGGTCCTTTGTTTTGAACAAAACTACAGGTTTGACGATTCTGTCGGCCTTCAGATGAAACCTCAGTGTACCACAAGAAAAATCAGAAGCGATTCACCAAGATCAGTTAAGAAATTCGGTAAGTTACTCTTTGATGGCATTGAGTGAGCAAGAAAACAGTGGTCAAGCTCTAGTTATTTCTAGAGCTTAGCTGTTTCTAGTTGGATAGCTTCACATGTTCTTTAGTAGGTAGCCTGACCTTAAAATAAATTTCTAGAGCTTTCGTTGTCAGTAATATCGGGAACATGCTGCATTCAAAGCAAGCAGGCTGTTCTAGGTCCATGTTAGGGGCGTTACTCTGGCTGGCTACTCAGAAAGCACTTACCTTTACCTGAGTCAGTAGACAACGGAGCTTTACCTAGCCTTTCTCCTTTAGAAAGATGATTTTTAAAGTATAGCAGACAGTGGAGACAGTTATAATTTTTGATAACCACTAGGCCTGGCAGCACACATGCCTTTAATCCCAGGATTTGAGCAGGAGGCAGAGGCAGACAGATCTTTGTGAGTTGGAGGCTAGCCTGGTCTACAAATCGAGGTTTAGGACAGTGGAGAAACTCTGTCTCAAAAACAAACAAACAAACAAACAAAAACAAAAACCAAAAAACAACAATCATTTTTGATAACATTATCTTCCAAATTGATAAAGACAGAGAGACAGAGAGAGAGAAGTAAATTGCTTCTTATATCTTATTTTCCAGCTCTAATTCTGAAAATATTGTCCATGATTTATAAATTAATACAGAGCAACACTTATGCAACCAAGAGGTAAATATATTATTCTTCATCTTCAAAAAATGCAATGAAGTGTGGGATCTAGTTAAATTAACTTTTTTACTTTTAAATTTAATGTGTATGGGTGTTTTGCCTGCATGCCTGCCTGTGCACCATGCATATTGCTGGTGTCAGAAGGAGCCAGAAGATGGTATCAGTTCCCCTGGAACAAGAGTTATAGATAGTTGTGAACTACTATGTGAGAACTTGGAATTGAACTCAGGTCCTGTGGAAGAGCCCCTGTGGATGGCTCTTAACCACTGAGCCATCCCTTTAGTTCCCATTACCTTTTAAAACATGCTGTGAAAAGGTCACGAAGCTGGGAGCCCAGGTACTGCGCTGCTTCCCTTGTGTGGTGTGTTTCCTGCAGTACCTGTTCTCTATCGTGCCCTGTGTTCGTCACCGTCCAGGATCCTGCACATGCTCATTCGGTGTTGGCCTTACATTTGCATAGAGACATATACTACACTGACAGCCAGCTCTTTGGGAACCAGGCTGCGGTGGACAGCGCCATCGATGACATTTCCTGTATGCTGAAAGTGCCCAGGAGGGGTCTGCATGTGGTGAGCCACTCCAAGTACAAAACACTGCCACAAAACAAAAGGAAGCTGCCCTAGTCCAGAGCAAAGTCTCACAGAGGTTGAGGGGTCAGCCAGAGCTACACAGTGAAATCTTGGTTGGGGACAAGTGTCTCTGTCCTTTTTTATATCGTTTGATACTAATTTTTCTCAACCTTAATCTGTTTCCAATGTGTTCCTTTGGTTAAATAAACCTAAGCAGGGACCTTATCAAATATTTTTATTTCCTAAATACCCTTACATGTTCTCTCCTTCACCTCTACCTAGATCTTGGGCTAAGCTAAAATACAAGTATCTTAACAGGGGAACATGAGGACAGCCTTGGAACCACAAATATATTGTGGATGTTTCCAAATGTATTATGTTTTCCAGTTATCTACATCCAAGGGATTGATCGCTGGCAACTTGAGATACATGGAGGAAGATGGTACCAGAGTCCAGTGTACCTGTAGTGCCACGGTGAGCATCCTCCAATCTCACCTGCTCAGAGACTCACAGCCCTTCCATTTTGAATTGGCTTTCATTCCTTGTTTTTGTGTGTATAATTTATTTTAAGGCTAAAAAATATTTATTACTGTGTGCATATGAGCATGGTATGTGTGTGTGTGTCTGCTCACAGGTGCATGTGTGCCACAGCACAAGTGTGGAAGTCAGAGGTCAGAGAACCACTTTCAAAAACAGTTCCTTCCTTCCACTATGCGTTCCGCTTGAGCCCAGAGACTTTACAATGAAACCAGTAGATGAACGGTGTGTGCTTTTGGAGAGGGAAGGTCTACATCAAGCAGTTTTCTTTGCTAATTGTCATATTGCAATAAACAGACACACGTTTTTTAAAATGTGCTGTCATTTTCATGTAGCTTATGGCACGGGTGGCCTTTTTGGAATGGCTGTTTACATGATCTGTGTGCTTCTGAAGTGAATGCATTTCGTCCCTAACCCCCTGCTGATCACTGTACTAGAGCAGTGGTGTAGATGGTCTGCTGCACCATCGAGACAGGGCATAGCAGTGCTGCTCAAGGCCTGCATCAGGACACTCTCTTCCATCTTGTGTGCTTAAACCACAGATGTACAAAACTTCCACAACCTTCTCTGTTTGGGAAGCCACGGGACTGTGTCTGCTCTCCTAGGAGCTGGTCTGCTCCTTCCTGAGCAGCCATCTCTAGACTACCCATCAAAGAATAGTGAAAGCATAGGATTGTTGGGGTGAATTATAAAATGTAGCTACACCTACTTTTATTTAACTTACAAACTATGTTTTTTAACTCAGGCTACTGCTGTGCCGACTAACATCCAAGGAATGCAGAGTATCCTTTACTTGTGAAACTGTTTAAACTTGTTCCTTCAGTGAGCTCTGCCCTCCTGCTGTGTAACAAGCAAGTTAGGCTGTAGAGACAAACGGCCACAGTCCCCTTGCTAGGGCTCCCAAGAGCTCACTGTAAAATAAGCCAGGCCCTGGTACACCTGGGTGGATGTAGATGTTGGAGGGTAGATGAAAGCCTTTTCCCTAGAGCAGGCTCAGAGCCGAGGCGTACAGTGCTGTGATGTAGCGGGTGACTACGCTGGTGTGCCCTGACAGTAGCTTCTCAGTCTTAGCGCTGCTGCAGATCTGATCACAGATGCAAAGTTTCTGTTAATAGTCGAGAAGGATGCAACATTTCAGCGGCTCCTGGACGACAACTTCTGCAGCAGGATGTCCCCGTGCATCATGGTTACGGTAGGATACCTGCCTTGCTTTACACTGTGGTGCCTGGAAAGTGGGTTCCAATAACATGTGTGCATCATGTCCCTGTCTGATATAATGCAATCTAGCACCACAGGGCAGAAGTATCCACAGTGCTTATTTCAATGTCCTCAAACCCAACTCAGGTTCAGACTACGATCTCCATTCTTAAACACCAGGAGTTTTCCAAAACAGGGTTTTTCTTCATGTTCCTCTGTGCCCTGCCCGCCCCCCCCCTCCCCCCCCCGCTTTCTGCTGCTTCGGGTTTATCCAGGGCTTGGGTAGCTCACAGTGCCCCTGCCTGCTGGTCTTCACATAGGTTTCTATCCCAGGCAACTCCCTGGGTCAGTCCAAAGGAGCTTGCTCTTTGCAAACATCCATTGTACAGTAGTGGAGACCACAGTGGAGCTTCAGGAAGGCTCTGCAAAAGGCAGTGAGTGGTTCAGCCAGCGACAGCTAGCCCAGAAACACAGCAGGCAAGAAGACAGAGG
Organism: Mus pahari; assembly: GCF_900095145.1. Taxonomy (NCBI): domain Eukaryota; kingdom Metazoa; phylum Chordata; class Mammalia; order Rodentia; family Muridae; genus Mus; species Mus pahari. Next base: position 155,280,787 of record NC_034592.1, read on the forward strand.
CAGAAGACGACCTCTCCGGGTTCCCTTACATAAGGGCTTTCATCCATTCAAGGGTCCCACCCTTCTGTTCTTGACCCCAAGGCCCTGTCTCCTGAACTCCCATTGAAGGGTAGAGCTCTAACATGAGTTTAGAGGGACAAATGCATTACTCCACTGTGGACAATTGGCTCCCTATGGTATGTGATGTGGTGATGGGTTTGTGTGCCCGAGGAACCACAGGAACAAGCTTCTGGAGGGAAGAAATCCTGGGGAGCAGCATGTGGGGGCTGCAGAGTGAGAGAGTAGACCAGGCTCCCCTCTTCAGTGACCTCTTCCCAGCCTTCTTTACCAAGCTGTAGAAAACCTGTTCGCTGGAGAAGACAGCCGTCTACAGTGCTCTAGTTTGTTAGACTTAGCAGGAGCACAGCCTCAGGGGAGCAAGGAGCGGGTCTATGAGGAGGCATCAGGCAGCTGGGGAGCCTTGCAAGGCCTGGTCTGTCCCGTAGCATCCTGACTCGGAGCAAACAGATCGGCTCACAGGAGGCTCTGCACAGGACTGGACGGCTTATGTGGCCTCCTGTGGGTTGGGTGGCAGAAATGAGAGTCAGATAGCTTCTTGGGAGGTTTGGGCTAGTCTCCTGTGAGGATGCAAGCTGATGACTGAGCGGGAGGACTGCAGGGAGGACAGAGACTGCTGGCTGTGAGGAGGAGTCCCTGTGGCACTCACTGTAGTGTCACCACAGAGCCACAGGACGACACGGGCACTCAGCTCTTCATAGAAGTTCCAAGTGTGATTTTGACACGGGGTGCCTTGGGGTGATGGCAGGAAATCCTAGTGGCCTTCTAGCAAAAAGAGCCAAGCAACAATATAGAAGACAGAAAATTGGCAAGTGTCTGTCCATCTTTCCTTTCCTCCAGTGGGTTGGCAGGTCTTACCTGCTGAGTCACCTCACTGACCCTCCATTTGCCATCTGAACACTTCCGTGAGCACCTTTAAGTGTGTAGTCCTTTACTACTCCTGTTCCTGAAGAAATGTTCCCCTGGGATGGGGTCTTCCGACAGGCACACCCCAAGCAGAGGTGTGAGCCTGCGGCCCTTTCCCAGTTGTACACTCCCTCCCTATCAGCACTAGGCTCCCCACCTGGAAGTCGACATGGGCCCACTTGCATGCTGATGAGATATGGGCAGAATGAACCTAGTTCCTCTTCTGGGGTCACAATGTTATTCTGTCTGCTTTCAGGGAAAGGGCATTCCAGATCTGAACACGAGGCTCTTGGTAAAGAAGCTGTGGGATACCTTTCATATTCCTGTTTTCACACTGGTCGATGCTGATCCCTACGGTAATCCTTCCTGGACATCTGGGACAATAGTCGTGACTGTGCTTTTCTGCCCTTGGAGCGTTTGCATAGTACACTGTGTGGGCCAGGGGAGGCTCAATGGTCTCACACTTGCCTGGCATGTATGATGTCCTAGGTTCAATGTAAGAGCCTAGTAATCCTATAGTCAAATTAAAGGCTGTAATGACTTAATGTGAGGTTTAACATATGAAACAGAGAACATAATTTTTCATTGGTAATGTCTACAGAAATAAAAGTTTTAGATGTTAGATGAACTTTGAGAGTATAGATTCTATAGCTGTGATCTGAGTCTAATCTTAAAGCTCACTCTCAACAGGCATCGAGATAATGTGCATCTATAAGTACGGATCCATGGTGAGTACACACGACTGCTCTCCTGTCTCCACGCACGCTGTACATTCACTAGGTGGCGTATTTACAGCCCTGGTAAGGCAGGGCTTTCCAGAATGTCCTGGGGAGATGGTGATCTCTTCGAGAGCCAGTCTGTGCCTCGGTGGTGTGAGCCCCGCTCTCAGCAGCAGCAGCCTCACAGATGAGATAAGATACAGTCATCCTGCCTACATTCCTAAAGTGCACGATGGTCCATACATGTCACATTCAGCTACAGTGAGAGAAGAGAAAACCCCATCAAGTCCTCGCTGAAGCCTACAGTGACCAAATTCAGCATGTCTTGAAAACCTGTAGAGCTACAAATCCTGGTTCCCTTCAAAGTGGCTGAGCCTGAATCTGTAAATAAGCCTGTAGCTCAGCCAGGTTCATAGCAGTGGGGTGGCAGAGCAGGGAGGGAGGAAGGAGTGCAGGCCAAAGAGACTACGAGAGGGATGGTCCAGAGCACCTCGCCCTCTGACACAGCTCTGCTCTTTATTTCAGTCCATGTCTTTTGAAGCCCACAATCTCACTATCCCAACTATCAGATGGCTTGGTCTCCTCCCTTCTGACATTCAAAGGTAAGATGGTGCCTGATGTCACCTGCTGTCTATAGTCATGAGTTAAATTTCTTGGGGTTTCTGTTATTTGAACAGTTAATAAAGTCCAGGCATGGTGATACATAAAGAGGCCCCATGTCAAAAAACAAAAACAAAATAGCTTAATGAATTTAGTTAATTTTACTTTCAGCTAGCTACAGTTATTTTTACAATTTTCACAAGGGATTATGGTTAAATCCCTCGTATAAGTTTCTCATGTGTAAAATAATGATGCATGGAGAGATGTGGCAACATACTTGTAATCCTGTGCTCAGGGGACTTAGGGTCAGAGTTTGAGAACTTCCAGCACTCACAGTTGAGAGTCATCTGAGTCAGGGCAGGTCTGGGTGGCTGGTGATTTTCTGCCGACAGCCATGACCTTTCCCCAGAAACCTCAAGGTCCTCAATTGTTTCCTTGTCATCTGGTTTTTGCATACAACATGATGTGATCACTGTTTTGAACCAATAAGTATATTCTTTCCTGTGACCTCACGGAGACAGTTTCTACTCCTGAATTTCAGCTTTTCCTGTAGCAGCATTTGTTGAGGCTGTTCCTCACAGCTACTCTGGGAGGCTGTAGATGATAGGGAGATCAAAGGCTCCTCCACTGGTGCCTGAATCTTTATGACATCTTTGAGGATTCTCAGAGACTTGGTGGGTCTAAGTGTGTGTGCGTTTTTTGAGGCTTTCCCGGACTTCAATAGATTTGTTGACTTGTTCTCCCCAGAGAGTGAGCCACCTGGCCATCACCATGGGGTAGCACTGCTTTTCAAATACTTAAAATTATTTAATGATGTGCAGGTACTGGGGGGCATGAACATAGGAGTGAGGGTACTGTGCCCGAAGCCTTGGAAACCATGAAGCTGGAGTTACACGCGGTTAGGAGCTGCTAGGACAGATGCTAAAATCAAACGTGGGTCCTCTGGGAGTAGTGTGTACTTTTGACCACCGAGACAACCCGTCTCCAGCCCCTCAACACCCTCTTGCTTTTCTTCTTTCCCTTGACAAGAACTTGAGCATGTTGAGGGATTTGCTGAGGCAGTGGGCTGTCTTTGTAGATGCTTATTTCCCGAACATGAGGACCATAAAGCTACAGAGCAAGCAAGTGAGAAGGAAGTGTTCCCTTTGGAGTTTTAAATGCTTCCATTAAAGAGAAGCAGAGTTTCAACTGATGCAGAGTGCTTATCACGGTGATGATCTCTGGCAGTGGCCTCTTTGCATGAAGGCACTTTCAAACAGATTTGGAACATGGAACCCAGTGGCTTGTTTTGTTTTGTTTTTTGGTTTGTTTTGTTTTTTTTGAGACAGGGTTTCTCTGTATAGCTCTGGCTGTCCTGGAACTCACTCTGTAGACCAGGCTAGCCTCGAACTCAGAAATCCGCCTGCCTCTGCCTCCAGAGTGCTGGGATTAAAGGCATGCGCCACCATGCCCAGCTACCCAGTGGCTTTTAAGGCAGAGGTCTTGAAAGAACTCCAGTGGTGGCTCATACCCCCTGCCCCCATTCCCCACCCCAACCCCCCATGCTCTCAGAGCCACTCCAGATATAGATCCATGATCAGAGGGAAGAGGCTTCACAGAGCAGCACTAGGCTCCCTTCAGTCTTCCAGACTAGAACTGTCACTGGCAAATGCTGGTCACGATGGGGACACTGAGGAAGGCTTAAATTAGAGCTTACCTGGAACCCTCGGACTGCAAACGCAGATTACGTCTGTCACAAGTCCAGATGTCTTTGCTGTTTTCAGGCCTCAGTGAGATAAGTGTGCATCCTGCATAAGAAAGTAGACTGTGTCCTCGATGCCAAGACCTGAGGGTTTATCAGCTGCCACTCCCTGACTTCTTTTAGGTTCAACAGCCAGTAGCTGCCTACCTGTAGTCATCCCTTGAGGGTTAAGAGAGTGAAGGAACCAAATCTGTTGCTATGACAACACAAACCTCTACTTTGAACTTGGAAAATGCCCTGGCCTAAGTCACAGAGCCCCCCAGATGTTGGGCTTAACAGGGAGCAATGGTCTGACTTCCTCACTTTTCTTAGTTTGTTGATGTAACATCATAAATGCAGACAAAAATAGATATGTTACAGGAATATTTTGGTTTTACTGATCATTCCAATCCATTTTTTCCAGGTTAAATATACCTAAGGATAGTTTGATCCCACTGACAAAGCATGACCAGATGAAGCTGGAGAGCATCCTGAAGAGGCCTTACATCACCTACCAGCCCCTCTGGAAAAAAGAGGTAGATAGTGTGTTTTTATAAAACTGTTTTCACTGTCATGGTAGCTATTCACACGATACCTTCAGCACATCCGTGGACTTCTGTTTCAGTTTTCATCACTGTTAGTGATCTTTAATTGATGTGCTGGGTTAGTGTATAAGATGTTTTATAATGGCATTCATGCATATATACCATGGTACTTGCTCATCAGCCCACGCCACCCCTAAAGGTCCATTCCTCTCCTAGCCAGCTCCCCTCTGCTTTCACACACCTACATGTTAGGCTAGAGTCCACACGGAAAAGACGACATGCAGCAGTTTGTCTTTCCCTCCCTCACTACCAGCTCTGCCCCCCAGTCCCTTCCCCTGACCATGAGAACCTTCCTCCTGACGTAGTACCTCCTCCATGTTCATGTCCTACATGAGTATACTTAAGTCTGGACTCCACACATGGCAGAGAGCGTGCACTACCTGTCCTTCTGAGTCTGACTTATTTTCTTGAAATTCTATGTCTCCAACAACTGATCCCAGCATAGTCTGGCAATGATAGTGTGTTGGAGTCATATCCCATGAAGAGCTCTGACAGAGGAGGCCAGCAGGATGAAGATGTCTGTCTGTGCTCCTTCACAGTTATGTCACTTTATCAATGATGGTGAGATGACATCACAGTTTATGGGATTAAAAAAGAAAAACTGTGAGAGTCTTAAAACAAAAGCACTGTAGACTTGAGGCCGTACCCTATCTCTTGATCAGTAGCCACTCCAGATGCCCTGGTGGGTCTGAAGGCTGTCTAGTCTGCAGGCCTGACACATGCTGGTGACGCTGTGGTACCTCCTGGCAGTTGGAAATGATGGCAGACGCTAAGATGAAGGCAGAGATCCAAGCCCTGACCTTCGTGTCGCCAGACTTCCTGTCCAGAGTGTACCTACCCAACAAGCTGAGGTCTGGAGGATGGATATAAAGCCACAGCGGGGACGTGGACCACCAGGCTTCCTGTTGACTGCTTGGGTGAAGGAGTATCTAGTCTTAGTTCTGCAATGGTAAAAATAATTTTACATTAACATATTTTTATCAAAGCAAACTTCACAGTGCTCTTTAAAAGGTTTGATCTTCTGTAAAGACAGATCCTTATTCTATGTTCTACAGTGATTATAAAATTATTTAATTTTAAATTTTTATTAGAAAAACTGTTACATATCCTAAAAGTCTATAAAAAATATTTACTTCCTGCAACATAGCTAGTGTAGCATGAAGTGTCTCACTAGCAACAAAGAAAAACATCAGGTGAACCCTGAGTGGCTGCGAAGGATCACAAGGTATTTTCCTCTAGTACTTTCTTTTGCCTCATGGTATAGGTACCTTGCCCTGTTAATGTACCTGTGAAACTAGTAAAGCTTATTATAAACAAGTATTCACACTGGTGAGTGTCCCACGTCTTCTTCTGCTCTGTTCAGTGTGCTTCTCCACCCATTACACTGTCCCAGAGCCTACCACACAACTTGGCTCCCCTGTCCCGAGTGCTGAGATTGACTGCAAGCAGCCTTCTCTTACAGCAGGCTATGCTCTGGCTCCTCCAGCTCTACCGTGATCCTGTCAGACAAGAATCTTTGGTCTCAGTGCATCCCCACAGGAACAGAAGCTTCCACTGTCGCAAGCCTGCACACTTCCAGAAGAGGGGAATGCTGCTTAGTCTGTAAGGCTCTGCAGCAGCAGGTAGAACAGGACCCATCCTGCACGTGTGAGCGTGCTGCCACTGTGCTCCCATTTCACTCTCAGGAACGTCTCTAGCTCACAGGTCAGAGCTTGAAGGTGTTACTTGTCCAAGGCCACTGTAGCATAGGAGACAATGATAGCACCCACCTCAGTGGACAAATGACAGAACATGCAGGGGCTACAGAGGAACAGAGAAGGCAGCCCTGTTCAGAGTGTAGAGTTCCAAGACATCAGCAGCACAGAACTCAACACAGACCTAGTATACATAGACCCAGTACACACAGACCTAGTATATATAGACCCAGTACACACAGACCTAGTATATATAGACCCAGTACACACAGACCTAGTATACATAGACCCAGTACACACAGACCTAGTATACATAGACCCAGTACACACAGACCTAGTATA